>NC_053391.1:659093398-659693398 GCF_905171765.1 Bufo bufo
CTGGCTGATGTTTTGGTAACTTTTGAATGCTGGCGGTGCTATTACTCTAGTGGTAGCATGAGACAGAGTCTACAACCCACACAAGTGGCTCAGGTAGTGCAGCTTATCCAGGATGGCACATCAATGCGAGCTGTGGCAAGAAGGTTTGCTGTGTCTGCCAGCGTAGTGTCCAGAGCATGGAGGCGCTACCAGGAGACAGGCCAGTACATCAGGAGACGTGGAGGAGGCCGTAGGAGGGCAACAACCCAGCAGCAGGACTGCTACCTCCGCCTTTGTGCAAGAAGGAACAGGAGGAGCACTGCCAGAGCCCTGCAATATGACCTCCAGCAGGCCACAAATGTGCATGTGTCTGCTCAAACGGTCAGAAACAGACTCCATGAGGGTGATATGAGGGGCCGACGTCCACAGGTGGGGGTTGTGCTTACAGCCCAACACCATGCAGGACGTTTGGCATTTGCCAGAGAACACCAAGATTGGCAAATTTGCCACTGGCGCCCTGTGCTCTTCACAGATGAAAGCAGGTTCACACTGAGCACATGTGACAGACGTGACAGAGTCTTGAGACACCATGGAGAACGTTCTGCTGCCTGCAACATCCTCCAGCATGACCGGTTTGGCATTGGGTCAGTAATGGTGTGGGGTGGCATTTCTTTGGAGGGCCGCCATGTGCTCGCCAGAGGTAGTCTGACTGCCATTAGGTACCGAGATGCGATCCTCAGACCCCTTGTGAGACCATATGCTGGTGTGGTTGGCCCTGGGTTCCTCCTAATGCAAGACAATGCTAGACCTGGAGTGTGTTAGCAGTTCTTGCAAGACGAAGGCATTGATGCTATGGATTGACCCGCCCGTTCCCCAGACCTGAATCCAATTGAGCACATCTGGGACATCATGTCTTTCTCTATCCACCAACGTCACGTTGCACCACAGACTGTCCAGGAGTTGGCAGATGCTTTAGTCCAGGTCTGGGAGGAGATCCCTCAGGAGACCGTCCGCCACCTCATCAGGAGCATATACAGGCATTGTAGGGAGGTCATACAGGCACGTGGAGGCCACACACACCACTGAGCCTCATTTTGACTTGTTTTAAGGACATTATATCAAAGTTGAATCAGCCTGTAGTGTGTTTTTCCACTTTAATTTTGAGTGTGACTCCAAATCCAGACCTCCATGGGTTGAAAAATTTTATTTCCATTTTTTTTTTTTGTGTGATTTTGTTGTCAGCACATTCAACTATGTAAAGAACAAAGTATTTCAGAAGAATATTTAATTAATTCAGATCTAGGATGTGTTATTTTTGTGTTCCCTTTATTTTTTTGAGCAGTGTATTTATCTGTCTATCTATCTAGAGAAAGAACTAGTCAGCAGCACCTCGCTTTTAGAGGAAGATTGGTGCTAGTGTATCACAGACCAGATTTGATCAAGATAAATATAGTAGAAATCCGCAGCACTCCAATCAATAAGGTGCAATCAGGTACAATTTATTCACCTATGTGTACAGCAGCTATACACATGGGTGAATAAATTTTACTTGATTGCACCTTATCGATTGGAGTGCTGCGGATTTCTTCTTTATCTATCTATCTAATTCATCTATCTAATTTTCTATTTTTCCTTCCCTTTCTTCCTTCCTTCCACTAGAAAAGCTTGCTAGAGAAAAGGCTCTAACATTGGGCCAAAATGTCACGTCCACATGGGTGAATAAACTTTTGTTCCTTTGCAATTTTTACTTTTTGAGCATTGGTCTAGTCCTCTTGGGCTTGTACCTTATTTTCTTTTTCTTTAGTTGACTTGCATCTTTCTACTTTTTTATCTTTCTATCTATCTATCTATCTCATATCTATCTATCTATCTATCTATCTATCTATCTATCTATCTATCTATCTATCTCATATCTATCTATCTCATATCTATCTATCTATCTATTATCTATCTATCTCATATCTATCTATCTATCTATCTATCTATCTATTACCTATCTATCTATCTATCTATTACCTATCTATCTATCTATCTATCTATCTATCTATCTATCTATCTATCTATCACATATCTATCTATCTATCTATCTATCTCATATCTATCTATCTATCTATCTATCTAATATCTATCTATCTATCTATCTCTTCTATGTATCTATCTATCTATCTATCTATCTATCTATCTATCACATATCTATCTATCTATCTATCTATCTATCTATCTCATATCTATCTATCTATTATCTATCTATTTATCTATCTATCTATCCCATATCTATCTATCTATCTATCTATCTATCTATCTATCTATCTATCTATCTATTATCTATCTATCTATCTATCTATCTATCTATCTATCTATCTATTATCTATCTATCTATCTATCTATCTCATATCTATCTATTATCTATCTATCTATCTATCTATCTATCTATCCCATATCTATCTATCTATCTATCTATCTATCTATTATCTATCTATCTATCTATCCCATATCTATCTATCTATCTATCTATCTATCTGTCTATCTATCTATCTATCTATCTATCTCCTATCTATCTATCTATCTATCTATCTAATATCTATCTGTTATTTTTATCCATTGATCTCTCATGAATTCCGTATCTTCAGTTGTTGCCAATAGATGAATATTTTGAACCTGTTTCAAATGTAACAGAGAGAAGAGGGGAACAAATAGATGAAGCATTGTTCTATGACTGATGTATTTTTGTAATAAGCCATTTTTCATGTTTTTACTTTACATGGCTCATAAATACCTGAACTCTAGCATGGTCTACGGCAGGCATGGCCAACCTGATGCTCTCCAGCTGTTGTAAAACTACAACTCCCACCGCGCCCTGCTGCAGGCTGATAGCTGTAGGCAGTCTGAGCATGCTGGGAGTTGTAGTTTTGCAACAGCTGGAGAGCCTCAGGTTGGCCATGCCCGGTCTACGGTCTGTGTTTTCAATGCTTTCAGAGCCTGCAATGTACAATGCAGCTGATTGTCCTGGGGCATGAAGATAAACTAATGGTCTAATGTAGTTCAGCAAAAATAGATTCTTAGATTTTGTGCTTTGCGGCAGCTGGTGTTCAGACAAGGCTGTTCTCAATTGTCCATTAAATCTGCTTACTAAGGCGGTCATTTTTCAGTACATTTATGCATGAAAAAACTACTGCAACATTTTCAGGAGCTCCATAAACTTCCACATTGAGGAATCCGAAGGTCTTCACTACTCACAATGCAGGAGAGTCGGAATTGTCTCATTAAATATTCATGTACGAATTAACTCTGTTTTATATACAGATTTATTATTAACACTTTCGGAGGAATAAAAAGCTGCAGTTTCTTTTCACTTTGACACAAAATCTATTTTCAGCTCTTTTTCTAATATCTTAATGAAAAGCTGAGCTAAGCAAGTCTTTCAGAATCCTGAATAGCTGAGGACACACTTCAAGATTTTTCATGCACTTGGCCAAGATGTGGTAGTGTTAATTAGTTCACCTTTTAACACGGTAACATTTTTAGGTCCAACATTCTGCGTTGATTAATTCCTTAATATATTTTAATATCTGTCGCAGCTTTGATTTTCTGATGCAGAGTTCTCATCCCATGTAAACATATGGATATGACAATTAATATGCTGCACGTCTAAAGCTGCCACTAGAGGGAGCTTAGGAGCTTACTGCATACTGGATTATTATTGAGATCAATGCATAATCAGTATGAAGTGAGCCACTAAGCTCCCCCTAGTGGTGGCTGCAGCCAGTCAGCATTTAATATTTAAATCTACGTGTATGCAGGGGATTAGCTGCTTTAAGTGGTAAATATGATAACTTTATATATATATATATATATAAAAAAAGAAAGTCCAACGGGAGCACCAACCTGGCAAGTGGGTGCAATGTCCAAAAGGGGGGCAACGGCAATCCCCAATAGTATAATCGAATAGAAAGCAGGACTGCACTCCAATATGTGATGAAAAAATCAAAGCAGTTTATTCACCCATGTTATGGCAAAGTTTGCGACGTTTCAGCTCTTGCGAGCTTTTCTCAAGCTTGAGAAAGGCTCGCAAGAGCTGAAACGTCGCAAACTTTGCCATAACATGGGTGAATAAACTGCTTTGATTTTTTCATCACATATTGGAGTGCAGTCCTGCTTTCTATTCGATTATGTATATATATATGTATATATATATATATATATATCCAGAAAAAAGAGCGGCACTCCGATGGATAAAAGCAAGTGAACCCTTTATTCACCCAGGTGGTACAACGTTTCGGCTCCAAACATGAGCCTTCCTCAAGGCTTGAAGAAGGCTCATGTTTGGAGCCGAAACGTTGCACCACCTGGGTGAATAAAGGGTTCACTTGCTTTTATCCATCGGAGTGCCGCTCTTTTTTCTGGATCCATTCATCGGGTAGGAAGTCCATTCCCCTTGGGACGTGCTCCCCTACCTTTTCCTTTTAGCCAGTGCCGCCATTTTTCTTCAACTATATATATATATATATATATATATATATACAGTACAGACCAAAAGTTTGGACACACCTCATTCAAAGAGTTTTCTTTATTTTCATAACTATGAAGGCATCAAAACTATGAATTAACACATGTGGAATTATATACATAACAAACAAGTGTGAAACAACTGAAAATATGTCATATTCTAGGTTCTTCAAAGTAGCCACCTTTTGCTTTGATTACTGCTTTGCACACTCTTGGCATTCTCTTGATGAGCTTCAAGAGGTAGTCCCCTGAAATGGTTTTCACTTCACAGGTGTGCCCTGTCAGGTTTAATAAGTGGGATTTCTTGCCTTATAAATAGGGTTGGGACCATCAGTGGCGTTGAGGAGAAGTCAGGTGGATACACAGCTGATAGTCCTACTGAATAGACTGTTAGAATTTGTATTATGGCAAGAAAAAAGCAGCTAAGTAAAGAAAAACGAGTGGCCATCATTACTTTAAGAAATGAAGGTCAGTCAGTCAGTCAGCCGAAAAATTGGGAAAACTTTGAAAGTAAGGGCTATTTGAACATGAAGGAGAGTGATGGGGTGCTGCGCCAGATGACCCGGCCTCCACAGTCACCGGACCTGACCCCAATCGAGATGGTTTGGGGTGAGCTGGACCGCAGAGTGAAGGCAAAAGGGCCAACAAGTGCTAAGCATCTCTGGGAACTCCTTCAAGACTGTTGGAAGACCATTTCAGGGGACTAACTCTTGAAGCTCATCAAGAGAATGCCAAGAGTGTGCAAAGCAGTAATCAAATCAAAAGGTGGCTACTTTGAAGAACCTAGAATATGACATATTTTCAGTTGTTTCACACTAGTTTGTTATGTATATAATTCCACATGTGTTAATTCATAGTTTTGATGCCTTCATAGTCATGAAAATAAAGAAAACTCTTTGAATGAGAAGGTGTGTCCAAACTTTTGGTCTGTACTGTATATATACACTCACCTAAAGAATTATTAGGAACACCATACTAATACGCTGTTGGACCCCCTTTTGCCTTCAGAACTGCCTTAATTCTACGTGGCATTGATTCAACAAGGTGCTGATAGCATTCTTTAGAAATGTTGGCCCATATTGATAGGATAGCATCTTGCAGTTGATGGAGATTTGAGGGATGCACATCCAGGGCACGAAGCTCCCGTTCCACCACATCCCAAAGATGCTCTATTGGGTTGAGATCTGGTTACTGTGGGGGCCATTTTTAGTACAGTGAACTCATTGTCGTGTTCAAGAAACCAATTTGAAATTATTCGAACTTTGTGACATGGTGCATTATCCTGCTGGAAGTAGCCATCAGAGGATGGATACATGTTCTCATTCTGTTTACGCCAAATTCGGACTCTACCATTTGAATGTCTCAACAGAAATCGAGACTCATCAGACCAGGCAACATTTTTCCAGTCTTCAACAGTCCAATTTTGGTGAGCTCGTACAAATTGTAGCCTCTTTTTCCTATTTGTAGTGGAGATGAGTGGTACCCGGTGGGGTCTTCTGCTGTTGTAGCCCATCCGCCTCAAGGTTGTGCGTGTTGTGGCTTCACAAATGCTTTGCTGCATACCTTGGTTGTAACGAGTGGTTATTTCAGTCAACGTTGCTCTTCTATCAGCTTGAATCAGTCGGCCCATTCTCCTCTGACCTCTAGCATCCACAAGGCATTTTTGCCCACAGGACTGCTGCATACTGGATGTTTTTCCCTTTTCACACCATTCTTTGTAAACCCTAGAAATGGTTGTGCGTGAAAATCCCAGTAACTGAGCAGATAGTGAAATACTCAGACCGGCCCGTCTGGTACCAACAACCATGCCACGCTCAAAATTGCTTAAATCACCTTTCTTTCCCATTCTGACATTCAGTTTGGAGTTCAGGAGATTGTCTTGACCAGGACCACCCCCCTAAATGCATTGAAGAAACTGCCATGTGATTGGTTGACTAGATAATTGCATTAATGAGAAATAGAACAGGTGTTCCTAATAATTCTTTAGGTGAGTGTATATATATATATATATATATATATATATATATTTATATATTTCGAAATTATTTAATTAAAAGGGTTATTCCATGTTTAATGTAAAAAATGAAATTCAAACATCATATAGCACATGACAATCTCTTTCTACCAATGTTTGATCCTCCTCTGTACCTCACATGGATCCAGAGATCTCATCATTTATTTCTCCAATTACTCTGCAAATTTTATATCAAGCTGACAGCTCAGTGGGTGTTTCATTTCTGCTAAAGCTCTTTCCCTGTAAAAGCTCAGGAAGCAGGTGAAGGAAAGAACTGAGCATGTGCATTCAGCTCAGCGAGGTGGACAGAGAAATAAGAAAAAGAACAACAACAGGTGGCGCTATGCAGATAGATTTCAGTGAATAACTCAGTGGCTGTACAAAAATTTTAATAACATACAATTACAAAAATATTCAGATCCAGGCGCTGGTTTGAAAACTGTAGAATATTTTTCATGGGACACCCCCTTTAATTATTTAACATTCTGAAGCTGTTCAATGGTATTGAAGGGTATACATTCTCTTTAAATCACATACAGTACAGACCATAAGTTTGGACACACCTTCTCATTCAAAGAGTTTTTTTTTATTTTCATGACTAAACTGAAAATATGTCATATTCTAGGTTCTTCAAAGTAGCCACCTTTTGCTTTGATTACTTCTTTGCACACTCTTGGCATTCTCTTGATGAGCTTCAAGATGTAGTCACCTGAAATGGTCTTCCAACAGTCTTGAAGGAGTTCCTAGAGATGCTTAGCACTTGTTGGCCCTTTTGCCTTCACTCTGCGGTCCAGCTCACCCCAAACCATCTCGATTGGGTTCAGGTCCGGTGACTGTGGAGGCCAGGTCATCTGGCGCAGCACCCCATCACTCTCCTTCATGGTCAAATAGCCCTTACTTTCAAAGTTTTCCCAATTTTTCGGCTGACTGATTGACCTTCATTTCTTAAAGTAATGATGGCCACTCGTTTTTCTTTACTTAGCTGCTTTTTTCTTGCCATAATACAAATTCTAACAGTCTATTCAGTAGGACTATCAGCTGTGTATCCACCTGACTTCTCCTCAACGCAACTGATGGTCCCAACCCCATTTATAAGGCAAGAAATCCCACTTATTAAACCTGACAGGGCACACCTGTGAAGTGAAAACCATTTCAGGGGACTACCTCTTGAAGCTCATGAAGAGAATGCCAAGAGTCTGCAAAGCAGTAATCAAAGCAAAAGGTGGCTACTTTGAAGAACCTAGAATATGACATATCTTCAGTTGTTTCACACTTGTTTTTTATGTTTATAATTCCACATGTGTTAATTCATAGTTTTGGAGCCTTCAGTGTGAATCTACAATTTTCATAGTCATGAAAATAAAGAAAACTCTTTGAATGAGAAGGTGTGTCCAAACTTTTGGTCTGTACTGTACATCAGGACTGATCATCTTGCACGCAGATAGTAGTTCAGCACTTTGTAATTCTAGATGGTCATGTAAGATATACAGTAAAATACTATTGCTATTAAACTGTTTTTCTAGAATTTGTATCCTTAGTATAGGTCATTACAGTGTGATTAGTCGGGACTGTTCCACAGGTCTAGTCTGAGCTTGGGCTGAACCTCAGTACTAGTCACATTCACCTGTATGGAAAGTCCATGGCATGCTAGCAACCACCACATTGATGGCCTATCCTAAGGACTCCTCCCATGCTGCGCTCAGCTTTTCAAACTCCTTACTTTTCCTTTTAGACTTAACACTTTCAACTATAAGTTCTTATAAACAAGTTCTTCTTCTCTACTCTCATCTCAATATTTGTTGATTTGCCTTTATAATTTATCATTTGTTCTATTGACGACTTCCCCCATTGTAGATGGATGCAGAATATATTACTATAACAGATTATTACTATTGTGCCCAGAGCGTTCCTTTTCCACAGACAATGATCTGATCAGTGGGGTCTGACCAGTATGAACTCCATTAATCAGAAGAACGGGAGTAGGGGGGAGCAGCGGGTCAAGCATGAGTGATGCCGCTCCATTCATTCTCTATAGCAGGCATGGCCAACCTGCAACTCTCCAGCTGTTGTAAAACTACAACTCCCACCATGCCTTGCTGTAGGCTGATAGCTATAGGCAGTCTGGCCATGCTGAGATTTGTAGTTTTGTAATAGCTGAACAGACTCTGGTTGGCCATCCCTGCTCTATAGAACAGCCATGAGCAGTCACATACAGAATAACTGGAGTGGTAGCATGCAGTCTTGACTAGGGTGGGTTCCAAAAGTTGGATCCCACTGGTCACATACTTCTGTGGATAAAGGATAAGTTTATACCTTGTTGCAATCCTTATAATTACTACTACCCAATGCGGATAGCTATAGCGGTGCAGTAGTAGCGTTTGCATCTGGATCCTGGTGCCTGAGGCAGACCCAAGGTCCCCTAACCATTTAAAAAGTATTATAAATGGCCCATGGTAGGTGGGGAGACCGGGGTCCAGTTTGAAGTCCTGCTTCTGTTTGCACCCATGGCTGATACCTACAGTAATATTATATTCATCTCCTTCAGTTATAGGGCAGAGTAATGCATCGTAATTCCTAAATTGTCTTTTAGGAAACAGGTGAATACTGAAATTCACATTCTGTCTCATCAGTGGTGTCAAAAGTCGAATGATTAATCCCTTAAGGAAGCTGCAGATTTTAACTTTATCGCTTTTGTTCCCTCACCCAGCCTTCCAAGAACCATAACTGTTTTACTTTTCCATTCACATAGTCATATGAGGGCTTTGTTTTTGCCATTGTTTTTTGGGTTATGTTTTTATGGCGTTCCCTATGTAACAAAAATGAAATGAAAACCTTATTTGCCGAGTCAGAACAATACAAATCTTTTGGAAACGTAAAAATAAATCCCTTGAAAAAAAAAATTCTTTGTATTGCCATATTTTGACACCCAAAACATTTTTTATTTTTTCATCTACAGAGCTGTGTGGGGGTTTTTTTTTTTGGGGGGGGGGGGCAAGATGATTTTATTTGTACCATTTGTACCATTTTGGTATACGTCCAAATTTTTGATCACTTCTTATTGAAATCTTTAACCAAATTTTAATTCCATTACCATACAAGATATATTTTTACAGTTTAGTAGTTTGGACATTTTCACATGTGGCAATACCAGTTATGTGCATTTTCTGGCGTGAAAAAGTCAGAAACAATGTGTTTGAGACTTTTTAAATTTTTGCTCAAGTGGCCTTTCCCTGCTGTCTTTGCCACTTTCCTAGAAATGTGGTGCGGCAAGAGCGGAGAGGGTGCGGGGCGAGCATACTCACCACATTTATCTTCTTTTACACCAGTTTTCTGGCATAGAAGAATACTGAAATCTACATCGGCCAGGGGTTGGCGTAGGTTTCAGTTCGGGTGCATTGACTGCAGACGGCAGCCGCGTCATAAATTAGGCATAGCCTCTAGCAGCGCATGGGGCTATCATAGACCTGTCTATGATAAATAAGACACTATATTTTTATATGTAGAATTGGGTAAACAACTTAATATCCCACCTCATATCCCGCCCTTCCATCCTTGATTGACAGGGCCAGGCAGCTTTCACCTCTTCCTACCGGCCCTGTGCGCTGGAGAAATCTCGCACCTGCGCCGTCCCGTTCAGTATTCGACGCAGGCGCAGTGAGGAAGCCGGCAGCCGGCGGGTGTCCTTCTCTCACCGCGCTTGAGCCGAGGATAGCAGGGCGGGATATGAGAAGGGAGAACGGAGCCTCTAGGAGCAGGAGCAAAGGAGCAACGCCCCCCCCCCCCCCCCCCCCCCCCGCTCCTAGAGGCTAATTTTCATATAATAAATTGCACAAAAACCGTGGCATATCTAAGAAAAATAATAGCACAGTTAGATTCAACTGACATTTGCTCATGTATAATGTCAGCCTGTTTAATAGGGATAATTGTGGTCCGGAAACCGTTTAAAATGTAATTATCAAGGCCCTGGACATGGACAGAGACCAGACTTTCCATCAAGATGGCCACCAATGCTCCTGTGCTGACCCAAACTGATCCCTTATCGTACCCTCCCCAGGCTTGGCATCTCATGTAGGATTTAGGGAAGTATAATCATATCCTCCCCCTTCTGTCGTAGAGATTGTTATGTTTATTGGCCTATCCTGCTGTTATTTCGATTTTATTGAAAGTCATACTTTTATTTATTATCAATATTTAAATGGTGTGTGGTAGCAGCACTGTGATGCAGATGCATTATATTTGGTCCTAAATATGTGGGAATTGTCATTTTTTATGGCCATGAGATTTACCATTATTTATTGGGTATTACTACAAGAATATAATCTGATTCGCACACATATTATTGCCTCCATTCCTGTATTGTTTGTTTTTAGTAGTTTTTTTGTTATATGTGGTCCCCTGATGAACTGACCTCAAAGAACGGTTCAGAGAAACACGTCAGAACAAAGTTTGCATTCCGGGGACATATGGAATGTGCTCCTTTTTTTCCCCCTGGTGATCAAAACTGGGACACCACTGGTTTACTTGGGAGCATGTATGTATTATGTCCAATTATTTTTGTTGTAACTTTATTATTTTCTGATCCATGCATTGATTTATGACATTACTATTGGACTGTAGTCATATTAGGTCTCTTCTCGGGTGGCGGCATCTATCCCTTGTCAGGGACATATAGGGCCTACCAGGAGGTTCCTGATACGGGATTGCCCCTATCGGGGCGGCCATTCTGTTTTGCTAGGCAGCGCCTATAGCTTGATAGGGCAAGTGTGAGGGTGAGTCAATTTTCCTTGTCCTGCCCAGCTTTATTGTTAATTGCTTTTTAAGGGCACAAATTGGGTGATTTTTAACGATCATCAGTAAAGGTTACGTTTTACACAGGTGAAGGTACTCTGTGATTACATTATATGTAAGTTCCACTAGTTACTACCTGACATCTGATGTCTATATCTATCAGAACTGTGAAAAATGTGTAATATTTTTTAAAAACTTTTTAAATTTTTTAACTCAAAGTTTTAGTGCCCCTACGGGAATTTGTCCCCTAAGGGGACTTGAACCTGTGATTGTTTGATAGCTTATACCATAGATTGCTATAGTATAGTATACTATTGCAGTCTATGGAAATTTTCTATGTTTAAAGGGGGTTTCAGCACTTGGAAGTCAGAGGTGCAGTACTTGTGAAGAAATAAAAGAGATAAACTGATTGAAGATAGCAAGTGCTGGGATTTCTTCTAGATTTTACACAGACCGTCCCCGCCACTTTCACCGCTGACTTCCAAATGCCAATTGAGACCCACTTTAAACATGGAAAATTTTCCACTCTGCCTATTAAGCCCTGCCTGAGGCCAGACTTAACAGGTAGTTTACTATGACATGCCTGGAATCCTTTACAAGGCTCCTGGCTGCAATGACAAGCCCTGTGACTTTTTCCTACTGGGGGTCAGATCGGTAGACAGAGTTAGCCCCCTCCCTCTGTCTAACCACTCAGGTGCCAAGGTCAATTTTGAATGCGGCAGTTATCTCCAATCCCGGTCATTGCGGGCAGGTGTCAGCTTGTGAGCTCACTCCATGCGTACCCCACGCATATGATGGATATATTTATCATATAGCGCAAAGGGGTTAAAAGCTAAGAAAAAATATATGTACTAAGCTAATAAGACCCAAGGGAATCCATTTTAAATCACGATATCCAAAAACAGACCCAGTATTATACAGTCTACATACAGTCTATACTTTAGCATTACCAAGTAAATAATTCTCAGGAGACTAACATTATGAGAAAGCTGAGGTTAATTAGTGAAGAAATGCTTCTGAGTACAGAAGAATGTAAATGATTATTAATGCCAAGATAACGATTTTGCGTAAATAACAATTTCTGCTAATTTGCAAGATATTTGTCAACATGCTAATTTATTTGTAAAAATAAAAAATGTTTTCTCAAGTGCCGCGCACTCCACCAGCTCCTTGAATCAATTAACTCGCAAAAGCTAAGCACAGTTCGGTAATTTCTGCATGCAGATGATGATGAACTCAGAATTCAATACATGAGGCAAACTTTAGATTTACTTTTTAGCTTTTCTATCCTGTATGTTGACAGTGGTCTAAAGTTCGGACCAGTTTCGGATGACCATATTATGCATGCAAGTTTCTCCCAATTAAAATCCATCTTGAGCCTTAGTTAAACAAATTGTATCACGGCCTTTTTTTTTTTTTTTTTTACTAACTTAAGCCTAATACTAGAATATATTCTTGTTTTTTTATCTGTTTTAATTTTAAATTTTACAAAAAAAATATATTTTAATTTTTTGTGGCACATGGTTGTGGAGGTGATCTAGGCTGCTGTTAACGGCATTCAAAAATATTATTTACATCATAGAATCATAGGAACCTGTAGTCTGGAGCAGACTCGTTGACTTCTATGGGAAAGAGTTGGGAGCATGCCCTGTAACATGTGCAGTCACTGTGTATGGAGGGGAGGAAATTAATTTTCCCTTTCACATATTATCAATGGTGACTTCTATCATATCTGTCCGAGCTTTATAACAGAGGTGTCACCTTCCTTTGTAGTCTTTCCTGTTATGATAATGAGATTACCACTGAGAAATTGTTATTGTAATGGTTGTGGAACCACTGTGTCCACCAGCAGATTTGACAGATTTGGCTTTGGGCTACTCCTAAGGGAATTCCCTGGGTTTTCACCTTTTACTCCCCGTACAAGGAAACCACCATGCTGTTATCTCCTGGAGTAGTCTCTGTATGATTGACCGCTAACCAACAGGGGGTCAGAGACATCTATGCAGAGCCCTGCAGGGTCAGACAAAACTATAGTCAGGGACTGGGCAGGGAAAGTACAAGCTATTTGGAAAATAAGGTCCAAGGTCAGGACAGACAGTAAAGGGTCAATATGGAGGTCAGGCACAGGACAAGCAGAATGTTGGTGCATGGGCAGACAATAGAAACACTATGCCTTCACATGATACTAGCAAGCTAGGAAACCTATACCCTAAAGTACCCCAAGGTTGCCAGCCATTGTCTGGTGACAATTAGGGTGCACATGGAGCCAAAGGGAGCACGTGCAGACAGAGGGGGAGAGGCCTTGCCGGCAAGTCTGGAGGGACAGAGCAAACCCGGGTTAAGAGCACAAGTTATCAAAATTGTTCACATGAAAAGATAACATTGGAAAAAAAATGTTAGACATGTTACGAATTTTGATCAGTCATAAATTTAGTGCATTTTATGATTCCTCTTATCCATGTGCAAAAAAAAGGGGTTAGTCAGCACCTCCCAGTGCGCAGGTGCACGCCGCCATGGCAAAGACCTAGAGGAAAAAAAGGAGACAGTGCAGCAGCACTCTGCAAATCAGACAAAGTACAACAATGCTTACAAAAATTATGGTGCTAATACTACGCTTATTTATAAAAGCGAGATGCTTGGTCAATGCATTTTGTACAAAAGCATCTAAGCCCGTATGCCAAACGTCAAGGCGATCTCTGTTACACGGGTCCTAACACTAAATACTACCTGTTATGCGCCATAATGACCGCCATAAAATTCAGGGAGTGTTGGACCCACATGCATGTTGGATCCACTCTGCCTTTTTCCATTTTTTGTGCCAAAATGGCCTCCATTACAAGGGATGCAGGTACCAACATGCATGCTGAGCCCACTCTATACCCTTCCTGGTGCTAGACAGCTTCCAATGAATGTAGTGAGAGCAGGCTACAGCTATATACTGGCGCATAACAGGTAGTATTTAGTGTTAGGACCCGTGTAACAGAGATCGCCTTGACGTTTGGCAGACGGGCTTAGATGGTTTTGTACAAAATGCATTGACCAAGCATCTAGCTTTTATAAATAAGCGTAGTATTAGCACCATAATTTTTGTAAGCATTGTTGTACTTTGTCTGATTTGCAGAGTGCTGCTGCACTGTCTCCTTTTTTTCCTCTTATCCATGCCCATTTTTTAAGCATTTTTCAACTTTTAAGGATGGTATAAACAGTGTCTAAAACTTATAATAAATTTGATATACAACAAATACTCTTTCTGCCACAATTTATATCCGAGTTCTTAAGCATTTTGCAAATCTCCCTCTGCGTTTATATTCTGAGTGTATTTTTGGGGTATTTTTTATTTTTTATTTACCTGAGCCTTTCTTACAAGAACAGCATTCTTGTCTGATCTATTGTCAATTGGACATACGAAACTTCAATCTGCAGATGACGGCGTAGTGAGCATGCTCTTTGCTGACTGCCCAGAGAAAGGGAGGAGGAGGTGAGCTGTGATCATCTGCTGTCCATGGTATGATTCTGTATGATCTGTCTCTAGCTTTATATTAGCGGTGCTACTTTCATTGTATTTCTGCCGTTCAATCATACGAGATGCTTTCTGACCCTGTCCCCAGTAACAGAAAGTGTCCTGTTTGTGACGGCAGACTGTGCCATTTTTGTTGTCATAAATGCCAGAGAGGCCAAAGGAAACCTCAAATGCAAATATGAACTGAGCCTGAGCCAAAGTTTACAAGCAATTTAGACCATTATGTAGACAACCACCTTGAAAAAGCCCTTCGAAGCTAGATTTCCCCATCTCTGCCTACGGACTCTCTTGCATATGAACGTTTATGTAAGATATTGATTCCTTTTGCTATGTCTTGTAAACAAGTCATTTGATTTAATTAAAACCGTTTAAGTAAAAACTAGGCTGTTATCATGTTAATTAAAATCTTAATTTGCCAAAAACAATGAGGTTGTGCTAGCGCGAGCTTGGCGAGGCAGAGTATCTCTTTTCTGCTGTACGTCGTCTCACATCTGCACTAATGTAAAGGTTCTAGCTGCTCCTTAATTACCTCTCAGATCCCACAGGGAAAGGAAATAGGACACTGGTTCAGGCGGTTCTCTTGATTAAGACAATGAAACATTCTCTGCTGTCAACATCTCTATTGTGTATTATTGACAGCGCAATTTTATGCCTCCGCAATACGCCATAGCAACACAAAAAGAAAAAATATAAAGTTGGATTTCTCTAGTCATATCCAGGCTTAGAACTTTTTCAATTAGCCTGTTGTTCATTTTTGTTTTACAGGGGGGAATAAACTCAGATACTATTAAGTTAAAGGGTAACTGTCATATTTATATTTATTTGCTAGTTTATTAGAGCTAGGCATGTATACCTGAGTTATTCTGTCACTGATTGTCAAAAGATCTGTAATTACCTTATAATAACAGCTTTCATTAATGTCCTCTGTCCCTTTCCACTGCTCCCTTAAAAGACAGTTGCAAGGGCTTGTCTGTCTCAGGCTAAGAAGACAGGATGACGGAGGGGCGTTCCTTCACACTGCATGCCTGCATTAGGCTTCAGAGTGAAGAGGCGTGTCTTTCAGTAATCCAATCTGATTGGCTGACAGGGAGCTGCTGGCTACAGCAAGTGTGAATGGGAAGTGAGGGAAAGCAGTTTTGGCCTCAGAGAACTGGCAGAGGAGCCATCTTGAGAAGGTCCTCATATTGTAAATGTTTAAACAGCCGTAACTAAGGTAGAAACTGAAGATTGCTTTATGCATAATACTGCTGCAGCAGTAACATATGCTAAAATAGATTTTTTGATGAAAACATGACAGTTACCCTTTAAAGCTCGTGCACATACTACGAACCGTAATACAACATTGGCAGAAGTCTATAGGCTCGGGCAATACCGGCTTAGACATCCAATTGCATACAAAGTCACAGAAAGACTGGTTGGAGATGTGGGCCCACTAGGTCACTAACACTAACCAGGAAGCAGAGTGAGACTAGATCACCAACCTTCAGATGTACAATGATGAATATGGTAGGCCAATAATTTTTTGGACAATTTTGAGATCAGTGGTGACTGTTGGGGGCAATTTTTTTTTTATTTATTTTTATTATTATTATTATTATTATTATTATTACTGCATTGTACTCATTTTGGGATAAAAATATTTTTTTTCCAGTTGGTCTTTATAAAAAATGTTCAGCCCTTTTCTCTGTACAACCCTGAGATTCTCTAGTACCAGGCTCTCTGTTTATACTATTAACTGTCACAAAACTCAGTGTTACTCCATTATCAGCCCAACCGGCCCAGTTCACAGTAGGACTGATCAATCTATCAGCGAGCGGGGATGCCTGGCCAATTAGGATTGGGGCCAGCATCATGTGCTTCCTGTTGGAGGGGTATTTAAACATGTAAACTGCTGGTCACAGTTGCCTGTGATTGGTCTTCTTGCCTCACATGCTTAGTTGGTGTTTCATGTGGATTCATGGACTTCTCACCTTCTCGCCTGTTAGTGATCACCTCTGACTTCTGATTTTGGTTCTGACATTACCTCCTGGTAATAGACCCTGCTTGGCATATTTGCATTTCTATCTTCCTTTGTTCTGAATCTGATGGTATTTTGTAGTTTTTTCTCAGCCTGTCTGACTTCCCCTTTTGTCTCCCCTAACTAGGTCCTACACACTTAGGTCAAGGACCATCTCCCAGTTGGAGGTCGCTGGATCACTCAAGTAGTGCACTATTCCCTACCTGAGGACATAAATCTTTGCTTTTTCTGATTTCATTGTTCATGCTTAGGTGTTATCAGCTATTGACAGTTATCTCTGTGTACACACTAATGGTGGGTGTAAGCTGCCCATAGCCCGAATGATTATTGGGCAGATTATCCAGAATGAATGTTACTACGAATACTCGCTACTAATAATCTGCCTGTGTAAAGGTGCCGCAGATCATCTGATGAGCCAACAAAATGCTTGTTCATCGGGTCAATTCATCTTTCGTGTGAAAACCGCAATCCTCATTTCTAGGCAGCAGATAATGCTGTGTGAACATCACCCTAGTGCCCTGAAACAATGAATCTGAATGAGGACAAGTGATTGTTGTAGTCATCGCTCATCTCCATACAGTGGAGGTGGTTTCTGCAAGTAATGTATCTCTTACCTCCACTGATGAACAGGCAATTATTAGTGATGTGCAGCAGGGGCAATATTCGAATTTGTGATATTTTGCGAATATTTGGGCGAATATTCATCATATATTCTCGAATTTAAGAATTTGTTATCTCCAGTCATTATTTTCTTGATTGCGGAAATCGGCAATTAAAAAATTTGAGATAAAAATTTGCACTACGAAAATTCGCAATCAACACTACTGCAGCCTTCTCATTGGCCCACAAGCTAGAAGCAGGGAGGGATCATGTGTACTGATTAAAAAAAAAATCTCGAATATTCAAAATTACGAATATATATCACTATATTCTAAATATATCAGTGGGGGAAAAATAGCAGTGCGTCTTATGGGGCGAATGCTGCGGCCGTCAGGTGTATCGGCTGAGAGGGAGGAGGGGATGGGGGCCGGCATCTGGTTCTGTAATGGCAGCGGGGCCCGGTGCAGTCACTGTATTCTACTACACCGGGCCCCGCTCACAGTAGAATAATCATATCTAACCTGTAGGTATTGTTAAACTATTCAAATCATCTAAAATCCAGCGCTTGTAGTACTTACTACTAACTTCGTAGCAGTCAGGAGGCTGGGCAGGCGGCAGCGTAACTAACTACGTCACGCTCCTGCTCCGCCCACTTTATGAATGAAGCAGGCGGCGCGTGATGTAGTGAGTCACGCTGCCAGTGCCCGCCCGGCCTCCTGGCTGCTACGAAACTAGTAGTAAGTAGTACATGCGCTGGATTTCAGATGATTTGAATAGTTTAACAATACCTACAAGTTAGATATGATTATACTACAGTGAGCGGGGCCCGGTGTAGTAGAATACAGTGACTGCACCGGGCCCCGCTGCCATTACAAAACCAGATGCTGGCCCCCATTCACTACACAGGGACACTGTTATGCGGGATCTGTGGATGACACTTTAGATAAGATGCTATATATGTGTCATCCACAGATCCCCCCATAGCAGTGCCATGCCATCCACAGATGCCCCATAACAGTGCAATCCACAGATGCCCCCATAATGATCCCCCATAACAGTGCCATCCACATATGCCTCCATAACAGTGCCATCCACATATGCCCCCATAACAGTGCCATCCACATATGCCCCCATAACAGTGCCAAACAGATGCCCCCATAACAGTGCCATCCACAGATGCCCCCATAACAGTGCCATCCACAGATACCCCATAACAGTGCCATCCACATATGCCCCCATAACAGTGCCATCCACATATGCCCCCATAACAGTGCCATCCACATATGCCCCAATACCAGTGCCATCCACAGATGCCCACATAACAGTGCCATCCACAGATCCCCCATAATAGTGTCATCCACAGACCACCATTAGTTCAAAACCCACCAAAAGCACACCTTTTTGTTAAAAATATTTTTTTTCTTATTTTCCTCCTCAAAAACCTAGGTACGTCTTATGGGCCGGTGCGTCTTATAGGGCGAAAAATACGGTACTCGCGAATTCTCAAAGTGCCGATATTCGCGATACAAAATTTGCAATTTGAATATTCGTGATCAGCGCTAGCAATTATCGGGAAGGAACAGTCCCTTCCTGATAATTGCTTCATTGGGCTATGGAAATCCACCTTTACACAGGTGGTCTTTTTCGAAAAACTGTTATTATTAAAATGATGTTAACATTTTAACAAATTATCTAAGTTTATCACTTTTATATCTGTCACCTGTATTCTGATTCCCCTAAATTAGTCTCCAAATACTTTAAAAAAAATAAACAAAGATGCCTGCACAATGTTGTGCCCCAGTGGCTTCCAGTAGACCTTAATATGATCATGATTGATTCATATTTCCCCATAGACTCCAATGCAGCCTTTATATCTGCAGTGTTATAGAAGTTAAATATTAATGAAACAATCAGTAGTATGGACCTAAATACAGAATCAGTGCTCATCCACATGACGTAACCTGTTTTGCGGATCCACAATGGAATGTCCTGGCCTCCATAGAACATTCCTATCCTTGTCCGTAAAATGGATAAGAATAGGACATTCTATTTTTTTGCGGGTCACGGAACAGACATATGGATATGGACAGCTCATGGTGTGAAGTATGCATCTTTTGTGGCTCCAGTGAAGTGAATAGGTCCTCATCCAATCCGCAATAAATTGCAGACAGAGAGACAAAAAACATGGTCGTGTGCATAAGCCCATAGACCAGTTTAACATGAGCATGTTTGGTTCCAGGAACATACTTTGTATGATGTCTGCATTTTCCAGACCTGCCCGATGTGGGATTACGGTACTGAACTCACATAATGTTGTAAGTTCAGCACAGGAGACGCCATCAGGCAAGAACTCACAGCACCATAAATCAATATGATGCTCTGAGTTCAGGTCAGAGGAGCAGTGTTCGGTCCAGGAAACGTGGCCAACGTACAAAGCGTGTTTTCTGGACTGAACACACTTGTGTTAGACCTAACTATAGCTAAGCCACATGTATCCTAAGAATAACTACAGTAGAATTATTATGCTGTCTCGTTACTAACGATGACTGATAATTTTTTTGTCACCATTTTACGGATTTTTTTTATTTAAGCTTTTTACGGGAATGGCTGTTGAATGCAGCTGACATTTGGCAGATTTTTATATGGACAGAAATGGTCTGTGGAATAATTTAGTGCACGCTCCAAAAAGTCAATTGCAGCATTGATTTCAGAGAACACTTTGACCTCTATTGTTGGACAATTCAATGTACATTTCGTAAGTACTATAAAATGATTCTACATCAAACAGTCTGGACGGGTGAATGGGGCGTCTACAAGATTTTTCCATCTCACTGTCCTACCCTTTTCTCTCTTTCATTGCTGTGAACCAGAACTGGGGCAGTCATTACGGAGAAAGCACTCATTCACAATGAATCTAATTATTTGCTTTACAAAATTCATGTCAAGTCTTTTTTTTTAAAGTAATTCCTTTCCTGCAATTAGGTTTGGGCTTGGACAATGCTGTAGGCTCCCTTGAGTGCTCACGTAGCTTTTACCTGACACAATTCTTGTTTTCAAATTCTAAAGTCACAATGGCATTAGTGGAGTCCTGAGTATTAGTTTTTAAAAGGCAATTTTAGATCCAAAGGGGTTGGTATTAACCATGCATGGACATCCTAAAGTTAATCATAGGTGAGATGTACAGGGTGGGCCATTTATATGGATACACCTTAATAAAATAGGAATGGTTGGTGATATTAACTTACTGTTTGTGGCACATTAGTATATGTGAGGGGGGAAACTTTTCAAGATACGTGGTGAACATGGTGGCCATTTTGAAGTTGGCCATTTTGAATCCAACTTTTGTTTTTTCAATAGGAAGAGGGTCATGTGAAACATCAAACTTATTGGGAATTTCACACGAAAAACAATGGTGTGCTTGGTTTTAACGTAACTTTATTCTTTCATGAGTTATTTACAAGTTTCTATTTGTTTACAGCCATTGACATGTCGCAAAGGTTAACACGTGAGGAGCGGATAGAAATTGTGTTGATGTCTGGTGAACGCAGTAACCGGGTCATTACAGCAGATTTCAATGCAAGACACCCTACAAGATCACCCATCTCCCATGCTACAGTTAGCAAACTGCTTGCTAAGTTTCATGAAACTGGTTCAGTGTTGCATTTGCCAAAATGTGGAAGCATGAAATCTGTCTCTAATGAAGAAACATCAGTGGCTGTCCTAGCTTCATTCAGCAAGAGCCCACAGCGTAGCACTCGCCGCATGTCACTGGAGAGTGGCATTAGTCGAACATCCCTTCGGCGGATATTAGCTACTCACAAATGGCACCCTTACAAACTCCAGCTACTGCAGCATCTCAACGAGGATGACCCAGATCGGCGCACTGAATTTTCAGAATTGGCAAAACAAAAATTGGAACAGGACCCTCAGTTTACGCAGAATATTTTGTTCAGTGATGAGGCAAACTTTTTTGTGAATGGTAAAGTTAACAAACAAAACCACCGCTATTGGTCTGACACTAACCCACATTGGATAGATCCCTCCAAGACTGTTGGAACAAAAAAAATTTATGGTATGGTGTGATATATGGGGTACAAAGATAGTGGGGCCATTCTTCATTAATGGAAACCTCAAGGCCACTGGATATGTGAAATTGCTACATGATGATGTGTTTCCCTCTTTATGCACTGAAGCTGGCACGTTCCCTGAGTTTTTCCAGCAAGATGGTGCACCACCACATTATGGGTTTAGGTCCGAGCATTCCTAGATGAACAGTTTCCTGGAAAGTGGATTGGTTGTCGTGGGCCAGTTGAATGACCCCCAAGGTATCCCGATCTGACCCCCTTAGACTTTTATCTTTGGGGTCATCTGAAGGCAATTGTCTATGCTGTGAAGATACGAGATGTGCAGCACCTGAAACTATGGATACTGGAAGCCTGTGCTAGCATTTCTCCTGCGGTGTTGCTATCAGTGTGTGAAGAGTGGGAGAAGAGGGTTGCATTGACAATCCAACACAATGGGCAGCACATTGAACACATTTTATAAGTGGTCAGAAACTTGTAAATAACTCATGAAAGAATAAAGTTACGTTAAAACCAAGCACACCATTGTTTTTCTTGTGAAATTCCCAATAAGTTTGATGTGTCACATGATTCAAAATGGCCGACTTCAAAATGGCTGCCATGGTCACCACCCATCTTGAAAAGTTTTTCCCCTCACATATACTAATGTGCCACAAACAGTAAGTTAATATCACCAACCATTCCCATTTTATTAAGGTGTATCCATATAAATGGCCCACCCTGTAGTTTCGAAGAAGTTCTGCAGCTGAGGAATAATATTCGTTCCATCGCAGTTGACAATATCAAGTAGCTTGAACTTTTTGGAAATGAGTGATAGCAATATTCTTCATTTACAATAGTGCTGCAGGGAGCAGTAATGGCGTCTTATAAGAAAGGAACAAAATAGAATACCAATACTAAGGGATGTATCAAGTCATATGACGGGGAATCCTGACAAGCCTACTGAGTTCACTAGTAGAATAGCTTCTTGCTTAGGAAAACTAATAGTTTATCCACAGAGTGAATTATAGGCTACATCCACAAGACTCGTGTCTGAACTGCATTTTTTTGCAGGATCACATGCGGACCCATTAATTTCTATGAGTCCAAAAAAATGTGGACAGCGCGCAAGTTTTATCCATGTGGCCATAGAACATGTCCTACTCTTTTGTTTGTTTGTTGGGCGGACAAGAATGGCCAGTTCTAGTAGAAAATGTAGAATGCACACAACCGATACCTAAACTCTTCAGTTGGTCTGTATTGTTAATGGCCGCACTGTAGTGTGAGTGCTACGCAGACAATAACAAGGCAGACTGAGTAAACAGTGCAGTACAGCCCTCATTGCAACCACGTGGCTTTAGTCAGTACAAATACAAACACATTTTATGGCATAGAATTGCATTGATTATGTTAGACACCAGAAAAATTACAAACTACAAATATTGCCTTACAAAAAGAATTAGACAAAACAACTCCCCCCCCCCCCCTCCCCCTCCAAGCAGGATATCTCAGCAGACATGTAAACATTACTCAGGATGCTTATTATGAACCCTTAGAGAGATGTGTTCCGTTCCAGTGTAGTCTTGCTCCCATTAAGAATGAGAAAATTTCTTAAAATTATTTTTGTTCCAATTTATCAATGAAATTTTATTCTACCCAAATAGAAACTACTTCTAATGACTGAGAGGGGGAGAGGCAAACTGATATTTTTTTCTTTACGGAGAGCACTTTGTAGGTGTGTTAAGTCTTATAGGCCATGCAATCCTCCTATGCGTTTCTGGGAAACAAAGATATGTAAATTAGCTTTCCTTCCAAAAGCAATGCATGCCCTGAAGCATAACCTGGACCTCATGCGCAGACAGCTGTTTCAGGGTGATGGCCCCTTATCAGTGCAGGGGGAAAGTGGCTTAGTTAGGTGAGCTAGCTAGTAGGCATGAGGAGTCTTATAGGCCAGGTAACGCTGCTTTTAGTTTCTGGGGGAAAAAAATCAAAATTAGCTTTTCTTCCTGAAGAAAATGAAAGCAATGGGTGCCTTCACACACAACGGAAAAAACATCAGAAAATAGGCAGGTGTGATTTTTGTTGGAGATATTTACATTTGATTAGTGTGCAAATTTCTTTGTGAAGTTTAAGATTTCTGTGTAGACTACATGCCCCATTGACATGGATGGAAACATTCAGCTTGAGTGTAACCTCTGTCTGCAGATGAGATCCAAGTTATGGTCTCTCTTTTGTCAAAAATTCAGGTCTAATTGCTCATCTCTAGTTTCCATTTTAATGGATGGTAAGAAATTACATAGGGATGTTAGCAAATTGTCATCAGAAAAACAGTATTGGACAGCAGGATCTCCTTTTTGTAGTCCGAGAATGGTTTAGGGGATGACATTGTATAGACACTGTAAATTAAAGGGACCTGATCTGTTAGCAAACGATTTTTAATAAGGTTGTAGCTGGGTAGAGGACCCTGAGAAAGTAGTCAGTATATGTGGATTTGTATATATTGTTTTGTGGGGGCACCAAACTGATCTAAGCCTCAGGAGAAGGGAGGTCCAGTCAATGCTTCTATTATACAGCAGGTTCGTGGCATAAATAAATTAACTTTTTTTCTATATCATACCTAAAGAACGTATCCATTGCCTCCATACAGCACTTCAAGTGCAGTACAGGTAGTTGTGCATTTTATATGTGCTGATAGAGAAACACATTGATGCAGTGCAGCAAAGAAGGTAAGCAGTACAACGCCGAGATGGCATCTGGAGCGCTTGGTATAACACACCTGTGTACCCCTGAGTATTTTTCACCTGCAGAAACTGGGCTTAACATAAAACAGTAACACAAAGAAGTAAAGAAAAAGCAAGTCCAGAGACTATGAAGAGATAATGCCGACAGCTTCTAATGCCCCCAGTGACATATATATATATATATATATATTGTAGGATAAAGCCCTAAAACTTTTCAGCAACATTTTACTTACAGTGACTACAACGCAAGCCAGACAGACAGAATACATTTACAGTGGCTGAGAGAGTCTCGCCGGGAATCCCAAGTGTAAACCGGCAACAAGATCTAAAATATGAGTCAGCACAAAGGAAAAATCCATATTACCGCACACATTTATAATATTAATGACTCTATGTGTTAAAGACTGAAGAGACTCTGCAACTGATCTTGTCCTTACCATGAACCTTTTCTAGTTGCAATTCTTTTTGGGCCCGATTCACTGGATCAAAAACAAAACAAAAAAAAATAAAAAATAGATTCGGATTGATTTTTACACAAATAAAATATGCTACATTAGCCCTGAAATTTGGCATATAACGCTCTCTGGTCTCCTAGTACTCAGATTTGTAAGTGGAGAGCCATCCAGCCATTGTTCAGCTTTTTAAACAGGCATCCTAGAATAACTAGGAGAATAGCTAAGCCAGCCTCACACCTACAACTAGCTCTTTCTGGATAAAATCCATTTATAAGAATAAAGCAGACAGAATTGGCTTTTCCAGCTGAGAGGTCTTGGGTGGACCTCTTGGTGGGTATTATTTCTCTTGGCCGCCTGAGAGGCCTTGGTTGGGGTACTATTCATCCGTATGGAGACCGCAGAGGAGTATGCATGAGGTGCATTATAAGCCAGTCAGGTACTCTACTAGGTTTCTGGGAAAAATAAATGAAAATTAGCACATTTTATATCTGCTGGCATCAGATAGGCTTAGCTGTCTATTACATTTTTGAAATATCTTTTTTGAATATCTTTTCCAGAAACACACAATACTCTGCACACATACTATAGGCACTAGGCACTCTCTGTAATGACAAAGTATACCCCCAGACAATGCATATACAGTATATGGCCCAGAAACCCAGAGTAGCATATCAGGTTCTCTCTCTTTAAAGTGAGTGCGGTCAGAACTCATGTATAAATATATAGGGCATTTTAAAAAAAATCACTTTAAATTTTGTACCATAATTCCTTGCAGCAATAATTCCTTGCAGCAGCAAACCATGTTAACACTTCTTATAACATTTGTCCACACTCTTCTCTTCTGTGTTACCACACAATGTCACAGAGAAAATAGCATAGAGTTTCTCCAGGATTTACACATCAATGTTCTATCTTTGGGGGTCAAAACCCCAAGAAACCTGCGAATTAGAAAATGTCCAATGAAAGGTATGCACAGGCATGGTGGCCCGTCCATACAGCTGGCTGTATCTGGTACCACTGCTATTACTAGTGATGATCGAGCATGCTCGGCCGAACACCTTGAGCGCAATGGGAGTCTCCTCCCCGCAATGAGAGTCTCCTTGAGTGCAATGGGAGTCTCCTCCCCACACGTTTCTTGGCTGCTACGCAGCCAATAAACGTGCAGGGAGGTACTGGCACGGACTGTAATGCCATAGCCATGTTGGCTACTGACATTACAGTGATTAGCTGGCCGGAACACATCATCGGGTGCTATAAAGCACCCAATGACACGTGTTCGGCTCAGTGTTAGTCAGGGAGAGCTGAGCATAGGAGGGGAAAGACAGTGTAGGGAGTGTTATTGGAAGATTTTTATTACAAAAACTTTTTAGACACCCAAAAGTCCTTTTAAGGACTATTGTATGTGACAGCAACAATATATTTTTGTAGCGCAACCTGCGCTAAATTGCTCAGTCTTAGGGAGAGCTGTGCATAGGAAGGGACAGAGTGTAGGGAGTGTTATTGGAAGATTTTTATTAGAAAAACTTTTCAGAGACCCATAAGTCCTTCTAAGGACTATTGTGTGCGACAGCAGCAATATATATTTTTAGCGCATCCTGCGCTAAATAGCGTTTAATAGGCCGCTGCGGACAGTTAAATTATCCGCCCCACATCTCCTGTGTAAAGTGTGCGCATCCCTAAAATATCAGTGACGTCCAGTGTACTTTTTCCATAGACGGTGTCCGCTGCGGACAGTGACATTAGCTGCGCCACATCTCCAGTGTAAAGTGTGCACATCCAAAAAATATCTGTGACATCCAGTGTACTTTGTCAATAGACGGTGTCTGCTTCTGACAGTGACATAACCAGGGCCACATCTGCAGTGCAACGTGTGCGCATCCCTAAAATATCAGTGACATACAGTGTACCTTTTCCGTAGATGGTGTCCCCTGCGGACAGTGACATTAGCTGCGCCACATCTCCAGTGTAAAGTGTGCGCATCCCAAAAATATCTGTGACATCCAGTGTACTTTTTCAATAGACGGTGTCCGCTTCTGACAGTGACATTAGCTGCGCCACATCTCCAGTGTAAAGTGTGCACATCCAAAAAATATCTGTGACATCCAGTGTACTTTTTCAATAGACGGTGTCCGCTTCTGACAGTGACATTAGCTGCGCCACATTTGCAGTGTAACGTGTGCGCTTCAAAAATGTATCTGCGACATACGGTGTACTTTGTCAGCTTTGCAACCATACTCCCCCCGGAACCCAAAGACTTTGGTTTCCCGGAGACTGCTCGGCGGGTCATGGGAATAATGTAGCCGGATCGCCGGTCATCATCTTTTGTGGTCGGAACTACGATGGTATCTGATCGTCTTTGAACCTCCGACTTTCGTTTTTGATTAATTAAAACATTCTTGGCAAATACTTTCACTTTGGTTTGTCTTGCGCCGGTCCAAGAATTTCACCTCTAGAGGCGCAATACGGATGCTCCCGGCCGTCCCTCGTAATCATGGCCCCAGTTCCAAAAACCAACAAAATAGAACCAGAGTCCTATTCCATTATTCCTAGCTGAAGTATTCAGGCGACCCGGCCAGCTTTGAACACTGTAAATTTTTTCAATGGTCAACTAAGCAGCAGGCACTCTCCCATAATTTTTGAAATGGTCAGCTCAGCAGCAGGCCCTCGCATATAATTTTTTAGAGGGTCAGATCACCTGCAGGCCCTTGCATATAATGTTTTAGAGGATCAGAAAGCCAGCATTCTTGCCCGAAGCCCAATGGATCCCATTGTAGTGAAGAGGGATTCGGTGCGCCTTGAATACTGCAATTCTGGTATTTTGCCCCTCTACCAGAACAGAGTAAAGGAATGCACTAATGTAGATGCGGATTTTTAGCTAACTCGGACATCCCTTTTAATGGAAGGGAGGGTTCGCATCAGCATTAGTAATTCTATTATACTGTTACGTTATAACAGGGTTATAATTAAATATAATGGAATTTTAGAACGATATTCCAAACAGAAGGCCTGTCCTATTTAATTCTATCGAACTGAGCCACAAACCAGACTTTGGGGGTTTTAAAATATCCCCCCACCCCCATAGTCAACCATAATGCCTGCATTACCAGATACAGTGCCCCCCAACATGCTTCACCCAACATGCCCTTATGCCTACATTTTAATATTCTGTGCTGAATACCAAGAAACTGGAGTGATAAACTTTTCTATTCAATGTTGTAGTCTTGTGAGATCACATGCCGATCCCCGGGAACACTCTTCACAATTCATGGATTCATTATATTTGGCAGTGACTTCATCTTCACACTTAGACTGTTTACAAGTCACATTCAACACCACTTCAGGCTATGACTTCACACATAATGCAAATTATACACATTTAGCTATTCCTTGTCTCAATCTGTCAAGCTCAGAAAATGAGGCCTCCACAAACAAGAAGGTACAGCTGATGAAGAAATTCAAGCCTAACCACACTACTGTAGACTAAGGGTGCGATCCAGCTGAGGGATCCACATGTAAGTTAACTCTAATTGCTCGGCTACACCAGTACATACTAACTGAAACTACTGCAAATATATGTGCTACCAGTAAGTTCAGGTACAGTCCACCAATTAGCGGCAATCCTCATGCAGAACCCCCGGCTGCATAGAACCATATACGACCATCCTCAAGATTAGCCCAATTTCAGTTTTGTCAATTTGCTACTTGGCAGGTTATTATGATATGTTTACAAATTAGTTTGGCAGGTTTGATCTTTTCTTTTGGCAAATTTAAGAGAATTATAGGCAGATCCACAATATGACCCTTCCCTAAATGGTACCCCAGACAGCTACCTACTCAGGCTACCCCTTGCCAGTCCAAGTGATGGTGTAATGGTTACCTTCAGTGGCAGAATTTTATTTTAGCTGTGGTTTATTAAGACAGAGCAATAATTAACTTATATTTTTCACCAGCTGTCTGCTGCTTTGCTCTCCTCGATGGTTTTCATGGCAGCACTGCTTTTGCAAGAAGTCACGCATGAGAACATGACTTGAGTTTCCTGGGCCCCAATGCCAAATTGGTGGGCTCATCTACCAAGTGCCATTATAATACTGGTCATGTGGTAGACTGGATCTTGAGCCCCCTGTGAAGAGAAACAACTGCTATTAAAACATACAAAATCAGCACAGAATAGTGGACCTGTTAATAATTGCTAGAATATTCAAGCCTGCAGGGCTGTAGCTAGTGAGGTGCAGGGGAATATTGCTGACCGCTGGAATCAGGAGCTATGCCAACATGCCAATGTACCTTGTCCATGGAACTTAGATACAGGACTAGGCTGTCAAACCGAAACTATTGTCCTGAGTGAAAGAAATCCCACCTAAGTCTCTGTCATCACAGATATTTTGTATTATCTATCCTTATACATCCTTTCTTCTTGGTTCAACATATCCAGAGTAGAGATAAGCGAATTTCCAAAAAGTTCCATTTGAGTAAGAATCAATTCTAACTGTCTCTAAAGTACTTGCCTGGATCTCTCTCTCATCTCTCTCTTGATCTCCTGAATCTGGATCTCTCTCATCACTATCTCTCCCTTTTTCCAGAATCTCTCTCTCTCTCTCTCTGATCTCTCTGTCTCCCCTTCTCTCTCTTTCTCCCGAACCTGGATCTCTCTCGTCTCTTTGTTCTCTCTCTCTCTTCCCCCAGAATATGGATCTCTCCCTCTTTTTCTCTTTTCGCTAGAATTTTTCCAGGAAAAAAATTCAGATTTTGACTAATCAGAATTTTTTGAATAATTTGTGTCAAATTTTGATTCTAATAAATCGATTTCCTCATCTCTCATCCAGAGATATGTGGCATGAGATGACTGGATCTCTCTCTCATCTCTTTCTTGATCTCCTGAATCTGGATCTCTCTCATCACTATCTCTCCCTTTTTCCAGAATCTCTCTCTCTCTCTCTCTGATCTCTCTGTCTCCCCTTCTCTCTCTTTCTCCCGAACCTGGATCTCTCTCATCTCTTTGTTCTCTCTCTCTCTCTTCCCCCAGAATATGGATCTCTCCCTCTTTTTCTCTTTTCACTAGAATTTTTCCAGGAAAAAAAATCTGATTTTGACTAATCAGAATGTTTAGAATAATTTGTGTCGAATTTTGATTCTAATAAATCGATTTCTTCATCTCTCATCCAGAGATATGTGGCATGAGATGACCAGCTTTGAAAAAACAAACAAACGTGATTTTGTGATACTCTGTAAGGAGTTGTTTATGCTATATGTGTCTATATGTTGCCACTAAATGGTTTTGATGTGTATTGCAGCCATTTCATGGGTTTTCCAGGCTTGTCTCAATATTGTATCGAAATTGTATTGAGAGAAATTGAAGCTTTTTGCGAAAAGTGAATGGTGGACACATCTGTAGTTGACATACGTTACTGTTAGATGTTCTTACCTACTGAGTATATATACTGTATATACGATCTCATGGTAAGAATTATTTCTTGGAATATGAATATTGTCACCTCATTATCAAGGTAATATTATCATTTGCCTTTATTTGGGTGTACCCACCCACGTATTCTATTATTTCCCGGTGTCTAAGCTTTACAATACAGATGGACGTGGCAGATGGGAATGCCAGCTGTTCGCAAGGATTTCAAACATTCAATAGGGCACCAGCCTCCATTAGAATTTCATTTAGAAGATTCGACTATACCTGAAAGCAAAATGATATTGTCTGTCTTGGACATGACCGGAATGAATTTGTTTCAGTCGTCAGCTCGCTGGTGACAATGAGGTCGGCGGTATGATAATAACCGGATAATAACCAGACAGAATAACATTTCTACAACTGTCACAACGTGATTTCTGGGACTGACAGCACGAGATCGTATCTGAATTGAAACACTAAGGATTTTTGGCTGCATTATAGGTTTGCATTTGACAAATTCTTTTTAAAAGACCATCCGGGGAAACTCTGCGTCCCGGACAGGTGCTGAGAAATGTCGCTGACAAAACAAATTCTATTAAGAAGCGAGGATTTATAGAGTCGATGGATTGCTTGCAGCACTGTGGACATTAGCAGGTTTTCACATTAAGTGTCGCTGCATTTTCTGTATTCTCTAAAAGTCTTCGCTGTGACTTTAGCTGTGATTATGGCGGTTATATTCATAATATGGTAGACAGGGTGGACTGGCAGAGCACCAGAGGATAAGCGCATAGCTGAAAGGGGTTCACTTGAAGATCTGATTCTTCAGAAGACCCACATGGGGCTTTTTCCACAAAAGTATTATAAATGGCATATGGCCCCACAGAAAATTTTTGAACGATCCTTCTTCCCCGCAACCTCTTCGCAACCTCCTGCTTCCGTGAAACCCTCACTCCCGTGGCTAGTCAAAATTGCTTTCTCAGACAAGGCCAGGCAGCCGCTCCGTCCATTTCCTACACATATATATTGTATGTCATTAGTAGAGATGAGCGAATTTCTCAAAAATTCAATTCGGCCTGCTTGCTGAATTCTCAGAAAAAATTTGGTTTGATCCAAATTTATTTGTGGCGAATTGCGTTAAAAAAGGGCTATTTCCTGGCTGCAGAGAGCCTATATAGGGGTGTGGAACACTGTGCCTTGCAGTAACACGCATAGGGAGTCTACTGTGGTAGTGAAAAAATACTGTGAGTCAGTATAACATGCAGATGACAGGAATCACTGCACACTTCACTTATTTGGGCAGTTACGGGGCCAAAACTGACCAAATAACTCACGTGTGAACTCAGCCTTACAGGTCAATGTTAGCGTCAAGAAGAAGCACAGACAATTGGTTCCACATAGATGTCTACAGAACCTGCTCTGTTACACGCTTATACAAGTAGAGCCCCCCCGACAGAGTGGAGAGGGTGTCAGCAGTAAGTTTGTGTTGACGTCACTGATTATTTTGCCCTTCCTCTGATACGTCAGGACAATAACACACAAAAAACGGATCCTGTCTGTGGAGCATCTTCCTTCACTCAGTCAGCATTTGCTCAATAATCCATCAGTATTGCAAATGCCCAAAAAATACGTGAATGGAATATTTGCATGTCTTCTGTGTTTTGTACCCACTCCTGCTTTCGGCTACCAAATCATAAGCCAATTCTAATGCAAAATAGGGACCATGTCATACAGGTCTTACAGCTGTTACATAGACAGGATCCGTTGTGCGTCTCATTTTTCCTTCCTACTGACAGATCAGAAGAAGGGTTAAATAAATGATGATTTCAGCCAGGCCAAAAGGCAAAATAGTGGCCCAGTCATGAAGTGGGGAGGGTGGGAACAGCATGAGGAGACCACTAAGTGGCCCTATGACAGTGTGGAGGTGGCAGCAGCAGGATCAGGAGGCCAGAGTGGCACAATGACAGAGTGTGGAGGTGGCGGCAGCATCAGGAGGAGGCCACAGAGTGGCACAATGACAGTGTGGAGGTGGCGGCAGCATCAGGAGGCCACAGAGTGGCACAATGACAGAGTGTGGCAGTGGCGGCAGCATAAAGAGGAGGCCACAGGGTAGCACAATGACAGTGTGGAGGTGGCATCAGCAGCAGCATGAGGAGACCACAGAGTGGCACAATGACAGAGTGTGGATGTGGAAGCAGCAGGAGCATCAGGAGTAGGCTACAGGGTGGCAAATTGACAGTGTGGAGGTTGCAGCAGCAGCATTAGGAGGCCACAAAGTGGCACAATGACAGAGCGTGGAGGTGGCAGCAGCAGCCTAAGGAGGAGGCCACAGGGTGGCACAATGACAGTGTGGAGGTGGCAGAAGCATTAGGAGGCCACAGAGTAACACAATGACAGAGTGTGGAGGTGGCGTCAGTAGCATCAGGAAGAGGCCACAGGGTGGCACAATGACAGTGTGGAGGTGGCAGCAGCAGTATTAGGAGGCCACAGAGTGGAAAGGTGACATAGTGTGGAAGTGCCAGCAGCATCAGGAGACCACAGAGTGGCAAGGTGACGCAGTGTGGAGGTAGCAGCAGCATCGGGAGACCACAGAGTGGCAAGGTTACATAGTGTGGAGGTGGTAGCAGCATCAGTCGACCACAGAGTGGCAAGGTGACATAGTGTGGAGGTGGAAGCAGCATCAGGAGGCCACAGAGTGATCGGGTGACAGAGTGGGGAGGTGGGTGGCAATAGCAGTACCAGCTGAAGATGGTGGGTGAAAGAAAGAGCACTTGGTATCAGAAGTGTGGCATCAGGCGGGTGGCAGACTCGCGGCCACGCTGGCAACTTGCTAGCTCCGCCGCTGCCTCAGGGGCAAGCTGCCACCGTTTTCTCCCGATTATGATGAAGCCCCTAATTCACCCTGCTCTCAAGTGCGATCAGCTACATCATCGAGTACAGTCTGTATGTCACTGATGTCCTCCTCAACGGTCTCTGGGTCATGAGCCAGACCGCTCACAGCACCAGCTCCCATGCCATTCTCCTAATCACTACTTGCCCGCCTACCGGAGGAAGCGGCAGATTTTTTTCTCCACATCTTGGCTGGCCATTAGCTTCTGACTGACCTCTAGTAGCTGTATAGTTGAGCTGTATAGTGGAGCTGTGCCCACAGCATATAATACTTCTCTGGCTGACGGAACAGAAAAGGACAGAGGCAGGTTGAGGACAGGTGAGGGCACAGGGCCTTCTCCCAGGCCATGCCAACTAAGGGTTGTGTCTGACAAACCCACCAACTCTTGGCTGGGGGTGTCTGATGTCACTTGGGACGAAGCGGATGACCGAGTCAACCTGTCAAGAACTGCTGGGTTGCTGGTCAAGACACGACCGCTAGATGACACCTGCGACTCCTGCTGCCATGCCCCCTTACTCTGCTGCGACCTGTGCCTGCGCCAGAAACATTTAGGCCTCTGCCACTCCCCTGTGCAGGGCCTGGAACTTCTCTGTCTGACATACTGTTAGATCAAATAAATAAATAAAAAGTTAATTAAAACACCCCTTTAATTAAGTCTGTAACTTTCTCACTTCATCACACAACGGCTAATAAGCTTTTTTTTCCCACTAATACACGCCAAAAAGGGCTTTAGAACATATTACTGCACCGCTAAACAGCAAATAGGCCCTTATTTTTTTTTACTTATACACTCAACAAAAGGCTTTAGAATATATAACTACACTGCTTAATGGCAAATAATATATTTTTGCCACTAATACACGCCAAAAAGGGCTGTAATTTTCTCACTTCACCACACAACGGCAAATACTTTTTTTGTGCCACTAATACACGCAAAAAAGTTCTTTAGAACTTATAACTGCACCGCTGAATGGCAAATAATATATATTTTTTTGCCACTAATACACGCCACAAAAGGTTCTAGAACTTATAACTGCACCACTGACCGGCAAATAATATATATTTTTTTGCCCCTAATACACGCCAAAAAGGGCTTTAGAACATATAACTGCACCGCTGACCGGCAAATAATTATTTTTTTGCCTCTTTGCCACTAATACACGCCAAAAAGGGCTGTAATTTTCTCACTTCACCACACAATGGCTACTAAGCCCTTTTTTTCCCACTAATGCAAGCCAAAAAATGCTTACTGGAAACTGCACCGACCAAGGGCAAATAAGACGTAGAAATATTTCCTTGCAATAAACCCTGTTAATGGCTGTATCAAACAGCAGTTGCACCCCAATAACAAGAACGGTTTGCTGGAATTACAGAGCTGTATAATGGTAATTTGGATCCGCAATCAGTGCAGCAATGTGTAATAGGATTGTTCCCATTACCCAGGCTGTAACCTCCCCTACTGGACCCTGTTCTGCTTCAATACTGTGGAATGATTCCCTATCCTTTCCCTGAACTTTCTACCACTGTCCCTAGCGCCTGCTAACGTCTCTCCCTGCACTAAGTACACTGGAAAATGGCTGAATCCAAGATGGCTGAGGCTATTTACAGGGCTGTGACATCACAGGGCTGGCTGGCTGCTGATTGGCTGCATGCATGGCATTGTGGGTGATCCCTTGTTCCCAGAGTTCCTTGCTCCATGTCCTAACATGTGCAGCAGTCATTTTAGGAAAAAAATTCAACTCGTTACCACGAAGCGTGAGGAAATTCATATTTGGTGCGAATCAAATTTTTCCTGAAATTCCGATCGAGTTTCACTTCGTCAACTTTGATGCGCTCATCTCTAGTCATTAGTGTTGAGAGAATTGAACTCCACGAAGTGGAATTCTATCTGGATTTCAGGGAAAATTTGATTCACCATGAAGTTGAATTTGCTTGTGCTTCGTGGTAGCGAAATTATTTTCCCTGAATGGCGGTAAATAATTTAAAAATCATACTTCGCTCATCACTATATGTCATGTCCTTGTATATAATTTAATTGCATAATACTATCGCAGGGGCCTAGACAAAAAAAACTTTTAGTCCTCCTCCCAGACGGACCTCTTCTGAGTTTGAGCCCCGTAGCAGCCTGTTCCCTTGCTTCCACTATAGCTACGAATCTGTTTGGGGCCCAGAAGATTTTATTTACGTTTCTGCTAGAAGATACTCTAATGGACCGAGCTCTGTCACAATAATGGGCCACACAGAACCAGCAGGAAACAGCCCTGTTTGATGCTGACTTCAGGATAGGTCGTCAATATCAGATTAGTGAAGGTCCGCCAATCAGCTGTCTGAAGAGGCTGCTGTACTCCCTTGAGCCCTTCGACCGTCTCAAGGCATACCAAGCACAGTGCTGTCCATTATATAGTGGCTGTGCTTAGTATTGCAGCTCAGGCCCATTCACTTGAATGGGACTATGTTGCAAACAGGCCATGTGACCCACGAACGTAACATCACTAGCCTAGGAGAAGGTTGCAGCCCTCATCAAAGCCCTGGGCCTCTTCAAACAGCTGATTGGTGGGGGTGCTGGGAGTTGGACATCAGATATTCATGTCCTATCTTGAGGACCTGTAAAGATCCTGAAAAGAGGTTGTAAAGAGGGTGTCCAGGACTAAAATGTTGATCTATTCTGAGGATATCAGATTGACGAGGTCCAACTCCTGGCACCGCTGATGATCAGCTATTCGTAGGGGCCATGATGCTCAGATGAGCGCTGCAGCCTCTTTTTAGCATGCCAAGCACAGCGCTGTACATTATATAGCACCTGTGCTTGGTATTAGAGCTCAGTTTCATTCACTTGACTTGGACTGAGCTGCAGAAAGGCCATGGACGGATGTGACATTACAGACCTTACAAGAGGGCGCAGGGTTCGCTCACGCACCATAGACCATAGACCCTTCCAACAGCTGACGAGGAGTCAGCCCCACCAATCTGATAATGATGAGCTGTACTGAAGACTGTTGGACTGATATACATCGGTATACCTCTTTCTAAACCTTATTGAACCTGTCAGTCTTTTCCACTACAAAAAAAAACATACAGCATAGTAAATTTTTCTAACATAGGAGTCTATGATTGATGGATACTATTATATGCCTGTACATAGGTATCAGATGCATCCTCCCAATGTACCCCTTCGAAGCACATTGCAAAATTCAGCCATAAAAGTGGTCTTAAAGCAAATTACAAGTTACCTAGGCTCAGTTTTTCTTAAAATTGGCATCTATTGTACAAAAGTGGATGTGATTTTGATGTTCAGCTGAGTGCTGTTCATTCATGTAGACTTTAAACCACTTTTGTTTTTAGGAACTTGGTCGACATCGATTCCAAGTCTGACCTGAATTCTGCACAATACAAATTGAATACATTATTGTGACCTGCCAACAAAACCCTTGACCGGCTGCAATTCACATCACAACCACTGGGTGGCCACATAAAGCATAAGCAACTCCCAACAGAGTGTCGCAAAATAAATTATTATAATTTTTATTTTTAAGCATATTGTGTCACTCATTTCAGGATATGTCAAGCCAAGAAGAAAGGTGAGAACATAGCCTTACTGCAGCCTTAAAAAAAAAACTGGATGGCTCTGCATGGAATAGCGCAGGTGGCTATGCTAGTCTGTAAATACAAATATTAAAAGTATGTCAACATTTGCTTGCTTTGAAGCACACTATTTGGTATGTGTCCTAAGGATATATTTGCAGTGTGAACATAGCCTTATCTGGACACAGGTCTGTGGCCTGCGAGGCTGCATTCACATAGGTCTCGCTCGGTGAGCAGCGTTGGCTTTTATGCCCTTTATTTAGTTCTTGACACTTAGAAGTTCTCAGAAAATACGAGAATAACCGCTGTGTCAATCCTCTTCGACTTTTTAGGTCACTAAGCAGCAGAACTGGGTCACAAGAGCTGGAAAAAAGTATTCATTGAGTTTATCAAAAGAAATGCTTCAAGTCTCAATGGGATTCTTCTGCTTCACCACGCCATTGCACATAGTTCAGAAACAGACTGGCTATGAAATGTTGTGATATCATCGACCTGCCTACAGATGAAGTGGCCGCACATGGACACCGAGCGTCAGCAATGCATATGAGGAACTATTATCACATCTCCATGAAACAAGCATGGCGGATGCTAGCAATGAGTTTTCTGATCTCTAAATAGGAATTGCCAGATTTACAAAATATCTGTATTCCCCATCAGGGGTGCACCTAGCCTTTCTGCTGCCTGAAGCAAAAACTGAAACAGCCCATCCCCAATGCCAATGTTTTAACCTAACCTCTTCCCTTCATCCCATGGCCCTTCGGCTGCCCCCCTCTTGCCCCTACCTGGTGCTGCCTGAGGCCATCGCCTCACCTGGCCTCATTGGTGGTGCACCCCTGGTCCCCATAAAATAATAATTCTAGATTGTCTTCCTTTTCAACTCTGGTTTGTGATGCTCCTCTGATACTCCTTCTGGAAATGTTCCAAGTGGGAGTTTCCACAGTGCAAGCATACATTAAAAAGGGTAATGGCAATGGCCAGCTTTCTATTTATTCAGGTATTTTAGGAGGAATAACAGAGGGACATTATAATACAGTAGTCAAGATGTTCAAGGATTATTATACAAATTTTTAATAAAACAGACATGTCCAGGGAGATGACAGGCCCTCTTTAACTAGTTCAGGGATGCCAGATGTATATTTGTGGTGGATGGTTAAGGTCTCTAAAGCCCCTGCCATAGTATAGTCATGCTGTGCTGTGCATAGAATTAGGTGGTGGCCTCTATCCGTCCCTGTGATCACGTGACTGGTCATATGATCGCCGGGATTCCGATACTAGGAAGCTGCTGTGCTGCCTAACTAGACCTAGCGCAGCTCTAGCACTGGGCCTGCTGTGCAGATACATAGCGGAAAATAATAGTGTTAATAAATAAATAAAAATAATAAATAAATATAATAAAAATAAATAAATAAATAACATTCAGTCCTCCAATAATTTCTTTTTGACTTTTGATGAACAGAGTATAGATATACAGAAAACCTAATTGAAAAAAATAAATAAAGAAAGAAAATCCGCAAAAAAAATAATAAAGTTATTGTCATTAAACTAATGAATGTGAAAACGTGAATCAATTGTGACGACTGACATTATCCTTGTGCTAAACTGGTGGTCCAGGCTGTTTTTACTGGATACTGTGTTTGGTGTTTGTGCTGGGTGCTGCCTGCTGCGTGTGTTTGGGCCTATGCGCATTTCTAGGATCCAGTGGTAGCGGCGTGGACGGCTTGAGCTCCTGTTGCAACTGTGTCAGGTAGGTGTGTCCGTGTTGGTCCTGTTGGCAGTGGTGTTTTCTGCCTCTGGACACTTACCTGTCGTGTCGTCCACTGCTGGCTGCTTTCTTTGTTGCTAGGCCTGTTGGAGACTCTGGTCCCTCCGTTTTGTGGAGGAATCGGTTGTCTACACCTTCTGACACAATATTGCAGGGACCGTTAGAGTCAGTAGGGCCCAGGTTCAAGAGTATGAGCCCCCTACCATCGAAGGAGGCTCATACAGTCAGGAGGTCAGGGATAGGCTTTAAGGATGCTTAGTTGGTTACCAGATCCCTTTTCCTTGTTTCCAGGCTTAGCTGCTACCCTATCATCTCCACATTGTACGATGGGGTTTCCCCAACTCCCCACCGTGACACTCTCTTCATACTACCAACATGGCTTCTGTTTTCTGTTTTTAGGGCCGACACAATTACAGTAAGATGCAACATATTTGAACAGATTCTAATAAATCTTGATAGATTGCATTGCAGACTGGTTCCCATTGGAACCCAGTTTTAAAATGTGCACTAAAAGTGGCCCGGTTTTGTACTTGGGTCCAAATTGATGGAAGGCAGGGCCCTCAATACATATTGTGGGACATTATACCACCCCACCAGTGCCAAATACCACTCACAAAATACTGCCCCAGTAGCACAAAAAACATCCCTAATAACCTCTACTGGCCGGTCATGAGGAGGGCTCAGGCAGCCCCATGGGAATCTGCCCACTGGGAAATTTCCCTGTAAGGTCTATGGCCAATCCTCCCCTGCCGTAAGTAGAATATTGATGGCCTATCCTCAAGGTAAGTCATCAATACCTGATTGGTAGGATCTGACTCCCATCACCCCTGCAATCAGATGTTTGAGGCCCATGACAAATCAGCGTGCGCCTCTTCATAAGCCTGTGAATTCACATTCATCAATCACATGGTCTAGGTGCAGCTCAGTCCCATTCAAGTCAATGGGCCTGAGCTGCAATACCAAGCATGGCCACTATACAATGTACGGCGCTCACGCGGTGAGCTCGGTGACATCATCGCAGGTCCTTTTGCAGGTTCTGAAGAAAGAAGAGGATACCTGCTGCGCGATCAAGTAGATGAGGTGAGTTTTTTTTTTATTTTTAACCCCTCAACGGCCATTTTATTTGGCATTATGTCTTAAGAATGCTATTATTTTCCGTTTTAACCATGTTATAATGGAAAATAATAAAATTACCCGAACACCGAACCCGAACCTCAGTCAAAAAGTCTGGTTTCCGGTCTGGGTACCCGAACACGTAAAGTTCGGTACGAACCCGAACTTTCCAGTTCGGGATCGCTCATCCCTAGCTATCAATATCAAACGCCCAGATACCCCCTTTAACCAGCTTTGGATTTGTCAATTCCACAACAATATGAAATTCATCATAGTAAGTAGACAGGTTTTACGGTGCACTAGAGACAAGTTTGGTGCAAATCCTTTTACATAGGGCTGCACGTAAATCTACCGTTTTAATTAGTGTTGAGTGAATCAAAGTCCACGAAGTGGACTTCGATCCCAACTTCAGGGAAAATTCAATTCGCCATGAAGCTGAATTTCCTTGTGCTTCATGGTAGCTAATCGATTTTCCCTGATTGGTGGTGAATTTATTTTTTTTAAAGATCATACTTACCTTCTCGCCGGACGCCGCCATCTTGATTGAAGATCTCGCACGAAATCCTGTGCGCGGTGATGACGTCACCACAGCGACCTACATGATGACGTCATTACAGCCGCACAAGATTTGGCGCTAGATCTTCAATCAAGATGGCGGCGCCTGGCTCTTTGCGATCAAACGGAGGAGGTAAGTATGATTTGTTTTATTTTACACTGTATTATTGCTGCCAGATGAGCCATGAATGTGGCTAGAGATGAGAGAATCGAATCCAACATAGTGATATTCGATCTGAATTTCAGGATAAATTCGATTTGCCGCAAAGACGAATTTCCTCATGTTTCGTGGTACTGAATCAATTTAACCAAAAATAGTGTAAAAAAACAAAAAAAAAATCGTACTTACCTCCTCTATTTGCTCGCGACCGGCTGGCCGCCACCATCTTGATTAAAGATCTCGGCTGAAATTCTGTGTGTGGTGACCATGCTGGCTGTCGTGAAGATGTCATCTCGGGCCGCGCATTATTTTACGGCAGATCTTCAAGCAGGATGGCGACAGCCGGCCCGTCGTGGGCAAATGGAGGCTGTAAGTATGATTTACATTTTTTTTTGTTAATTTAACACAGCTTTTACTCTCAGATGTGACATCTGTACAAACAGTGACTAATGCTACTTGTACAGTTCATTTTAAAATCCCTTATAAGTCCTTCAAACAATGGAATGGAAAAACTGAGATTGTCGCTCTTCTTGGTGTAATAAACCCGCGCCGTTAAGCTTCTTGAGTGATACTTTTGCAAGGCTGATATAGACCTCAGCCACTGATGCAGAAAATGTGCTTCTAGGGTCCAATAAAGAGCTGGGAATCAACAATATGAAAGATTATCCAGAGCCGCGCAGTATAAAGAGCAGCGAGCGCATTAAGTGAAGGAACGTAGAATAAACATTCCACGTCACTGAAGGATCAGAATCCAGGAGTAACCAGAATGAGTAGCTTTACGAAACCATCATCTTAAAGAGGTTGTCCCACAAAAAATATTCTACAGTTTTCAAACCAGCTCGTGGATCTGAATACTTTTGTAATTGCATGTAATTAAACATTTTGCATAGCCACTGAGTTATTCAATACAATGTATCTGTATAGCTCCACCTGCTGTTTGTTCTTTTTCTCATTTCTTTGTCCTGCTCACTGAGATGGCCGCACATGCTCAATTTCATCTTTCAACTGCCTCCTGAGCTGTGATAGGGAGAGCTGTGACACTCCTCCTGAGCTATGATAGGGAGAGCTGAGACACGCCCCCTGAGCTGCAGCAGAAAAGACACTCCCTTGAGCTGCCAGATTGATATAAATCTAGCGGAGCAATGAATGAGGAGATCTCTGAAACCATGTGAGGTACAGGGTTTTGAGGTAACAGCTTTGTTAGAAATAGATAGTTATGTACTTTATGATGTCTGATTTTCAAAATATTGGAGTGGGCTTAAAGGGGATGTCCAGTTTACAAAAACAATTTCCATATAGGGGAATTTCGAGTTAAAGGGGTTTGCCAGGGTTTTCCTGATATTAATGACCTGTCCTCATCAATATCTGACACCTGGCACTCCCACGATCAGCTGTTCCCTGCAGCCTCTAGCATTTTAAATGGAGCATGAAGCACGCCTCCATTCAAAGTGTGGTGGCCATGCCGGATGAGTTGAATGGGTGCTGAACTCCAGTAACCCGGCAAGCAGTGGCGTAGCTAGAAATGACTGGGCCCCACAGCAAAAAATTTTATTGGGCCCCCCTCCCCCAGTAATTTTTTCTTTAACCCCTTACGGATACATGACGTACCGGTATGGCATGTTTCCCGAGTCCTTAAGGACACATGACGTACCGGTACGGGCGGGCGGTGATCGGAACAAGGTGCCTCGGCTAAATGCGTGGGGGGGGGGGGGGGGTCCCGCGACCCTCATTTTCCCCAAATAAAGTTTAAAAAAAATGGTAAAAAATAGGGGGGGGGGGAAAGTATACATATTAGGTATCGCCGCGTCCGTATCGACTGGCTCTATAATCATATCACATGACCTAACCCCTCAGATGAACACCGTGAAAAATAAAAAATAAAAACTGGGCTTAATAAAAAAAAATTGTCACCTTACATCACAAAAAGTACAACAGCAGGCGATCAAAAAGGCGTTTGCCCACCAAAATAGTACCAATCTAACCGTCACCTCATCCCGCAAAGAATGAGCCCCTACCTGAGACAATCGCCAAAAAAATAAAAAAAAACTATGGCTCAGAATATGGAGACACTAAAACATAATTTTTTTTGTTTGAAAAAAGCTGTTATTGTGTAAAACGTACATAAATAAAAAAAAAGTATACATATTTGGTATCGCCGCGTCCGTATCGACCGGATATATAAAAATATCACATGACCTAACCCCTCAGATGAACACCGTAAAAAATTTAAAATAAAAACTATGCTAAATAAACTATTTTTTATTAATTTTAAAATTACGGCTCTCAGACTATGGAAACACTAAAACAAGATTTTTTTTTGCTTCAAAAATGAAATCATTGTGTAAAACTTACATAAATAAAAAAAGTATACATATTAGGTATCGCAGCGTCGGTATCGACCGGCTCTATAAAAATATCACATGACCTAACCCCTCAGAAGAACACCGTAAAAAATTTAAAATAAAAACTGTGCTAAATAAACAATTTTTTGTCACCTTACATCACAAAAAGTGTAATAGCAAGCGATCAAAAAGTCACACGCACCCCAAAATAGTGCCAATAAAACCATCATCTCATCCCGCAAAAATCATACCCTACCCAAGGTAATCGCCCAAAAACTAAAAAAATTATGGCTCTCAGACTATGGAAACACTAAAACATGATTTTATTTGCTTCAAAAATGAAATCATTTTGTAAAACTTACATAAATAAAAAAAAGTATACATATTAGGTATTGCCGCATCCGTGACAACCTGGTCTATAGAAATATCACATGATCTAACCCCTCAGATGAATGTTGCAAATAACAAAAAATAAAAACGATGCCAAAGCAGCTATTTCTTGTTATCTTGCCTCACAAAAAGTGTAATATAGAGCAACCAAAAATCATATGTACCCTAAACTAGTACCAACAATACTGCCACCCTATCCCGTATTTTCTAAAATGGGGCCACTTTTTTGGAGTTTCTACTCTAGGGGTGCATCAGGGGGGCTTCAAATGGGACATGGTGTCAAAAAAACCAGTCCAGCAAAATCTACCTTCCAAAAACCGTATGGCATTCCTTTATCTTCTGCGCCCTGCTTTGTTACTGGGAAAAATGGATTAAAATGGAAAATTTGCCCAAAAATTTTAATTCTGAAATTTCATCTCCATTTGCCAATAACTCTTGTGGAACACCTAAAGGGTTAACAATGTTTGTAAAAATCTGTTTTGAATACCTTGAGGGGTGTAGTTTCTTAGATGGGGTCACTTTAATGGAGTTTCTACTCTAGGGTTGCATCAGGGGGGCTTCAAATGGGACATGGTGTCAAAAAAACCAGTCCAGCAAAACCTGCCTTCCAAAAATCGTATGGCATTCCTTTCCTTCTGCGCCCTGCCGTGTGCCCGTACAGCTGTTTACGACCACATATGGGGTGTTTCTGTAAACTAAAGAATCAGGGCCATAAATATTGAGTTTGGTTTGGCTGTTAACCCTTGCTATGTAACCGGAAAAAAAATATTAAAATGGAAAATCTGCCAAAAAAGTGAAATTTTGAAATTGTATCTCTATTTTCCATTAATTCTTGTGGAACACCTAAAGGGTTAACGACGTTTGTGAAATCAGTTTTGAATACCTTGAGGGGTGTAGTTTCTTAGATGGGGTCACTTTAATGGAGTTTCTACTCTAGGGTTGCATCAGGGGGGCTTCAAATGGGACATGGTGTCAAAAAAAACCAGTCCAGCAAAACCTGCCTTCCAAAAATCGTATGGCATTCCTTTCCTTCTGCGCCCTGCCGTGTGCCCGTACAGCTGTTTACGACCACATATGGGGTGTTTCTGTAAACTAAAGAATCAGGGCCATAAATATTGAGTTTGGTTTGGCTGTTAACCCTTGCTATGTAACCGGAAAATCTGCCAAAAAAGTGAAATTTTGAAATTGTATCTCTATTTTCCATTAATTCTTGTGGAACACCTAAAGGGTTAACAAAGTTAGTAAAATCAGTTTTGAATACCTTGAGGGGTGTAGTTTATAGAATGGGGTCATTTTTGGGTGGTTTCTATTATGTAAGCCTCGCAAAGTGACTTCAGACCTGAACTGGTCCCTAAAAATTGGGTTTTTGAAAATTTCTGAAAAAGTTTAAGATTTGCTTCTAAACTTCTAAGCCTTGTAACATCCCCAAAAAATAAAATATCATTCCCAAAATGATCCAAACATTAAGTAGACATATGGGGAATGTAAAGTAATAACTATTTTTGGAGGTATTACTATGTATTATAGAAGTAGAGAAATTGAAACCTGGAAATTTGCATTTTTTTTTTACAAATTTTTGGTACATTTGGTATTTTTTTTATAAATAAAAATGATTTTTTTTACTTCATTTTACCAGTGTCATAAAAGTACAATATGTGACAAAAAAAAACAATCTCAGAATGGCCTGGATAAGTCAAAGCGCTTTAAAGTTATCAGCACTTAAAGTGACACTGGTCAGATTTGCAAAAAATGGCCTGGTCCTGAAGGTGAAATTGGGCTAAGTCCTTAAGGGGTTAAGCCATAAATAGCTTCCCCTACCTCAATGCCTCCCTAGGCAGCTGCCTACTAACCCTCAACCCATCCCTGCAGGAGCCTCACGAAAGAGACTTGCAAGTCACACTGTAGCGGTATAACGTTGTAGAAGATGCTATCTTGTAGCCTATGGTCTATTACCTATAATGTGCATGAATTCCGGACCGGTAAATTCTATATTAAAGAGGTTATGCTGAGACTGATGTAAAAAATGAAAATCAGACATCATATAGTCCATGACAATCTCTTTCTATCAAAGCTTGAACCAGCCCTGCACCTCACATGGATCCAGAGATCTCCTCATTCAAAGCTCCAATTGCTTTGCTAGATTCCCTTCAACCTGGCAATTTAGGGGGGTGTCCTTTCTGCTGCAGCTCTCTCCCTATTACAGCTCAGGGGGCATAGCTTTTCTTCTGAAGCTCTCTCCCTATCACAACTCAGGTGGGGTGTCCATTCTGCTGCAGCACTCTCCCTATCACAGCTCAGGGAGGGTGTCTTTTCTGTCACAGCTTTCTCTTCCTTTCACAGCTCTGGGGGTGCATCCTTTCTGCTGCAGCTCTCTCCCTTTAACTGTCACAGCGTCTAACAGTATATACACTGGTGTCAGTTGAAGGATGGACCTGAGCATGTGTCCAGTAGGTGGACATGCACATTACTATACAGATTATGCTGAAATCAGCATTTCTGTCACTATTTTATGCTGCCCTCAGTGAGATCAGCATAAAGTTGATGACAGGTTCCCTTTAAAATGTTGTAAAAGGTGCAAACTTTGTAGAATCCATGCAATCTTTTATCTTCCTTTCATTCCCCTTTAAATTGGGTGTGAACCTGTCAGCGGATCTATAATTGGATGTATCTGACGGCAGATGAAACTCCACCGGTAGTCACTTGCTCTATATTAACCTCTGCCATCTTGCTCTTTAAATGTGTGATAACAATACAGATGGAGAAATCGGAATAAAGCAGGATGTGTTACTGACGGCGCGCTCTGTCTAACCGGCTATGGCTTGAGGTTCCGTCAGTAAGATATCCTATTTGATCATACCAGTAATTCGACGCATTATTTTAGCCATAACTCACAGTGGGCAAGATCCTCAGTCATCCTCCCAAGCAGGTCACAATAAGCGAGATAATATCATAATCCGTTTTCATTAGCTGCGCTGGATGGTCCTGAAGAGACTAGAACTAATTAAATGACCTGGAAAATTCTGTCTTTCGAAAAGTCTGTTGTGTTTCGTCACTTTATTTCCATTGTCAAACTTCTCGGCAACAGAGGGGGGAAAAATTGCTAAAAAATGGCTTCTTCTGTCTTATTATCATTATTATGCTTCCAATTCTCCCTCATACATTAGGTAGTTTTTTTTTTCTCCCAAATTAAATGTATTCATGATTTAGATAATGTTCAGAGTCTTCTGTGGGAAGAATACAGATGTGTCTACCCTTTTCTTACCATGAATTTAGTTAAGGACACTTATTTTTCATGAAATCAATTCAATAGATTATCTTGACATGCAAGCAAAATCCTTAACATGCTGCAATTCACATTACAACCACTGGGTGGCTGCATGGGTGGCTGCATATAGACACATATAGCATAAATATCTCCCGACAGAGTATTTTATTTTATTTTTTTACAAAGCTAGTCTTCTTGTGTCACACACCGGGATATGGATAAAAAAGTAAGAAAAGACACATATGTAGGTTGGCATTTATAGGTCCGATAGCTGGCTGTGACCTTTGTTGCTATATAGGCAAATTCACAAAATGGTACACTGTTTTTAAATGTATTTGCAGTGGCCATGATGAAGTGTTGTGTCACAGTGTATGCCCTTAGGCCGTTGCTCCCTGAGGATCGGTGTAGTGGAAATGCAGTACTGAAGGATGAGGCCAGAAGGAAATGTATAACAGTCTTTTTTAATAAGTGTAACTTAAGGTATATGCAGTAGCAGCAATTTTCAAGTGCAATTTTCAGGCACCAGTTAGGATTATAGATGCAGGTTGGATGGCCGCAGTTTAGCACTTTGTGTTGCACTTGCCTAGTAGTAGTCTGGATGATGGGTGTCTTAGCCATAGTCCCTCACCTCACAGCAGTATCTTAAAATGTTGGTCTTAGGGCTAATTCACACAAACATGTGATGCCCGTTGCCATATTGCGGACCGCATTTGCGGATCCGCAATACACAGGCACCGTTCTGTGGCCATTCCGCATCACAGATGCAGACCCATTCGTTTCAATGGGTTCGCAAATCCGGAGATGCGGAACGGAGAAACGGAAGGGAACACTACAAGAGCACTACAGAGTGCTTTCTGGGGTTCCGTTCTGTGCTTCCGCACCACAAAAAGATAGAGCTCTATCTTTTAGTGGAACGAAAAGGATTGTGGACCCATTCAAGTGAATGGGTCTGCGATCCCCATGCGCCTGCCCCACTTATGGTGCCCATGCATTGCGGACTGCAATTTGCAGTCCACAGCATGGGCTTCACACGTTCGTGTGAATGAGCCCTTAGATGGACACTCTGCTGTTTGCCTTCTCAGAGATTTACTTGAGGATACATTGTTGGTTGCTCTCTATGGGGAATTCTTTTCTTAGGAGCAGGAGCTCAGGAGTGTGCTTCCTCTCTCCTCTGTCTATCAACAGGAACTCCCTATCTTGGCAGATAGCAGGACCATCCCACTCTTATCAAGAGGGGAGGAACAGGGTGGTTAGCCCTGTTCTGTGCCAACCAATTTCATTCACTCCCTACTGAAAGTTATGGCCAAAAAGCATACAATATACATAGCAAAATAATACAATACAAAACAATTTACACAGCAATTGTAAATAGCTCCAGGTCTGGGGTATTTCACATGCCTCTGCATGGAATAGTATGGCCACCTAAACTATTCTATACACCAAAAGGTATGCTGACTCTTACTGACAAGGCCTGTGCCAAAAGGACATAATTTGGGCATACAATAGGAGAATGGGCCCCTATGGAGTTGTAGTAGAGTACATCTAAAAAAAACAAATACAGTTCTAACTGTACACAGCACAACTCCATCCCATAGAATGATGTATGGATTTAGGATGGGAGTTATGCTTCTCTTCCCTCTCTATTTGTGTCAAGTTGATGGTGGGCCATCATACTATTTCTATGGTGGCTGTAATATCTACTGAGGGATACAGGGTTTTAGAGATACAACCGGCCAAGTTGTGTCCAAGAGTGAAGTTTGTCTTACAACAGTGTCCCTCACTCCGGTAAAGTCTTAACAGCTTTTGGCAGCAGGTTGCCTTACTGAATCCAGTGCTCAGCCATGCAGACTCTAGGTTCTCTAGTTCTTTATTTTGTCTTGCTCCTTCTCTCCTTCTGTAGATCATGCAGAGATCGGTGAGTAGATTTTTGGGCCTAAGAAGAGGCAGCACAAGTCACAGCTTCCTCTCCCCTCCAAAATCTCCCTATCACTGTCTAGCGGTAATAATCCAAAAGTAACTAGAACAGAGAGTGCATCATAGGAAGGACCAAAGAGAAGAAGAATAAGAAGATGGCCAAAGCCCCTCACCTTCTGATGTTCCCCTCACCAACAAGGGCCTATACAGATGCCTGGATGCAGCCAAGGATTTCCTCCAGATGCCAGTGAATGCCGGTGGGGTCAGAGATGCACACAGAGGAACAGTGGGAACTCCAGGATGCATCACTGACTACAGTTATGGGTGGATCCAGTCCACGTCTAATCCCCTACAAGGGCTAAGCCAGGATTGTTAACCCTGACTGTGCCATCCATACACAGTTATACTGGCTGCAGTACATAGCATGACATAGCATTCCATTACATATCATTAAGAAATGAATAATTTGCAGATATCTCCCTATTGTGGAAAAACAACTGCGGCCATTTGATAAGTTTGGCACTAATTATGCCAACTCAGACTTCTGAAAAATTGACTATAAAAATTCCCCTCATGATAAATCTCACCCATTGAGTTTAAAAAAAATTCCACTTTCTGAAGGAAGTGTCCCTTTGCATAACAAGATGGATACAATGAAGGGTTCGATGCTGCACAGGTGACGGTACGGAACCTCCTGGAATAGCTCTCGTACAATCAACTGAAAGTAACTCGAGCCACGGACTGAATGAAGTTGATGGATTCAAAGCATTTTAAAGAAGGAAAATCCATGTGAATAAGGGGAAACTATTTTAAAGGATAAAGGTTTTAGCTATAAGCCCTTTCACAAATGGAACGTATTTGTGGCTTAAAAACATCAAAAAAAACCCCAGAAGCGGCATCTCCGTTCACTAGAGTGTTGATTCATACAGCAAGTGTTTTCAATCAGCGCTAAGAAGATCCTTTAATACTGGTAGTGGACATTAATATTAACGGAAAGCCGCCTCTTGTTCTTCTCTTTGTGCAATGTCCTTGCAATGCTCTACAAACATGGTGGTTTTGGCAGTCCTCCAGTGACATAAACCGTTTTGTGCATGCGCGGGGTGATGATTCCTATGAATTATTGGTTATGTTTTTTAGTAACTAGAAGGGAAGATTATTTTTCTGTTGTTCTGATGGGAATTTACAGTAAACCCCCTCTGAAGACATCGCCACGGAAATGTGCAGGGTGCAGGATCCTGAACGTTCTCTGTGCCGAGTGCAGTCATTTTTATGTCCCTGTTATAGTGCTGCACTGTGTTAGACTCTTCTTCTGGTTGTTTGTCATTCCGTTATTGCAGTAGATATTTCTTGTACTCCAAATAATAGGCTCAGAAAGCCTTACAGTCAGAAATGATTCAGAATTTTTTTGTTGTGTATTACTTAAAGGGAATTTATCAGAAGGATTCTATATCAGTGCAGCGAGCCCAAAGAGAAGAGCTGTGAGGAGGACGGGAGTGGTAGTGGTGGCACCAATAGGAGTAGTTGTGGTTCATGGTGGCTTTGCTTAATCTGGCACTTCCTGGGGTCGTACAGTGAATGGAGGGCGCACCCTTTCTTCCCTTGGGGCACAGCCTGGATTTTTTGGAGTTCCTGCCTGGTGGCCCTTGACATATGGGTGAAAGGCAGGATGGCAGTAGATTATGGGGCTGGTAGACAGATGTGGAGCCAATAACCAGGTCTGTTTGGATACAATAAATACAGTTTATCTTTTTCTAAATTGATGGTGGGGGTTGTAGTACAGATAGCAGCAAAAGTACAGTTCTGAGTTATAAAACTGTAGTGTTTTCCCAATGGTTCTGTATAAACTGCAGAAGACCTATAATACTGTACATCCAACAATAACAAGGAACAGTTCCAAGTAGATCACAGTGCAGTTCTTCCCCAACACCAACCTATGGACAGCAGCAATGATGGGGGTTTTAGTACTCTCTAAAGAGTATTGGGGTTTTCTCTGTCTCTCTGTAGAACCTTAGGCACGTAATGAGGTTCCTGGTAAATGTTTCTGTAATTCCAGTGCTAAAGGATTCAGAATTAAGATGTGGTTGACCAAATCATCTCAAAGTGTGGAGGGGTGTGTTAGCAATGTTTCCTCTCACAGTGACAATGTCTCTCTCTGCCATAAACGTACACTTGCTGTCTTACTCCAATGCACAGCCTTGTATATTCTAGACCTTCTAACTTCTTCTCTGAAGGACTTTTATTGATAAAGTAGTTTTTCTAAGCTGTAGATGTTTCGAGAGATAAAGGTTTTCTGTGCTCTGGCCTAGCCCTGAGGAGCCTGCACATGTAGGTTCTCTCTCTTCCTAAGCTAGACTGTACATTCACACTAACTAGGGGCAGACCCAGGTCTATCTCAGAGATAAAGGTTCTCTGTGCTCTGGCCTAGCCCTGAGGAGCTTGCACAAGTAGGTTCTCTCTCTTCCTAAGCTAGACTGTACATTCACACTAACTAGGGGCAGACCCAGGTCTATCTCAGAGATAAAGGTTCTCTGTGCTCTGGCCTAGCCCTGAGGAGCTTGCACAAGTAGGTTCTCTCTCTTCCTCAACTAGAGTTTACATTTACACTAACTAGGGGCGGACCCAGGTCCATCTCAGAGATAAAGGTTCTCTGTGCTCTGGCCTAGCCCTGAGGAACTTGCACAAGTAGGTTTTCTCTCTTCCTCAACTAGACTTTACATTTACTCTAACTAGGGGCGGACCCAGGTCTATCTCAGAGATAAAGGTTCTCTGTGCTCTGGCCTAGCCCTGAGGAGCTTGCACAAGTAGGTTCTCTCTCTTCCTCAACTAGACTTTACATTTACACTAACTAGGGGCAGACCCAGGTCCATCTCAGAGATAAAGGTTCTCTGTGCTCTGGCCTAGCCCTGAGGAGCCTGCACATGTAGGTTCTCTCTCTTCCTCAGCTAGACTCTACATTCACACTAACTAGGGGCGGACCCAGGTCCATCTCAGAGATAAAAGTTCTCTGCGCTCTGGCTTAGCCCTGAGGAGCTTGCACAAGTAGGTTCTCTCTCTTCCTCAACTAGACTTTACATTTACACTAACTAGGGGCGGACCCAGGTCCATATCATAGATAAAGGTTCACTGTGCTCTGGCCTAGCCCTGAGGAGCTTGCACAAGTAGGTTCTCTCTCTTCCTCAACTAGACTCTATATTCACACTAACTAGGAGCAGACCCAGGTCTATTTCCTAAGGTTATGGTCTCATGTTCAGGTTACCTAGAACAGTATTAGAAGCCAAAATCTGTGTAATAATAAGTGTAAAGAACACATATGACTTCTACTCTTTTTTAGAATAACACTGCACCAGAAAAACCTGCTCACATGGCCGTACTCTGAGAATCCACCACTAGCGGAGAGTGATGAGTTTCATTAGCTCAGTCCCTGCTTTCATGAGGCAAGTGACCTCCTTATAACTGGCTGAGTGTATTTGAACAGGTTGCACATATGGTATTTTCCGCCCCTGCACCTAATAGTTAATGTGACCCACATCTTACACTAGAATGATCATTAATATGGGAGACCTGTGAGCATAAAAAATAATGGCATGTCAAGGAGTAGTATCCTACAATGGAAGATGAGAAATTACTCTCAGGCTATGATGTTCTGCACAAATAAGGCTCCTCTAGGTAAATATTTATTTCCCACGCACGCGAGACAAGGTGACTACTAATAAGCCACAAATCAGCCGATCCTGCAATATAATATGGATTAAATAGATATTATATACATTATCATCAATCTGACTGTCAGCTATTGTGCCATACACAATGCGATGCATTATATTAATAGGGGCAATAAAGTCTGCTTCAACCATACAGGTTTTCATGATCTACTGTGCTCCGCACCTGTATTTCACGTTGTAGCACGCTAGCGACGGCTCCTGTATACAAATAAATTATCATTATTAATTGGTTACCGAGGAACTATTATGGCTGTGCTGTAAATACCGCTTTTGCTGACACTATGGAGAGTCATAAAAAGTAATTGTTTCTAAGAAAAGCATTTATGAGCATCTAAATCACGGCACTAAGTAAACAGTGTGAAAATTCCACACAAAATACCCTTGTTAAGAGGGAAAAGATGCCTTTGGTGGCCTACTGTGTTGTCTACGTAGCAAGGGGGACCTGAGTTTAAATCCAACCTGGGACTACTTATGGTAACTCAATATTCCTCCCCCCCCCCAAAAAATATGGGAACATTAAAGGTATTTTTCATTTAAAAGGGGGTGTGCCACCAGGAAATTCACTGATGAACCAGGCACAATGCCTTGTAGGCCTAGCTGAGTGTAATGATACGTTTCAATTAGCGATCCGTTGCTTTTTTTGAGAAAAAAAGTGTTTTTCATCCATATGTACCAGAGCAGATAAGTGTACCAGGGGCGAGTCCAAGTCCTTCTGTGTACCCTTGCTTCCTTTGCCAGTCCCTCCCTTTAGTTCTTGATGGTCAAGGCCAGGTGAGAGGACTATGCAGAAAGAGGTCACTCCACTCATTCGAGCCCTTTCAAATAGGGATCCTGTGACTTGTGAACTGACAGAACTACTGAACCAACATGCTCCTAGAATGAATCCTGGCAGTCTAGTTCAATGAGATGCAAGACTGAGCGCAGCAGTGCCCCCTAGAGTAGATCAGATCCACGGACTCATGGTGAATGTATGAGAGAGCAGAAAAGCAGTGCAGCAGCTCCTACAGCATCCTCTGCACACAGGACGGGATTTCATCATAAAGCAGGTGAGTTTTATGAACCTACACGCGCACTGTACACTCACTTTCTCTTACACACAGAGGGGCTGATCCTAAGCAGTGTCATTTCAGAGGCTTTTTTTTATTATTTCATTATTTACAGGTCTATATTGTGTGTTTTTTATTTTTTTTACTTTTCTAGTAGTAGGAACTATACAGTGAGTGGTGGTGACAGTGAATGATCCTGCTGTAGCTGCTGGGTCATCTCTGTCTACTCCTCCCAGTTGCTTTAGTTCCCGGTGAACTAATCTTTGCCAGGAATGTGAGCGAAATGAGTTATGATAGTTCACTTAGAAGATCAGATCATTTTGAACTGATTGTTCATGAACTACCCATCACTACTGTGAGCTGAGCAGGGAGAGATGTGACAAGCGCTCATGCACTAGGGACAGTGTTGCTGCAAACTGGTAATAGAACAATATTGGAGAGGGAGACTGCAGGGAGACTGCAGGGAGAGTACAGGGAGAGTACAGGGAGAGTACAGGGAGAGTACAAGGAGAGTACAGGGGGACTACAGGGGGACTACAGGGGGACTGCAGGGAGAGTGCAGGGAGAGTGCAGGGAAAGTGCAGGGAGAGTGAGTGCATGGAGAGTGCATGGAGACTACAGGGAGACTACAGGAAGACTGCAGGGAGAGTGCAGGGAGAGTGCAGGGAGACTACAGGAAGACTGCAGAGAGAGTGCAGGGAGAGTGCAGGGAGAGTGAGTGCATGGAGACTACAGGGAGACTACAGGAAGACTGCAGGGAGAGTGTAGGGAGAGTTCACGGAGAGTTTAGGGAGACTACAGGGAGAGTGCAGGGAGAGTGCATGGAGACTACAGGGAGAGTGCATGGAGACTACAGGGAGATTGCAGGGAGAGTGCAGGTTTCTCCATGTGCATCACTGTGCAGTGCAAAGACATTCATAGTTAAGCCATTCTGTTATTGATACAGTTAGTGTGCCTCCGTATTAAAGGCAGGTGTCACATATCGCCATGTGCATCACTGCTGCTGCTGCTGACACTCTCCCTACTGTATCATGGGGCCACAACTGTCACTGCTACTGCCACTTTCCCCACTGTGTCATGAGGCCACTGTTGTCACTGTTATTGCCCCATATGCAGCGGGCTCACTGCAGCAGACCACACCATACATTCTCTCAGCCTCTTTGACATAAAGGTATACCTGATTTATAGCGATTTGTGACAACTTCATTCGTAATGAATCAGATTTCTTGGCAAACTTCGGCAAATTGGCTGAATAAAATTTTTCAAAACTTTGCTCATCTCTAATAGTCATTTATGATACAGTCACTTTCTATCTTGTTCTGGGGCTATTGCAGTAGCCCCGTGTGAGTACACTGCAATAGCCTCACGGTCACATATCATAAATCACTATAATACAATCAGTTTAGGTCATATGAGCCATGGTCGGTCTGGGAGATGCGGCCGACACACAGACCATGTTTTCTGGTCATTTGCATTAGCCCTATGTACCAGAACATACCTTTAATTGCCAAAAGTTAAAAGGAGTTGTGCTGGACTTGATATCGTTGGCCTATTCTCAGGATAGGACATCAATATTAGATCAGCAGGGGTCCGACACCCCGTACCCCAACCAGCTGTTTTGCAGTAGCTCCATCACCAGAAGTAGGCACCATAATCATACTGCTCTGTCCATTGTGGGAGCAGTGTTACAGCTGCCAGGATGGAGGTGTACTATGTGTGGTGCCTACATGAAACAATGAAGCAGCTTATCGGCGGAAGGGTGAGCTATAAGACCCCCTCTGATATGATATTGATGGACTATCCTGAGGGTATGCCATCAATATCAGAATCCTGGAAAGCTCCTTTAAGGCCAATGCCCCTTGAGTCACCACTGACTATATTGGGCAGTTTTTATTTTATTGCATTTTTTAAATTCTGTTTTCCATGATATAAACAATGCAGAAGAATGATCCAAGGATTAGAGAATTTATTCTGCCAAAATACTTTGCTAGGGATCTCTGCTATAATATATTCCCTTTCAATATTGCCTTTTCTTTGCATTATAATTCTGACATTATCGGAAAGAGCAGACTGAACTTCTAGCTAATTCTGTTCTGTGTTGGAACTTATCTTGAACACCGTGAAGCTTGTGTGCACCTTTTGTGAGAGCTCCTTAAACATACCAAACCTGAAATCAGCTTCAACAATGGAATACCAATAGTGTGAAAAGGCAGCTGAGGAGGTCTTTACCTCCATTTTCTTCGAGAAGTTAGTAAATTCTATTTTAGAGACACAAATCGGGAAATAATAAAACAGGATTCCTGCAAAGTATTTCATTAGTTTCTGCCCCAGAGCCCCATAGCAAAGCATAGATTTGACCCCCTTCCCCCCGAACTTGCAAATTTATATAGTACACTGTATTTAGTCTCCATTCAGTCACCATTATGGAGAGCAAAATAAATTACAATTAGTATTTAATCCAGTGTGGTCTGTATAAATCTGTATGCAGTGGGCGGCCCTAGTGGTGGCTGCAATTAGCCACTGTTATTATATTAATGGTAATTTGGATTGCAAAATCAGAAATGAGCTCCCTCTCGCCATGGACCTCTTTTATGGCAGTGGGACACTGTGGGGCACTGTGTTGATCAACAGGTTTGACTTTGGACTAATCATAAGGTTTTAATCCTGGCAGTTCCCTGGCATTCACCCTTTAAACCCTGTACAGGGATCTGGACTTCGCTGCAGGGGAGCCACCAGGCCACTAACTCTTGGAATAGTCTCTGTGTGGTTAATAGCTGACCCACAGATGCAGGGCACTGGGGGATAAGGTAAAACCATGGTCATGGATGGGCCGAGGTCAGGGCTGGCACAGTACATGCAATAAGGAAATGAGTTCAAGGTTAAGGCAGACTGCATACAAATGGGTAAACAATCACAGATCTGGCACGAGTCAAGTCATTCAGCAATAGTAAATAGGCAGAGGATGGTACACGCAAAGACAACAGGATACAGCTCAGAAACACCGATTCCAGCGCAGTTTCAGGAACTTAACAAGCTAAAGAACCTATTGCTCAGGCACTCCCCACTAGAAAAAGTGTGTGAAGTATCCTACAGTTGCCAGCCACTGGCTGAAGAAGATTAGGGTGCATGTGCTGGGCATTTAAAAGTCGGAGTGGGTTTGCGCACGCTCTATGGGCACAAGAGGAGAGGCCTTGCCAGCAAGCAGGATGGAGCCTCCATGGAGTAATAGAGCAGCCCTGGCGGGAGATGACGGCAGTAGGCAGTTCCAAACCGCAGAATAAGTGCAATGTAGCAGCGGCAGCTCACAGCCTCATAGCAATTTCATACCCTACCTCCACGGTAGGTACGTTACTGATAATAAAGTGCTGCGGAATATGTCGGCTGTATATAAATAAAGATTATTAAGACAGATTCTTTAGGAGACCCCAGAGATTCATACATAAATTTTCAGGGTGATCTGGACAGTTCAGATACAAAATTAACTTATTCAGACCAAATTGAATCTAATGGCCAGTTCAGACTCAAAACAAAGTTTGAGAAATTTGCTCATCTTTAGTCATCAGCCATGTCTATTGTCTTGACCAGCATAGGGGAAGCACCGGCTCTCCTTAAGGAGATATGCACCATGCGAAGTATGCAAAGCGGTATCTCCCTGAAAAAGAGCTCTCTGGCAACAAGTCACACCCAAAGAGATAAACTGCAGCTCCAGTCTCAAACGCAAAGTCTATAACAACGACTTTGACTATCACATGTCATTTGTTGAATTATTCTACCCATAAGACAGAGATCATTTATGTTCTGGTACCCACCTGTGACACACTTTCCTTGAATCTCATTAAGGACTTCAATTAATCACAATACACATTTAATATATTATGGCAACATGCTACCAAAACCCTTGACAGACTGCAATTCACATCAGAACCACTCTGTGGCCACATATAGACACATACAGCATAAACAACTCCAGGAAGAGTATCATGTTTTTTTTTTTAACTGATTATCTCATGCCACCGGGGTTGGACTGGGGATCCAGGAGCCCACCAGACTAACCCCTATATCACCAATAACGTTTAATGGGCTTTGAATCACTGAAAAAGACCCTAGTGGGAAGTGACTGGCTTCAAAAGCAGTCAAATAGCTTTTTCCTCTGCATCTTCGGGGCCCATTATGGTACTAGAGCCTGGCCCTCAGGAAGATCCTCTCTTTGGTACTCTGGTGGGTCAATCCGACACTGCCTGCCACACATCTCAGGATATGTTTAGCCAAGAGGAAAGATAAGGAAGGGCACATCTCTATGATTACTTAGATAGATACTTAGATTGTGATACCCATCAAACATCTGAGACGCAAACACGTTGCACAAAGAATTTGGATAGACATGAAGTTTAACTAAAACTTTTAGGGGGTCATTTATTAAAACGCCGGTCTTAATAACCCCTATAGCTGGCGGTGGATAGAAATTATGAAGAGACCCGCGGCTTCTACATAACTTTGGCGCATCCAGCGCTAGTTCTAAATGTAAGACAGCTTCCGAGCTGTCTTACATTTAGATAATTCCCTATGCCTAAAACAGAAAATGATGACGTAGAAAATAATGAATGAGGCGGGCCTTCTGGCCCGTTCCCTTCCCCATCCATGCCATTCCCACTTTTTTAGACCTGGCCTGAACATCTAAATAACCTTTGCACCACAATCTGCACCAGAAATACGCCTAATATAGGAGGATTTCTGGATAGTAAATGACCCCCTTAGTTTTTATCTTTAGTCTTTCAGTTCACCTTGAAGTCCACCTGTATAGGAAAAGTTGGACAAGTTTGTGGAAACGTATTATAAGACCACAAGGTAGATTGTAAATGGAGCATAATTTGTGTTGTGTAACTTAATTGAGCCCATTGCCCTTAATTATATTTCCTATTTAAACCTGTTCCATGCGCATTTGCTGCAGAACGTTATCCCTTTCACCCTTCAATAGACTTAGCAAGGTAATTTAAAGTACAAGAGAATTTAAGTGTTTGCCTTAGTCAATAGCTAGCATTCTCCATCTGAATATCCTTTGTGACTCTCCATTTTCATTTGCCACTTCAGTAACATAAAGCCATTTACAGACCAGCAGTGTTTGTCTAAGCACAATCACTTCACACTAGAGAACAATCCGCTCCCGACTTAAAGGAAAAGAATTATATCACTTGTGCTTTTATGCAAAGCTTCACGCAATAATCTTTACATTGTCAAGCTATGGTATTGAGAATTCCTCAAAATTATATCTTTCATTAAATGAGGAGAAAAACTTCAAGAGTGTTTATAATTTTGCATTAAAGATAGATCATGGTGGTGTTAATACAGCAATTTTAGTGCAGGTGTCACTTTGGATCCTTTGTAAAAGGTCTCTTACGTGACAGCAGGGGAAGTTGCTGGACTTGGGGATATACATTTTCTTAGACTTCATTCAGTATTTTCATATAAGCTGTCTAAAAGCTAAATGCTGCCAGGACTGATAGAAAAGATCTGTGAGTCCTGTTTCTCCCACCTACTAATAGAGAAAGCCTGTGAGTCCTGCTTCCCTCATCCTCTTATAGAGAAAGCCTGTGAGTCCTGCTTATCCCTCCCACTTATAGAGAAAGCCTGTGAGTCCTGCTTATCCCTCCCACTTATAGAGAAAGCCTGTGAGTCCTGCTTATCCCTCCACTTATAGAGAAAGCCTGTGAGTCCTGCTTATCCCTCCCACTTATAGAGAAAGCCTGTGAGTCCTGCTTATCCCTCCCACTTATAGACGAAGGCACGCCGAAACGCGCGTTGGGGTAGCGCCATCCTGGTTCTCTGTGTCCACACTAGGTCCACTTTGAGGTAAGTGTCTGATCATTGTTTGCCTCCCACGGCTCATGTGCTGCCGATGCTGAGACTCCTCACTTGGCGCTATTATTATCTTGCTGGCTTTATACCATTCTTATATTTTAATCTGGTCAGCATATTATGCACCATTGCCGTGTTTGGCTCTTTCATTGATCCCTACCTTACCTCATATCATCATTCATATATTTTCTGTATACGGCTCATGAGCTGGTCACTGTACCTCATGTACTTTCATGATGATATTATTATTATTATTTATATATTTATGTATTTTTGTGACCTGTGTGGCCATCCAGGGTGGCGCTTGTTCTCTCCTTCCCTGCTCCCCCTTCCCTGGCATCTACTGTATATGTGTCTTTTTATTATGTTCTTGATTCAATAAAACATTAATTTTGCTATTACTATTATTGGTACTCTGAGCTTCCTTTCTCCCGTTTTCTACACTTATAGAGAAAGCCTGTGAGTCCTGGTTCCCCACCTACTTATAGAGAAAGCCTGTGAGTCCTGCTTATCCCTCCCACTTATAGAGAAAGCCTGAGTCCTGCTTATCCCTCCCACTTAAAGAGAAAGCCTGTGAGTCCTGCTTATCCCTCCCACTTATAGAGAAAGCCTGTGAGTCCTGCTTATCCCTCCCACTTATAGAGAAAGCCTGTGAGTCCTGCTTATCCCTCCCACTTATAGAGAAAGCCTGTGAGTCCTGCTTATCCCTCCCACTTATAGAGAAAGCCTGCGAGTCCTGCTTATCCCTCCCACTTATAGAGAAAGCCTGCGAGTCCTGCTTATCCCTCCCACTTATAGAGAAAGCCTGTGAGTCCTGATTCCCCCTCCCACTTATAGAGAAAGCCTGTGAGTCCTGCTTATCCCTCCCACTTAAAGAGAAAGCCTGTGAGTCCTGCTTATCCCTCCCACTTATAGAGAAAGCCTGTGGGTCCTGCTTATCCCTCCCACTTATAGAGAAAGCCTGTGAGTCCTGCTGCCCCCATCTACTCATAGAAAAAGCCTGAGAGTCCTGCATATCCCTCCCACTTATATAGAAAGCCTGTGAGTCTTGCTTTCTTCACCCACTTATAGAGAAAGCTTATCTCTAGTAACATCTATAGTAACATCTATCAATCACTGTATTGGGATAAAAGAAGTCACACCTTTATGATTGACCATAGAAGTAGGACTCACAATCTTTCTATATAATTGGGCAGGAGAAGCCTAATTCACAGACTTTCTATATAAGTGTAGTAGGGAAGCAGGACTCATAGTCTTTCTCTATAAATAGGATCCCCAAGACTTCCTTTAAGAGTAGTCTGAGGAAGCAGGACTTTTTCTCTATGAGTTATTGGGGACTCACAGGCTTTCAATATAAGAGGGTGTGGCCAGGTAGACTCACAAACTTTCTATATATGTGGGTGGAAAAAGCAGGGTGCACAGGATTCCTCTGTGAGTGGGTGGGGGAGCAGGACTGGCAAGCTTTCTCTATTAGTAGCCAAGGAAAGCAGATCTTATAGATTTTCTTTAAAGGGGTTGTCTCACTTCAGCAAATAGCATTTATTTTTAGAGGGAGGTAATACAAGGGCCTAAGGCAGGCTGGATTAATTTTTCCATCACATTATACACTGTTCGTATACATTATTATATATCCTATATATCTCTTATTTATCACGTATTTTTGTAATTCTAATACGAACAAAATCAATATTCTTCTTTTTTCATATATGAAATGCTTGATATTTTGTATGCACTTTTATTAGCATGGTTTTCTAATCTTTCATTTAGAAATATAACCTTAACAGGTTCATCAGTTATTTTATGCATTTTCACGATCATGTATTTTCACGATTATAATCATTTTTATGTTATATTATAAATGTATGATATGATCAATTATCCTAATACTTAATATTCATTTTTCCTTTCTCTCTTTCTTTTTCTTGTTCTTCATGATTCACCCTTTTCACTCATTCTATACTTACCTTCGTCTGATGTTATTGGTCCTATTTACATTTTATGCAATCCTGTATTTTTATGCTGCTCAATATATATGGGAGGTTATTTGTATGCTCCGATCATGTGATCGAAGGGTTCGGTGCGTCATCAACCATGTGGCCAAAATCCTTCCCCTTCCCTCCCCCTTTTTTTGTATTGATCGTGCTCAATATTATATTCTAAGAGATTGCCTTTTTATTTTTATTATGATTACTAGTAATATTGGCTTTGCCAGCTAGTTAAATGCAATATCAGAGCGGCCTATCATAATGTATTATCCGAATCATTATAGGTGTGGCCGGCGTGACGATGTGCTGACGTAGTGGTTACGTGTGTTCCACGTGACCTATGCCTCATGATGACCGCACGCTGAACTCCAATGAATTCTATTGACTTTCCCCTTTTCTTACCACCTGACTCACTATGTGAGTTCCCATTGGAGAGTCAAGCTCCATCACACACCGAACGATGATAATGTTATTAACTTGCACCTGTGAGAACGATATATAAGAAGGTGGAGTTTTTATTAGTTTCTTATCCCCGGAAGAAGCCAGGTCACTGGCGAAACGACGTTGGGAGAAGGAGACTGAGGGATCGTCGCGCCTACTTTGGGTATTTTCTTTTTTCCAAATTCCTTGATACCCACATTTACCCATTTATATTCCTATCGGATGCATGTCCGGGGTTTTCCTGCTCTTGGTTTTTATGTGGCGCTCCTTGTATCCTTGTATGCCCATGTGTGTCTATCCCCCAGTCCCCTTCAGGGTTCTTTCCTCACCGAAATATGCCTGTCTACTGCTGTTTTTATATGTGACAATATCTGTCTAAATGTTTATTCAATAAATAATTTTCTAATTAAGTGGTGAAGCTGTAGTTCTAATTTTTCGGTATCTGCTCGTATACATGGTTAAAGACCACCCTGCAATCCAACAGTGGTGGTCCTGCTTGTACACTATAGAAAAAAGCGCCACCCTATGTAAGCTACCGCGGTCCCGGCCACCAGAGAGGCTGGCGCTTTTTTCTAAAGTGTGCCAGCACATCCACTACTGATGGAATGCAAGGTGGTCATAACCATGGAAATGAGCAGTGTATAATGTGATGGAAAAATGAATCAAGCCAGCAAAGGAGGCAATATGGACAATCGCAACACATTAGTCCCTTGTATTAACTCCCTCTATAAAATAAATGCCATTTGCTGAAGTGAGACAACCCCTGTGAGTCCTGCTATGGAAGCGGGACTTTAGGACTCTATGAGTAGGTTGGGAAGAAGGACTCTCAAGCTTTCTGTATGTTTGGGTGGAGAATGTAGGACTCACAGGATTTCTCTATGTGAGGCTGGGGGAAGCAGGACTCATAGACTTACTCTGAGAGTGGCCAGGGGAACAGGCTATCTCTATGATCAGGTGGAGGTAGCAGGACTCTTAGGCTTTTTCTATCAACAGCTGGAAGAAGAATGATTCACATGCTTACTCAATTAGTCCAGGTAGCAGTTAAACAACTTTTCACATGAAAATACTGAATCAAATCATAGAAGCCTTTACTTGAGCTCAGCATTTCCAACTCTTATACGCTGCTCTCATATAGAAACCTGACAGATCCAACTTAAGTAACTACTATAGATGAGCAAATCAAATCCCACAAAGTGGAGTTCGATTTGAATTTCAGGCTAAATTCAATTCGCCTCAAAGCTGAATTTCCTTGTGCTTTGTGTTAGCGAATCTGAAAATAGTGTAAAAAACCCCAAAAATTCATACTTATTTCCTCCATTTTCTCACGACGGGCCGAAATCCCGTGTGTGGTGACGTAATCTCGCACCGCGCGATATTTCGCTCCAGATCTTCAAGCAAGATGGCGGCGGCTGGCCCGTAGCGAGCAAATGGACACGTTAGTAGGAATAAAAAAAATGTAAATGTTCATTTCACACTCAGGTGCCTCGATCATGTATGAACGTGGCATCTAAGGGGTGCAATCATGGGGGTTGGCGCTATCGCAGCTACCTGTCATTGCACCCGCTATTTACAAAAAAATGTGCTTTGTGACGAAGTAATTTGTCACAAAGCAATTTTTTTTGTAAAATTCGGCGAATCAGCCGAATCTGACTTTTCATATTCGCTCATCTCTAGTAACTACCTAACATATTATGAAACATGCATTATCCTACCCTCTGCACATGACAATCATACATTCCAGATGCTCAAGCCTCTCGCATCCAATGCGTGAATCAATTCTCACTCACACATTCTCGAAACTCCAATTTGAAAGCACATCTGCTGATTGTAATGAAGAAAAATATATTTATACTATCAATCTACTCTACTATAGTGTCATTGTAATTTTGCACACATATTCTGCTTGCCACTTCCATCAGAACCCATTTTCACGGTCCTCCGCGTATATCCGGCTCCGCAGTGTCTGCACGGGTTCCTCGTTGCTTAATATTGTATAAAAACTGATTTTATTGCCTATTTCCTAAGATATGACAAACTGACGTTTTCTTTAATTACCAGCTCTGATGTGTTTAATAGTATAAAATTGGCCTCTGAACTGACAGCTATCCCTTTTAAAATCAATGGTTAGACTCTGGGGCACCAGTTGGTCATCTGATCAATATTAGAAAAAATATAGCCTGTCAGGACCTTTCAGCCTCTCATTGATTCTAATAGGGAACAGCTTGCAGCGTGAGTAATGATATCAGGGCTCAGATCCAACAGAGCCGGACTTCTCATTGATTTCACCATAGGTAGATGAAAGTTTGATGAATAGCAGCAGAATAATACAAACATCTAAAACTAACAAGCTTTCACTGGCAAATTACTGAGAAAGCCTGCTTTATTCCTTTAACTTCATGCACAAGAAATTCTCACCAGGGATCTGTTTCATGGGAAATTGTCTTCTATCTTCTCTGTCCATTTGTGAAATGAGTTTTACTGGTAACAAACGGGAGACAATTCTACATTGATTGATTGCAGGCCAAATCTCATTGCTTCTCTGACTTCATAGACCAGTGCTCTCCAACCTGTTGCTCTCCAGCAGTTGCAAAACTACAACTCCCAGCATGCTGTAGGTGAGGCAACCAGTCTTGTCCAACTTGTACGTCTCCACCTTTTGGGAATTTAATCATGAATCAGGTAAGGGAAACCAGTTTTCTCAGTGTTGCTCAATGACTTTATAGACCACTGGTCTCCAACTTGTTCAGTAGCTCAAGAGTTTTTGCAAAACTACCTCTCCCAGCATTTTTCAGGTGACCGCAACCATTTTTCTCAATGCTGTTCTATGATGTTATACACCAGTGGTCTTCAGCCTGTACTACAGTAGCTCTATAGCTATTCTGAAACTAGGATACCCAGCATGTTCTGACAGCCTTCAGAGAGCCGCAGGAATACTGTTATAGACCATAGATTTTTAAGAGCTGTGGAAATAGATACAGTTGTGTCCTTCCTCACCGTTCCTCTAGGCTCTGCATGCCCTGAGATGAGCAGCGGGAGTTGACCAGCTTTGACAAAAGAATGATATTGTAAAGCTCTGTCTAAGGTTTTTATACTACACTATATGTGTCAGTATGTGACCTCCTAGTGGTTTGGATGTGAACTTGTCCTTGTTCTCCACCCATTCTCCAAATTTTTTATCTCTTCCAGATCTGTCAGAATTTGCTCATGCTATATGATAAACTCCTAATAGTTTCCCTTGTTCTTGTTCCTTGTTCTCTACCAATTCTCCAAGTGTTTTAACTCTTCTGGCTGTATCGGAAATTGATTATGCTATATGTGTCCATGTATGGCCTCCTAGTGGCTTTGATGTAAACTTGTCCCTGTTCCTTGTTCTCTACCCATTCTCCCAAGTCTTCCTAATTTAGATTTTTTTCTTCAGATTCTTAATATCTGATAAATTCTATCCAAGGAATATTTATATTTTACTGGTTATGGAATTAAATCTGTCTATGATTGCTGGTTATTATTCAAGAGTCCCAATAATGCAAGATGAAAAATCTGAAAGAAATAATAGAGAAATATTCTACTTTATACACCAAAAATGCATGGAGGCATCTTTTATTTACCTCCATCAGAGATTCAGAGCCACAGTTGCAAACACTGTATATTCTGACTTCAGATCATGTCAAAAATAATTATATCTCTCTGCTTCAAATAAGTACATTCCTGACAGCATATTTCCTCCCATAAAGCTGCCTGTTACCTTTCCTGCTCATGGTGGTGTCAATAAAAAACAAGAAGTGAGTTCTCATAGCTTGACATCCTCCATTCTGTGTTGTGTTTTTATATAGTTACTATTGACTTTTCACTACATCATCTTGTAGAGCATACAGATGTCACCTTTCTTACCTTTCCTCTTGGCTTGACATATCTTGAGATGTGTGGCATGAGATGACCAGCTTTAAAGAAAAAATAAACTATGGTTTCAACTATGATTGCCTGGCCTACAATACTCCACACACATACTATGCATACTAGATGCTCTCCATAATGAGAAAAGAGTACTCCACTGACAACACAAATATATTGCTGAGAAACCCAGAGTTGATTTTCATAAAAATCAATTTTGCTCCAAACTGGATTTTTTTTTAAAAGTAGGAAACAAAAAAAAAAAAAAAAACATCAACACAAGTATACATACTGGGAGATGAGCAAGTCAATTCTCTCAATATGGCACTCATCCTGAAATTTCCCCCCCACAAAATTTGTCTTCCAACAAAGTTAAATATTTTGCCATTCGGCTTTCTTTAAAAAAAGGATTAATAAAAGCTGAGTGTTTGACAACTACAGTATAGCCTTATAATCATTGCCCAGTCTTTTAAACAGATTTACATACAATAGCAAAAAAATAAAAATAAATTGCCAAGACAGCCTCACATCTCACATCTTTCAAAACAAAAGACTATTATCAGAGCAGATCAGATATAGTAGACTTTTCTAGTTGAGAGGCCTTAGGGGGGACCTCTGGCTGTGTACTATTTCTGTTATGGAGGCCACTTAGTTTATGTGATTATAAATGTAGGCTACACAATGCTCCTCTTTGTTTCTGGGAAATATATGCAAATTACTATGTCTATTAGTTGGCATCTGAAAGAATTAATTTATTTTGTATTATTATTTAAGTATTATTTTGATAGCTTTGGGAAAAATAATCAAACTTAGCGTTTCTGACAAAAAGGATAAGAAAGGTAATTCTTTCTGAATGCAACTGATGCTAGAAATGCTAATTTGCATATATTTTCCCAGAAACCAACAGGAGTGTTGCCTAGCCTACAGAGTACAAACCCAGAATAGCATACTACTCTCTCTCTCTCTCTCTCTCATCACAAAAAGTTTGTTAGAAATTTAGTCCAAATCATGTTAATACAGAATCGATTTGCTCATTCTTAGGTTGGATCATTCATAGGTGACCTTTGAGGGCCATACACAACTGTTCAGTCCAATTGGGGCACTTTCAATTCTTTGACCCAAAGCAAATATGACAATTTGTTTGTGCAAATCGGACCCCAAAAGAAATTTCATTATATTCACTCCTCTCTAATGAGGAGCCTTCATTGTATGGATCAGCAAGGACGCACTGGTAAGAAAAGAAGCCCTCTATGTTTGGAACTGCTATCCCATAGGGCAATGTAAAATATGTGTAATTGTGACGCCAGTGGGATCTTCTCTAAACCCACCCATTTCTCATTTTACGGGCTTAAAGTGGACCTTTCACCTTGAAAAACATTGTGAACTAAGTATGCTGCCATGGAGAGCGGCGCCCGGGAATCTCACTGCACTTACTATTATCCCCAGGCGCCGCTCCGTTCTCCCGTTATGCCCTCCGGTGTGTTTGCTCTGTAAGTTATAGTAGGCGGTGTCTTCCCTTGTCCTGTGGGCGTCTCCTTCTCCTAGGCTGTAGCGCTGGCCAATCGCAGCGCACAGCTCATTGCCTGGGAGGTTTTTTTCTCCCAGGCTGTGAGCTGTGCGCTGCGATTGGCCAGCGCTACAGCCTAGGAGGGAGAGACGCCCACAGGACAAGGGAAGACCCGCCTACTATAACTTACAGAGCGAAGATACCGGAGGGGATAACGGGAGAACGGAGCGGCGCCTGGGGATAATAGTAAGTGCAGTGAGATCCCCGGGCGCCGCTCTCCATGGCAGCATACTTAGTTCACAATGTTTTTCAAGGTGAAAGGTCCTCTTTAAGCTGGCTACTAGGGAAACTCCCCACTTCCACAGCTGGCAATGTGGTAAGGGAGAAAATCCTCCCCTGCATAACGGAAACGGGACGGATCCGTTTTGCAGCCCATAGACTTCTATTATGACGGAATGAATAAAGGCATTCCGTTATGCATTCCGTCATAGAATTGCGTTAGGGTCCGTGGTAACGGAATCCATAATGCAATTCACCTTTTACCAACAAACGAAGTGTGAACGAATTTCATAAGCGGAACTTCGCTCATCTCTAATTATTATGATGACAATGGTTATTATTAGGGATTGTTCACACGTGAAAATGAAAATATAGATTAAAACATGGACGCACAACACCATTTTTTTTACAATTTCTTCTGCTTCTGTTTCCGTATCATGTTCAGAATTGTCCATTTTCATCCATATTTATTTGTTTTTTGTATAAAAAATTTTTTTTTATACATTTTTGTTAAAATATACCGTAATACAGATGACAACAAAATGGAACAAATACATACTTTTGAACTATGCAAATATGGAGCATGCAATTTTAAATTCAACCCTTTGACTCCTGTGGGCTGAAATTGGTACCCATCTGCTGCTTATTGTAGAAAGAGCTTGCATAATAAAGGAAAAACGGAAGTACAGATGTAGTGCCATCTATACAGATGGAGTGCTACTCTATTAACATATCAAGCTATAGAGCAGCACGCTATCTGCGTAGCATTCATTCGGATTCCCTCAGCATCAGTGAATATCATTATTACTGTTACACACATCAATGGAATTTGAAATGTCTGCAAATAATTAACATTCTGATGTCAAACCCTGATAATTGTGGTGCTGAAAGAGGTTACTTTACAGGGGACTTGTCACCTGGAAATGCCTTGTAGGACTAGCTCAGCTGAATGTAATGATACCTTTCAACTTTCCACCTTTCACAGCGATCCGTTGCTTCATTCTGGAGAAAAAGGACTTCATATGCAAATGAGCACTTGAGTGCACTGAGGGTGGACCCAAGCCACTCTGTGCACCCTTGCTCCTCCTGCTTCCTGTGCCAGGTCCAGGGCCAGGTACTGCAGAGTCATTTTGCATGTATCTGTCAATCAAGAAGGAGAAGGGAGGTGGTGGCAAAAGAAGCTAAAGGAATATGGGTGCACAGAGTGGCTTTGGTCCACCCTCAGTGCACTTAACTGCTCATTTGCATATAGATTCAAAACACTTCTTTTTGTGTAAGGTATCATTACATTCAGCTGAGCTAGCCCTGCCTGGTGTAAAGGTGGATTTCCTGGTGAGAGGCTGTCGTTATGAATCTCAAAGTCATCTTGGAGACTTGTTCTATATACGTAAATGTACTCAGCCTGCGACCTTGTGCGCCGACACAGCCATGGATCTCTTCAGTGACTTATAATACCATTACCAAAGGGGGGCATTATCGTGTATGCTATTAGTATAATTATTAGAATGAATGTTATTTAGTTTTTATTGTGACAGGTAGCACGTGGAGAAATGTCCCGGTTACAATGACGATCACTCAGCTGTCATAGGAAACGTAGGTGGTTGTAGCCATTAAAAAAGAAAAAGCTGTATCCTGGATGCAGAGGGCCTGATAGCTGTGCAGGTATGCCGGAATAAAGCTCTTTTCATGCTAGAATTGCAGGGTGCGGTGCAGGGGCAATGGCTAAGTCAGCACTCTCCATAGTGTCAGTTGTACAGTGAAGTTCAGCACCATGGACAGCGCCATACTATGCCGTTACTTCCCAAACAAGAAAAAAAAAGTAGAAATATTTTGTGCCTTAAAGGGCTTCTGTCACCCCTCTCAGTGCGCCTGCGCCGACTGAAGACAGGTACGGCGCAGGCGCCAGATTTTGAATGCAACCAGGGCCAGCAGAGAAAGATCCCGTTCGCTGGCCCTGTCAATCAACATGCGGAGGGGGCGTCATTAGGATAGGAGGATGCGGCTGCTACCAGCAAGTAGCCGCCCTACTTGCTGGTAGACTGGTAATTTACATATTATAAAAGTAAGTTTTTAGCAGAATCTACTGAACCAAAATGAATAATCACATTATGTATGGATAAATCGCAGTATAGGGATTATAAGTACACAAAAAAAATAAAAGCTGTTTAGTGGGGTGACAGAAGCCCTTTAATTCTGTATTGGGACATTCACACGACGTGAAATCAACCGCTCATTAATAACTGATACACAGTCATTTTTTCATGTCAATTTTGTATAAGTGTGTTCATTGATTTTCTGGCCGTTTTAAAAGAATGTTTTGCATCAGTTTTTAAAAGTCGTTAAAAATAACAGATGCGTTTCTTTGGCTTTTTCTTTTTTAAATCCCAACCCTTGCGGTGCCCTCAGTATACATAATGCCCCCATAGTGCCTCCTAGACATCCATTGTCCCACATAATGTCCCCCAGTATAGAGGATGCCCCCCCATAGAGCTAGCCAGTATAAAAAATTGCTCCATAGTGCACCCAGTATAACGAATACCCGCCCCATAGTGCCCCCCAGTATAGAAGATGCCTCCCATAGTGCTCCTCAATATAAAAAATGGACCTATAGTCCCCCCCAGTATAGGCGATGCCTCCCATAGTGCACCCAATATAACGAATTCCTGCCCTCATAGTGCCCCCCAGTATAGAGGATGCCTCCCATAGTGCTCCTCAATATAAAAAATGGCTCCATAGTGCACCCAGTATAACAAATGCCCCCCAGTATAGAAGATGCCTCCCATAGTGCTCTCCAGTATAAAAATTTGCTCCATAGTGCCCCCCAGTATAGAAGATGCCTCCCATAGTGCACCCAGTATAATGAATTCCTGCCCCCCAGTATAGAAAATGCCTCCCATAGTGCTCCTCAATATAAAAAATGGCCCCATAGTGCATCCAATATAACGAATGCCCCACCATAGTGCCCCCCAGTATAGAAGATGCCTCCCATAGTGCTCCTCAATATAAAAAATGGCCCCATAGTGCCCCCAGTATAAATAATTGCCCCCCCATCCAGTATATAGAATGCCTCCCATAGTGCTCTTTAGTATAGAAAATGGCCCTATAGTGCCCCCAATAATATGTAAAGGCCCCCTTCCTTCCCCCCAGTATAAGTTATGGACCATGTAAGGGGATGACCAGAGTATTATTGTTATTTTAACCCCTGAAAGGCCTTTTTTTTCCAGGGCCGTTAGCTATCCAATACAATCAATACATCAACAGCATACACTCCTCTTCTGTACTGATAGATTGCTACAGAAATGTATTTTCTGTTACAAAAATTCTTCAGTTCAGTGCTTCAGCCTCAGATCTTTTTTTATTTCATTATAATGGTCCCAGGTGTTTAATCTGTATAGTAATGTGCACATCCAACTACTGAGGTGGTCGCACGTGCTCAGATCCATCTTTCAACTGCCACCAGTGTTATCTGCTGTTAGAAGTCATGATAGTTACAGGGAAAGACCTTCAGCAGAAAGGGAATGCCCCATGAGCTTTGTTTGGAAACCTTCAGCAGAAAGGACACACAGTTTGAGAAAGGACACCCCCCAGAGCTTGAAAAAAAATTATCAAAGCAAATAGTGCAATGAATGTGGAGATCTCTGGATCCATGTGAGGTCCAGGGCTGGTTCTAGCTTTGTTAGAAAGAGGTTGTCATTTCCTATATAATGTCTCATTTTCATTTTTTACATCAATCATGGGATAACCCCTTTAATCCCATTTGTTTCACCCATATTTCCTAAATTGATATGTGTGCACCTTGTAATCTCACTGCTAAACACTTACAGTACTACCAGATTATAGCAGATTGGTCTGCCTATTTTCATGGTACACTTCCAACAAAATGCAAAGAACTCCTTTAAAGGAACATGTCATCAAAAATTTACCCACTGTTTAAATCAAGTGTTTTCTGTAAAAAATATTTCTAACTTTTTAAAAATAATTGTTGAGTCTACTCTTCCCTGCCACAATACTAATAGAAAAAAATATAAAAAATATAAAATCTTGAACTGATGACAGAGCCTCACATGGATACATGGATAAATATTCATACTGGAAATGAGCAAGTCAATTCTCTCAATATGGAACTCATCCTGAAATGTCCCCCAAAAAAAACTTTGGCTTCCAACAAACCTAAATATTTTGCTATTCAGCTTTCTTTAAAAAAAAAGGACTAACAAAAGCTGCATAGTCATCACTTACTCTATTAAACAGAGTTACATACCATAACCAATAAAATAGCCAAGCCAGCCTCACATCTGCATTAAGCTATTTCAGAACAAAAGTACTTCTTAGAGCAGAGCAGATAAAATAGGGTTTTATAGTTGCGCGGCCTTAGGGGGGACCCCTGGCTGGGTACTATTTCTGTTATGGAGACCACTTAGTATATATGATGATGATAAATGTAGGCTAGGCAATGATCCTCTTGGTTTCTGGGAAAATATATGCAAATTACTATGTCTATATCAGCTAGCATCTGAAAGAATGAATTTAGCATTTTTGTCAGCAAAGATTATTTTCATAGCTAGCCTTTCTGACAAAATTAGCATTTCTGACAAAAAGGATAAGAAAGGTAATTCTTTCTGAAGGCAACTGATGCTAGAAATACTAATTTGCATATATTTTCTCGGAAACCAAGAGGAATGTTGCTTAGCCTACAGAGTAGAAACCGAGAATAGCATACTAGTCTCTTTCTCTCTCATTACAAAAAGTTTGTTACAATCTGAAGTTTTTGCAATCGATTTGCTCATTCTTAGGTTGGATCATTCCTAAGTGACCTGTGTGTCATACACAACTTTTCAGTCCAAATGGGGCGCTTTCATTCCGGTTGAATTTACTTTGACCCAAATCGAATATGACGATTTATTTGTGCAAATCAGACACAAAAGAAATTTCAATATATTCACAGCTGTCTAATGAGGTGCCTTCATTGTATGGATCAGCAAGGCCCTGTATGTTGGGAATTGCTATCCCATAGGGCAATGTCAAATATTTGTAATTGTGATGGCAGTGGGATCTTCTGACCCACCCCTCCACTTTTGGGCTTATGTGGGCTACTAGGGAAAGTCCCCACTTCCACAGCTAGCAATGTGGTAAGGGAGAAAGTCTTATGATGATTATGATGACAATGGTTATTATTAGGGATTGTTCACAGTATAGAGGATGCCTCCCAATAGTTCTCCTAGACAGAGCCTCATTATAGACTGACACTTCCTGTTCTGTAGAGGTCACTTCTTATCAGTCATCTTTTTATCATCTCAGGAAGGATTACAATGACACATAACACTCCTATGTAGATATAACATGGGAACCATTTGCAATAGACGATAATTGCAACTTATCTATTCCCCCTCCTTGCACAATAACCTCTGCACAGCTCACAACGTATGCAAGCAACAAATCAATGATCATCATCTCCAATCTACAGGCTCCTGTGGTCCCTGTAGCTGCTGCCAAGCATATCTATAAATGCTGTTAACAAGAGTTAACAAAGGACGGATGCCCTCAAAATCCTGTACAGAAAAGGCATTAAAAATGTTCAATTAGAAAAAAAAAAACTAAATATACATATGTGATAAATTCCATTTAGGTATTATTTATTAAACTGATACATCACCTTTAGGACTGTATCAGGATTTAAGAACTTCGTGCCCATGCTGCGAGCACTGGCCGCGTGCACTCCGAGCTGCAGATGCAGACCCATTGACTTGAAGTTGTCCGTGATCCGCAAGATACGGAAAAAGACAAGACACGTCCTATCTTTTGCACTGCGGAGGCACATACCCGAATGCCCATACAAGCACTTCGTAGTGTTTCCGTGGGCTTCCAATCCATGCCTCCGCTCTGCAAAAGATAAGACAAGTCCTGTTTTTGGCCGTATCTTGCGGATCATGGATTCAAGTCAACGGGTCTGCATCCGCATCACGGAGTGTACATGGCCAGTACCCCTATATTGCTGACCCATTGTTTGCGGTCCACAGTACTGGCATGGGGCCCTTACATTCGTGTGCATGAGCCATTGAAAGGGTTGTCCGGGTTCAGACCCTCTGACATGGGTATTGGAGCATTTCATGCTCTGATGCTCTCCTTCAAAGGCTTTTTTTTGGAGATCTGGTGACTTACCAGGCTCTCCATGGGGAAAGCTAGGCGAAGGCTTCCGCACAGCAGTGAGCCCAGTGACATAACCAGCACTAACGGGTGAGTTTTAGTTCTGCCCTAGCCTGTAAAACGGATAGGGCAGCGCTAAAGCCTGCCCATCAGTGACATCACTGACAACACTGCTAGGTGGAAGCTTCTGCCTAGCAGTGTGAAAATATTTTAAAAAATTATCCGGCATGGGAGAGCATCAGAGCATTAGGGGCTGCCTGGCTGAAAATTGGGATATGACCTCTTTAAGTTAATGCCATCAGTTTATTTGCATTTCTATGGAAAGACACAGGGAGAGTAAATCCTGATATTCTGAAAAGTTGAGCCTATGGGTAAACTCTGCTCCATCTTTTCCAGATTTGTGCATATATGTATCCAGTATTTCAGTTCTAGATAAATATACTCAGGTCTTTTTATTGTGGAAAGTCCGGATCTTCGTTTCCCCACCAGCAACATAACACTATCAAGGCACCCGGCAAACAATCCTATGTGCCTGTGGCTTATTCTTCTTAACTGCTTGTTTCCTCATGAATTTTTTATGGAGCTTTTTTCTTTTGGGATACAAATAAAAATCTCCTCCATCCAAGAGAACTCTGATTATATAACAAAATATAGCGGAGTCGAGAAACATTGAATCTGACAGATCCTGAATTCATCTAACTCTATGAGCAGAACGGGGATGTGGGGGAGGGGGGTTCATATACTTTACCTCTCAGTATATTGATTATTTTATGCATTTTTTCTTAAAGTGGAAACTTGCATTGAATGAAATTGGTTGCTGTAAGGTCAAGTCAACTGCGTTGGATTAAGGCATTAAAGTACAGGTATATAAGGCAACGACTGGGGGCGGAATGTACTATGGGACATAAATTGATACAAGTGGAAAACAATGTCTTAAAGGGGTTGTGCAACTGCTATTAATGTATCCCGACCAACAGATATCACTGTTATATCACTTTCCCCAAATGCCACAATTTATCAAAACTGCTGTTTTTCTAATATTATTAGCCTCCCATTGTTCCACGTGGCAAATTCGTTTTGATTTTCAGCTGCTGTTGATGACTGGATTGGAGGCTTGTATTGTAGGACATAGAAAGCTTCATTGGTAAGAACAAGGGACTTGGTTAATGGCACATGATCTGCTGATGTCAGGGCACATCTTACTGCCATAAAGCATGATTGGACAGAGGACACAGGACAAACCAGGAAGTAGGATTCAAGCATGGGGGATATGAGAACATTGCAAATGAAGGCAATTTGAAAAATAAATAAATAAAATAAAAACATTTAGCAATGGGAGCTATAGTAATTAATAAAAAAATCAACTTTAGAAAGAAAAGTTGTTTATGGCACAACCCTGTTAAATCTAACCTTTAAGTTCCCTTGCAGGTTCGGATTTCCAAAGGCAGGAGGCAGAATCAAATAAATATTTGAGTTTTCTATGAAAAATGCAGCCCTGAGTACAGAACAAATGTCAGATGCAAAAGCAGAAGGATCCTGGTAAAGACTGATAGTAATAGGGTCACTATGAGAGTAATGCGAGGTTAGCGCTGTGCATAGGTGAGTTTTGAAAAGCAAAATTTGGTCATGCTTCTTGCAGCGCGTTCATTATTTTTAGCCCAGCTGTGCATGTACTGTGCTGTCATTCTCCCGTACTGAGAGTGGAACAAATGTTCAGCATTCCCTGCAAAGCATGTGCTGTATAGTCAGAGTTTTCCTACACACCCTTTATTGTCTGGGAATAAGTGTAGACATATATAAGTTCACTTCTACTAGGAGAAATAAAGAATGAAAAGGCAGAAGTGTAGCTATTAGGGGTGCAGAAGTAGCAGTCAGCCCCAATGCTTGAGGGTTCCTAGAGGAGCCTCTACCACAGAAGAAGACCAGTAGTGGAGATGGCACATAGCAGGTGAATGGCTGTGTTACAGATTTTGCATGGGAACTTCAATGGCGCCTCTTAAAAGGTTACAAAATTTTTATTTTATCGACTCTTCTTCCCATATATGAAGGAAGACCTAGTGGTTTACTTCAGCCATGGACAGATTATGGGCCTCCCCCATTTAGGGGTTCTGCACCAGTTTCATAAATGGTCCAACATTTAATTTGTCCACATCCAACTATTTTATTATGTCTCGGTAGCCCAAGTAATATAATTTCTATGGCACAGCCAAAGCTAAGCATCATATCTTGCCACCTTGATACACCACAACATCATACTTGTGTTAAAGGTGTTTTCTGGAACTTAGATATTGATGACCTATCCTCAGGATCGATTGACGTTCTCACTTTGATGAGGGTCCAACACCCAGCACCCCCACAGATCAACAGTTTCAGGCACTCACCATTCCTGGAAACAATACAGTAGATGGAAGGTGCTGTCCACTTTGTAGTTTATGTAGTTGACTACTGCAACTCACCTCTTATTCACTTGAATGGGAGCTGAGCTGCAGTACCCCAACACGGCCACTACACATTGGACAGAACCTTCAGCTTCCAGTGGCTTGGGGTGTCAGCCCCTCACCGATCTTATATTGATTTACCTGGCCATCAATATCTAAGTCTCAGAAAACTCTTTAAGGATACTGCTGGGATCATAAATCAACAAGAATATCTTATCTGCTTTAACTCAAATTATTTAGCATGAGATCACTGATGTGGTTGAAAATTTGTGTTTCTGCCCCTGACAAAGCGGAGTGAAACTCGGGTCGGGCTGAGAATCAAGGTTGAAAAGCCGCAACCTTCTGCTGTGTTCTTCTGGAGTGGAGGATATATGCAATTTTAATCTTGTGAGTAAATAAATGCTTATTATGCGCACTCTGTGCTAGCATACTTCACTATTGGGATTAACATTTTAGTGGGATCGCAACACGGAAGATCAGAGTTTCCGGTGGCATATTGTTCCAAGTAGGAGAATAAGACGGACGGTGTGACTAGTACAAAACACTGCAGAGGAGAGAAGAGAAAAGCTGGAGAAAAAGAACAATCTCTGAACAATTGGGTGATTCCAAGGATATAGCACGGATCTGGTGTTGTTTTATGTGGTTGAAAATTTGGACTACGGTATATGTCGATATTGCTTGGGCAATTTAATATGTTTTCTTTTCGAGCTTTTTTTGGTGGTATGGCTGTTAGTCTTTTCTGAGCTATTCAATCATTCTTTTCATTCTTTCCATGTAGGTTTCTTCTTTATTCCATGTAGGTTTCTTCTTCTCTCTCTTTTGTCAAGTGTGATCAGAAAGTGAGATCTGGATTACTGTTCACTATTTTTGACAATGTACATCTCACCCTTGTATGTTTTAGGTCTTAGAGACATGTCCATAGTACAGATCTGCATTGTACCAATCCATAAATGGGCACCATAGATTGTTATTGGCCCACACTGTACATCTAATATATTGTGTGTCTAATATTTTATGGAGGCACACACTGGTTGCTTCAAGAAATTTAAAATAAATCATGTCCTGCTCTATGAGAAGCAGAATTATGAAGACACTGTATTCTAAAAGAGGCCCAAGGAAGAGAACAAGGAGTAACCATAGGCAAATAGTATAGACCTGAACCACTATACAGGGTCAAGGTACAAGGCAATTATCTTAGAGTGAATTATATACAGTTTTTCAGAACTATAGATTTGTATGAGACTACAAAAACACTAAGCAGGTATATTAGTATCATTTATATACACAGAACAATTTGTTTACAAGCCAATAAAGGATGACTGACTTTTTTCCCCAAAAGAATTCCAATACTTTTCACCTCATTGACTATTCAGAAAAGCACTTTGAAGAATTAACATAGGTCAAAGAGACCTTAGGGGCTCTATGTCCTGGATGAGACCACTACCTTTGCACCTTTCATAATTTGTTATGCCCTCACTTAATTATATTTGAAGGCAAACCACCTTTAACTTTAACAAATTTAGGTACTTGGCTAAACAAGTCAAATCCTAACATAGTCATACCATCTTCAAGTCTAGGGCTTCTTCACAGTTCATCCTTGTTTGACCTTAGCAAGAAACAACATAGAACCTAAAGATCGTTAAGAAATATCATTAAAATAACCATCTCGTAACTGTCCAAGGCTTGCCAAGTCGCCGTTCTCCAGTACATCAAGACTGGAAAGACACCTTGTGGAAATATCAGAATGCTGACACTAATGATCTGGTTAAAGTTGTCTAATTGCACTGAAGGGTTTCTGTAGTATTGATCTTTCCCGCAATCACAGGCTGATTCAGATTGTGTGTCTATTTGCATTCTCTCATCTCACCTGTGTTTTCAGTACCATGAATAAATCAACAGAACAGATGGTGGAAGATTATCAATAAAAAGCGTTGTTAGCCTCAGTGTGAATCCACTATACTCAGTCAACATGCTTTTCTGAGCCACCTGCTCATTTATTACATCGAAAACAACTTTTTTTTACCACAGTATACAGAGTGCTTTGTCGTAGCGTGGATGAATAAATTATTTCCAAATATTTTACAGCATCCTCTGTGGTATCATTGCCTATATTATATGACTTGGTGTACTTCCAGATTTTGCAGAATACCAGCAGTGACACAAGCGAATAGTTTTAGAGTTATTGAGGTTAATAAAAGTCTAGGTACTCGCATTATAGAATGTGGAGAGAACAATGCATATTATTAGCACGTTACTGGACCAATAGTTTGACATTCGTGACTTTATATGGCTATTGTTGATAGTTTTGTCAACTTTTGTCTTGTATACTTTATTCAATCAATAATTCATTGCTGGTATATACAATGTAGAGAAAGAACTCCATCTCTAATTCCAAATTATGTCCATCTATCCTTTTGTCCCCACAAACCTCTATCCGGGAATATGACAGGCCAATACTTACCTGCCAACTTGCTTTCTCAAACTTCTATATGAGAGATGGGTAGTGTGGTCTTGATTGCTTAATTGCTAACATTAAGTTAACTTTTTAGAGGTTTATACCTTCCTTGGTGAAAGATTATGGATCCAACTGCTGCCTTCCACTGATCCACAGCAGCAACAGAAGCTACAACTTGGCAAGTAACAAATAAAGCATATATAAAGAAAGAAGTGATGGACTGTGTGTTGATATTAGGGCTACATAACAGTGAATCAATTCTTTAGAGTCAAAATTCAAGTAATTAAACCAGCATTTTTCAAAAAAATGTTAATTGAATCAGAATTTCTAGAGATGCTGTCGATTTGGTTGAACCTGCCCCAAAATGGATTTTAAGAATTTAAGATATTTCGTTACTGACAACCTTGATACTTCAATGTGGCTGAGCGCTAAACCAATCACAGTTGCTATACAATGTATGGCGTGGTGCTAGGTAAGAGAAGGCAAGGAGCGCTGGTGCCTTCTCAAACAGCTGATAGGTGGGATACTGGTTGCTGGAATCCCACCAATCAGATACTGATGACCTATTCTGAGGATAGGTCACCAGTATCAACATCTCAGAAAATCCCTTTAAAACATACTTCCACTGATCTAGTAGAAAATTTCTTAGGCCATCCTGCTTGGTTTGTAAGTACAAGTTTGTTATTTAGAATTAAAGGAAGGATGATAACATATCTTACCCAAACAAGGAATTTAAAGCTGTGTGTGTGTGTGTCTGCAGGGGGAATTTGCTAGCCCGTAATGTCATGTGATTACAGCAGCATCAGCAATGATGCAAGACTCTCCTATGTGAGAGAGCAAGAGTGGATAATGTATTCTGACCTAACATGCTTGCAAAGGCAGTGACCATGACCAGTTGCAGCTCTATTCCATCTGTAACATGGCAGACAATGATAACAGATTCCTGCTGTGGAGTTAGGAAAGAGAAATAAGCAGTATATCAACTGAACTTTGAAGGGAAAAACTTAACAAAGGCACTGTACATGAGAATCTACAACCACTGAAGTTAAGTTTTCACCAGAGGTAGGCTTTACAAAAATAACTGTTAAGCTGTCAAAGGTTGGGCTGAACACATTTGGATTGGTCACAATCTACATATGCACTTCATAACTAATATAAATAACTATTGTTTTTGTTTTCTTACATGAATACATAATTAAAGAGTATATCTAAAGAGTGTTTAAAATTGTGGTTTACCGTTATTTTTCACATCTCCAGACAAATTACCAAAAAGGTTCTTGAATAGTTGGGTAATCCTCTCTGTAGAAGGCCACATAAAATGCTTCATTTTTTGTTGGCAGGAAGTAACTGGATGAATAGTTAACAAGTTGTTACTGGAAGTGTTTTGTGCGTTGTGTATTTTGGACCAGCATAATGGACTGGTGAGTGGAAGTATATTACATACAGTGTGTTCTGAACTGATATGAGGTTTATAAATTTTATGCTTGCCCGCTCTGGCTCTGTAGTATCTGGCTGTAACTAGTGCAGCTGGTTTTCTGAGCACAAGTTATAAACAGTCAAGAGTGTTGGACGTATTTGCGCATAGTATTTGCAGATTGAAATAATTCCTCATTTACCATTCATTTTCAAATTAGTTTTAAGAAACTGAAAATTAGATGGAGCTTGTTCTAAAAGGGAATGTTTGAATCCCACTTTCTATGTGGATTGAGGTTGAACTTGGAGAAAATACAACAAAGGAGGGATTGGGTATTTTAAAGGAGGTGATGGATTTGTAGACCATTGAATATCTTCTAAGTCAATATTAAGACCATACAAATCCTCCATTATTATTTTTTTTTAAGGGTACAATGTTTCTTACTGTAAGATTGTCTCACAATCATTCAAGATTCTAACAATTGAAAGACCCGTGAGAACATAAGCTCCTCATACACATTATCTGAAAGTAGAGTAAACTAGATTAGTCTGTGGGACTGATTCACAATCCAATGGACAATTCCTGTGGACAATGGTAGAGTTTTAAGAATAGAAGGATTGGACAAGTAGATGTCAATATACCTGATCTTTTCTTTTCAGAGGTTCTGTCAGCTAAGGCTAATTCCACGCCTAGCCAGATACTGCTGTTCCCTGCAAGAACCCAGTGACTATAATGGGATCCATTAGGGTATCCGGCCACTTTCTGGCAAAAGCATCAGGTTTTAGCTGGACAAAAACTGGTGCATGCAACTGTTTTTGTCTGGCCGAAACACGGCACTCTGCCAGATCCCATTATAATCAAAGGGTTCTGGAGATGCACGGCCCTATTCGGCTAGGCCGGTATGGTGAACTTAAGCAGGCTGTTCCGGCAGAGGATAGACATACGGCAGATCTGAAACTAGCCTTAGGCTATTCTTCTTATTGAAATAAATATAGAAACTTGGTCAAGAGTAGAGATGAGTGAATCAATTCAGCATGAATTGGATTTGTTACAAATTTCCCAAAAGATTTGGATTTCAGTGAATCCAAAACTTTTGAGATTTTGCCAGGATGAATCGCTCAGAATAGTGGCCTCCATTTTAGAGATCAGAGAAAAAGGCATCTGCCACCAAAAAGGGATAATTATTGGCTTATTGTTTATTTTACACCAGCTACCATCCGTTTACCCATAGCCATATATGTAGCTGTGATTTTGACATTACTAATGCTTTCTTGGCATTAAAGAGCTTGAAGGGATAGGATACAGTCCTAGGACACCTGAGAGTTTCGCACGCAACTTTTAGAGCCGAATGGGGAAATTTCAATTTGCACTGAATTTATTTGGACAGAATAGAATCTGACAGCCGATTTGAAGTAATTGATAAAAAAAATGGCTGCACAACTTTACACATACAAACAATAGAGCTGAGAAATGTGGATCATTCTAAATTAAAGTGGTATTATACCTACTATAAATGGAAAAATGGTACCTAACACTAATATACACACTAATATACCCACTAATATACCGACTATGAATATGAATGTGCTAGTCTAAATTTCTTGTAGTATATATTGAGGGTAGCACCTCTTTTAGACTGAGCAATGCCCATCTGCCTGGGTCTTCTGAGCAGAGTACAAATGTAGCTGGTTCCTACAAAATGTAGGCTTAGATAAGTCCAAGACAGGCGGTATATTAGTGTTAGGTACCCGTCTGCAGAAGCCACCTTGACGCCTGGTAGATTGGCCCGACACAAGTTTGATCAAAATGTGCGCTTCCATTTTTCCATTTATAGTAGGTATAATACCACTTTAATTTAGAATGATCCCCATTTCTTAGCTCTATTCTTTGTATGTGTAAAGTTGTGCAGCCATTTTTTTATCAATCATGTTTGCTTTATGGATATGCACCTGTGACTATGAATATGAATGTGCTAGTCTAAAGTTCTTGTAGGATTTGAAGTAATTGGACCGGATACAAATTTTGGTAAATTTGCTCATCTAAAGTCAAGAGTCTAGAAAAACTAGCTGTTATAACCTATAGGGAGAACATAGGGTCAACAATTGGGATCCTAAACCCTGTCCACACTACAGTAAGATAGAAATTCCAGCTATGGATCCACTGTGGCAGTCTTAAGACGCCTTATTGCCCTGCGACAAGTATTTCAGAAGATATTTATAGCGCAATTTTGGCATAATTATCTGCTAAAACCTTCAAGCCATCCACTCTTATTAACGTATTCCGAGATCAGATCCATTAGGCTCATTAATATGCATACTCGAAACTACAAAACTTCAACAACTTCCTGTCTCAAAAGTTCTTGGGTCCCTGGACAGCAATTAGCTAATGCAGATGTAAAATATAAACCAGCTCATAGGGTTAAAGGAAGACAAAACTCTTCCATTAAGGCAAAAGACATTTGTTGTGATTGATTAGAAAACAAAACCAGATGGGGATGTTTCTTTAACACCATTTTCATAGTAACACCATCTGTACTGGATATGCTAAAATGATTAACATAGCATCGAAAGATTAGCATTAAAAATCAGGGGAGGTGCAGAAAATGAGATGCTCTGGATATGTTAATAAAAAAGAACCTTTAATGAAGAACATTCATTAAGTGTTAATAAAGACTAATTAATGAACCCTAATTGTGTTAATATTGTTGTCTTAGCTTCAATGTTGGTGACAGTAGTAGCAAGAGTCACAGTGTTTCTAGGTTAAGTCTCAGATGTCATACTTTGAAAAATTTTCCAACAGTAATCCTACAGCACCGTGCCTGATGTTCTCTTCTATCTCTAAACTGAACTAACCCCATAATGAGAATGTTTGACTCCTGCAAAGCAAATTTTTTACACTATACGCTGTAACCCAACTCATACCTATCCATTGCCACTACCGCATATGGGGCCACCAGCTTCCTGCTCACAGTCATGGCTGTTTTGGGTTCCCATGATGATCGGCCTGCACTGATAATGCCACCCAGTAACAAGTATCCATTGCCTATTGTTTAAAAAGGTTGTCCCTTTAACGGTAGGATATGCCACCAATGTCAGAAAGGTGTAGGTCCCACCTCTGGGACCCGCACCTATCTCCATAATGGAACCCCTGAATAGTGACGTCCCAAACTATTTGCCGGCGAACAGTTCCCGGCGAACATAGCTTGTTCGCATTAGCCGAGGCGGGCGAACATATGCGATGTTCGGTCCGCCCCCTATACATCATCATTGAGCAAACTTTGACCCTGTACCTCACAGTCAGCAGACACATTCCAGCCAATCAGCATACGATCCGTCTTCATAATGCGTTCAGTGTTACTATGGCACCCAAGACGCTATTAAAGTCCTGGTTGCCATAGTAGTAGTGGGGAGCGGGGGAGCAGTATACTTACAGTCCGTGCGGCTCCCGGGGCGCTCCAGAATGACGTCAGAGCGCCCCACGCGCATGGATGACGTGATCCATGCGACATGTCATCCATGCACGTGGGGTGCCCTGACGTCACTCTGAAGCGCCCCGGGAGCCGCACGGACTGTAAGTATACTGCTCCCCCGCTCCCCACTACACTTTACCATGGCAAATAGGACTTTAGCGTCCTGGAAGCCATGGTAACCATTCAGAAAAAGCTAAACGTCGGATCCAGTAATGCGCCGAAACGACGTTTAGCTTAAGGCCGGATCCGGATTAATGCCTTTCAATGGGCATTAATTCCGGATCCGGTCTTGCGGCAAGTGTTCAGGATTTTTGGCCGGAGCAAAAAGCGCAACATGCTGCGGTATTTTCTCCGGCCAAAAAACGTTCCGTTCCGGAACTGAAGGCATCCTGATGCATCCTGAAGGGATTTCTCTCCATTCAGAATGCATTGGGATAATCCTGATCAGGATTCTTCCGGCATAGAGCCCCGACGACGAAACTCTATGCCGGAAGAAAAGAACGCAGGTGTGAAAGAGCCCTTATATTAATCGCATTGTGAATTCAACTTAGAGCTGGGTTCCTATACCATTAGGAACTTAGCTCTAAGTTGAATTCGCAATGCGATTAATGCAGGTTATATTAATCGCATTGCGAATTCAACTTACCACACTCTGCGACAACTACGTAATTCTCCATGGGAGTTTTGCCATGGATCCCCCTCCGGCATGCCACAGTCCAGGTGTTAGTCCCCTTGAAACAACTTTTCCATCACTATTGTGCCCAGAAAGAGTCCCTGTGGGTTTTAAAATTCGCCTGTCTATTGAAGTCTATGGCGGTTCGCCCGGTTCGCTCGTTCGCGAACATTTGCGGAAATTCGCGTTCGCCGTTCGCGATTGGAAAATTTTATGTTCGCGACATCTCTACCCCTGAAGTGAGTGGAGAGCCATGCATGGCTGCTGTCCATTCATTTCTATGGGACTGCTAAAAATAGCCAAGCCAAGCATCACACATTACACTGATAAGTTCAATGCTCTTCTGTGGACATCTTTATTGAGGCCTATCCAGAGAACAATAGAGCTGTCATACTGGTGGCCAGACACCATTGCAGCCTGAAGAAGGGAACCCACATAAGGGCCCGAAATGTTTCACTGATGTAGACTATGTAGCACTGGTGTTGAAATGAATTAATAAAATAAGCAATTTTTAAAAATACTTCACTGGCATGCTGTCTCTAAAACATTCAAAAATATATATCAAGATCCCCAGGTAGAGGGAGATGACTTGTGAGACGTGCACCCCTAAAACCCATCTGGACGAGTGCTGTAGCCACTACCTTGTTTTTGATGTCTGAAATATACACCTACAGTCATAATGAGGATTACTCTTCAGATAGCATTTTCCCCTCACAGCAACTACGGATTACCTATCTACAGTACATAGGGGGTCTTATCATTTATTTTCTTGACTGCTTAGGAAGAACAATATTTGTATTTCATTTCCAAAACTATAGTACTAAAAGCTAAAAATGCTATATATAGAAATATAACCTGAAGTTTCTGGACCCCAGTAAAATATGTAACAGACCTCTTAATTTGGTGGAGGGGCTTTTGGTCTCTCAGGCACCAAGACTGAGGTGACTCTCTGGATATACCCCTGAAGCCAACCTCTCTTGCATTATTTTGTATAGCACCTACAAAGCTATGTGCACAGAGATCTATGGCTGTGTATTATGGATCCATAGGCAGCCTGTGTGCTACCATATGCAGCTTGTATTACATTGTATTACATATGTATTATCTTCTAGCAGGGTGCCACTAGGAATAAATACTTCCATAATACGTTATGGTCATTGGCGTATTTTCTTTCTCCTAGAAGTATTATAACCATGTTTGATTAGATGATACCATTTTTGGTTGCCTTTGTTGTGGTTTTCACAGTGAACCACCTTTTTGACCTACAAGGATTGCAACATTTTTGAATTCTATGAAATATGTTTTTCCAAAAAGATCCCAAAATACCATGTCCTGTGCTATGATATCATTAAACAAAAGCCTAAACTTTAGGGTTCTCTCCTTGGTTCATCTCAATAAGTCCTAAGTATAAAGCAGCAACGCACTCCAGGATAGTAAACAGTTAAGGAAGCTTTAAATATATTTGCATAAAACATCACTGTTTCATTGAAATGACTGTGAAGAGCAATTGCAGCTTTATCGGACACTGAGCCACCTTTATTTTTGTGTTAAAACCCTCAGCGCGAGGAGCTATATATTGTTTTTTCCTTTTTTTCACACTTCTTTAGTAGGTTCTGAAGAGAATTTCACATTTCCTGGCTGCACTGGAAATCAATTGGCTTTTTACATGAATAAAGCAACCTGCCAATTGTTTTATGTTTTGTGACTTTCAATCTATTTTACTTTTATGAGACTGCAAGTCTGTTTAGTCAGTAACTTTAACTTGTACTTAGCGGGCTATTCTGGATCATTAATATGAAGGCAATAATTCTCCTCAACATAACACCGCTGGTGGAAAACAGAAGCTCAGAATATGTACTTTATATTACTTCTGTCTTAAAGGGCAGATATACTGATAAAAACGCTCATGTATGGAACGTGCTTGGAGAATCAAGTAGTCCCTAGGCCTTTTCAAAAAATAAAAACATGATTTTATGATAGTCTGTTTGGAGTTGTTTATGCTATATGTGTCTCCATGTGGCCACCCAGTGGCTGTGTTGTCTATTGCACTCTGTCAAGTATTTTGCTACAAAGTCACAATAATGCATTACATTTGCATCATTAAAGAGAAGTCTTAACCAATTGAGGTCCCTAATGAAAGTCCTTAAAGGGGTTATCTTATGATTAACGTAAAAAAAATCAAAATCAGACATCATATAGTATATGACAATCTATTTCTACCAAAGCTAGAACCAGCCATGCACCTCACATGGATCCAGAGTTCTCCCCATTCATTGCTCCAATTGTTCTACAAGATTTTCCTTCAGACTGGCAACTCTTTTTGGTATGTGAGGGGTCTTTTCTGCTACAGTTTTCTCCCAGTCACAACTTGGGGGTGTATCCTTTCTCAGTGGCATGACCTTTCTGCTAAAGCTTTCTTTTTACAGCTCAGGGGACCTATCCTTTCTCAGGGGGTGTATCCTTTCTGATGCAGCTCTCACCCTATCACACATCAGGTGGTGTGTCCTTTCTGCAGCATCTCTCTTTGTCACAGCTCAGGGGTTGTGTCTTTTCTTCAGCATTTCTCTCTATTACAGCTCATGATGTTTCCTTTCACAGAAGATAGATCCTTTCTCTGGGAGGTGTCCTATATGCTGCAGCTCTCTTTCGGTAACTGTCACAGCTTCTATCAGTTGCTGGCTGCAGTTGGGATGAAACTGAGAAGAACCCCTCAACAGTATTGTAGAATGACATTATATACAGTGACATGACAGACAATATATACTGTATGTGTAGGACATGGATGGAGTGGCTGCCAGGCCTAGTCAGGGAGAGCTATCTTGACCAGCTGCAGGAGATGGGGTTGCACAGGAGGACGGAGTTGTGAAGAACTTGCTGGGAAGAGGTGGCCCTATCAAAAATTTGCTGTGAGGCCCAGTCAGTTCTAGTTATGCCACTGCTAAATATGTCAATCCAGACTTGAGACCTGCACCCTCTGTCAAAAGAAAATTTGTGGTTGTTTTTTTATTTTTTTGCAAAGTAGTAACAGGAGAGATGTACAAGCCAGAGTCAAAGCCAGGAGAGACAGTAGGAGTTAAATTAGTAGACAAGGAGTTAATCTAGAAACAAGCTGAGGAGTTGAAGCCAAGTGAGTTAATGGAAGCCAAATCAGTAGAAAAGGGGTTGATCAAGAAACAAGCCAAGGTCAGTGCACAGGAATGGCTAACAGGAATGAAAAGCTGACTGAACACAGAGCTCAAACCAGGAGCCAGGAAACAAAATGACAGGCACAGAAAGTCAACACCAAACTTAAATCTCCTGTCTGGTTCTGGGATTGGACATCGAGCCAGGAACCTAATTATCCCGGCATCCAGGCTCACAACTAGGTTGACCAGCCAGGGATTGGCTGGGTGGCATAGAAAACCTCATAAATAGCCGTGCATTGGATCCCGGTTAGGTAGGTTCCTGATGCAAAGGAAACTATGGGGTGCAAGAAGTTGGTAAAGATGCCACTTTCCCCTAATAAGATATATTACAATTTTGATGCATACACATGTACTACTAATTTATGTGAAAACAAAAATGATTTGTGTAGAAACACTCCATGCTCAGGATCCTCTTCTATTAGCCAGGGCAGAAAAACATTAAAGGGGTTCTGCAGTTTTTTTAAACTGACGATCTATCCTCCAGTCAAGTGAACGGAGCTTAACAGCACCCTCGCCAGTTGATACTAGTCGTGACGTCACTGGGCCTGCGGTAAACAGTGAGAAGGCCGTAGGCGCTGCTAGAGCCCCGCTGCCTTCTCAAACAGCTGATTGGCGGGGGTCCTGGGTGTCGGACCACCGCCGGTCAGATGCTGATGATCTATCCAGAGGATAGATCATCAGTTTAAACAAACTGCAGAACCCCTTTAAGAAAAGAAGAAGGATTCAGCATAGCCATGAAAAACAATGGTTGCCCGTTCACATGCATTATACCACACTTTGCTTCCCTCACCCCCAATTACCCCAGGGGTTTCAGTTGTGAGACCCACTGCAATTAGTTGCCCATCAGTGGATCTCAAACAGGAATGTTGCTGTCCAATTAAATCATTACGAAAATGGTGTCCAGCCTTTAGCATATGCCGTACCAAGACATTACAACGAATAAGTCATGTTATAAACTAGCATTTGTAGAAATCTGGCATTTGTAGAAATATACAGTGTTCCGGCATGTCCATTACATAGCTTGAATTAATAGGGTTTTCTAATCTAAATGTGTGATCCTGGAGTCTGGCCCCTGAGCACTCCAAGAGGCTGTGGCCCTCTGGAGCCTCAGCCCCTGCGACAAACCATAATAACTTGAATACTAGTGCCTCTTTACTCTCCTGATCATTGAGGGTCATGAGTGCCAACAGGGGTTGACTGGCCATACAGGCAGATCTCCAAGTGGGGCCATCCAAGCCCTTCTCATGGCCGCTGGACAGTGACATAACAGTCTGATGTTCTCAGCATTAATTAACACTAGGAGCATCAAGTACTTATGCGCTTGGTCAACGGTGGCAGGTGCTCTCCTGAATCCAACTGTAGCACTGACCTCAGGACGGTGATACAGTTGAACACTGAGGTGAGGGTGACAGTATTATGTGCAGAACTGTGGTATTTGCTTCTGCTGGGGTGGTATTGTGTGCTCCACTACATTATTAATGGCCAGTCTACTTCTATTGTCCCTGACTACTTGTGTTGCTCTGTCTTCTGTCAATTTGGACCCACCTACAACATAGGGGCTCTTTAATTTTTTTTCATTTTTTTTCAGGGCCACTTAAAGTTGAAATTCGCTTTGGGTGACAGACCACCCAGATCACCTGTTGAAGACCTATCCTAAAGTAAGGACGTCATAATATAGTGCAGTAATACCCCTTTAACTGATTTCATAAAAAAAATAAAAAATTTACCCCAGGGTGCCTAAACTTTAGCAACCTTTATGTGTGTGACTTTTACTAACATTCATGGGCAAGAACAGAAAGTAGTAACATGCCAACGTGAAAGTAGTAACATGCCAAATCTGTGCTCAGTCAAATATACAATATTAATCCAGGAATTTTCATTTGACGGAGCAGGAGGTGAATTATACCCGAAAGATTTATCATAAAGTGTTACAAACATAACACTTACTGTTCTTTAATCTGACGCATATAAGCCCATAATGCATTTTTATTATGTTCGGAGGATGTGACAAGGTGTTTGATACAAAAAAAAAAAAAGAAGATTGAAATCTGCTTCTTTGTTTCTCCGTAGCATGTGCTCAATAGATGAGCGATCAGCCATGTAATGCCCATCTGTTTTCTAATGTTTTCAATTGCATAAATGAGGTGCCGAGAACTTACCAATTATTGAACTGTAAAAAAGAAAACAGATTTCTCCCAGCTGTTCTGCAGATATTGGTTCCTGTGTTGTGGTGGACGTATGGCGACAAAGACTCAATTCTATTATTAGGTTTCATTTTAGGCATCGGTTTGTTAAAGTAAAAGTGGATCCGCAGACGTCTATGAGCTGAAGGGTGACGATAGGGCCAACAGAGGGATTAGTGGGATAGCTGCTGTTAAGGATTCAACGCCAAGTCTGAACTGATGCCCAATCTCTGAGGCGTGCGATAAACGAGCAATGTAAAGCTAAGTCACCATATAACATATATGCGTAGTATAGTACAGTATGACCCAAGCAATGCAAACTGACGGATAGACTTTCCATCTTCTCGGCTTCTGTCCTAGCCTGGCCAGGGTAGATAGGATTGCCGGAACATCCCCATTTTCCCAAGACGTCCCTCCAGCCATCCCAAGGAAATGGCCAATCTATGGTGTAAGCCTATGGTAAGCAGGGATGGCCTAAGGTGGTGCCGCTCGTAGGAAAAGTGCAGGGGAGAGGGGGCTAAAAAGCCGTGTTGCCTTCTTCAGGTGTCCAACCTGAACATTCCAGGAATTTTGTTAAAGACCACAGTTTCTTCTTATGCAAATTCAATACAATATCCCAATATGATCGCAAACCTTCTTCCTGGCTGCAATTCATATCATAACTAGAGATAAGCAAAGTAAAAAATTAGATTTGGCAGGTTTTTGTCAGTCAAGACTGGAGCGGACAGCCTCTCAGCAAGCAAGGGCATGAAGTGAGTATAATTTTTTTATTTTCAGCCACCATTTTAGGAAAAATGTATTTGTTTCCATAAGAAGCGCAAGGAAATTTGGCTTGGTAGCTAATCAAATTTTTCCTTAAAATTTGGATCGAAGTCCACTTCGGATACTCTGATTCGCTCAACACTAATCATAACCACTAGGTGGCCGAACAAAGGCACATATAGCGTAAATTACTTCCAACAGAATATCGTTTAACCAAGGTTTTATTTAAACTCTTGAAGGAGCTGTCTCACACATTTTTCATGCAGAGAAAGTTAATACAAGGCACTTACTAATGTATTGTTATTATCCATATTGCTTCCTTTGCTGGCTGGATTCAATTTTCTATCACATTATACACTGCTCGTTTCCATGGTTACAGACCACCCTGCAATCCATCAGTGGTGGTCGTGCTTGCACAATATAGGAAAAAGCACTAGCCTATGTTTGCTCCCATGGTCCTGGCCACCAGAGAGGCTGACGCTTTTACCTATAGTGTGCAGGCACCACCACCACTGATGGATTGCAGGGTGATCTGTAACCATGGAAACGAGCATGGTATAATGTGATGGAAAAATGAATCCAGACAGCAAAGTAAGCAATATAGATAACAACAATACATTAGTAAGTGGCTTGTATTAACTTTCTCTATATGATAAATGCAACTTACTAAAGTGAGACAGCCCCTTTAAGTACAGGGACCCTTTCCATTTACAGGGCTTACTGCAGGATAAGTTGTATTTTTTTAAATAAATTCTTTGAAAAAAAAACTATTCTGCCAAGGTTTTCAGGGTTTTGACATCACAGCGTTCATTGTGTTCTAAAAATGACATGATGTCCTTATTCTCTGGTTAAATACGAATACCGCAATACCAAACTTTTTCTTTGCATCGCCATTTTCTGACAGCCATAACTTCTTTATATTTCTATCCACAGAGTTGGACTGTTATTCACTGTCATTTAATTTTATTTGAGGGGAAAAAGGTGACCAAAAAATGAAAAATCTTGTCATTTTTTTTTTTTCCTTTACAGCGCTCAACACACAGGATTTTTTTTAAATTATTTTAATTGTTCAGAAATTCGGTGATAACTGATATGTTTTTTTTATTGTTACTATATTTTTATATGTAAAATTGGGAAAGGGGGTGATTTAGACTTAATAATAAAAATAATTTAAAAAAAAACACTTTTTTTTTTACTTTTATAATTTTTTTTAAATAACTTTTAACCCCCTTAGGGGCTTGAACCTGGCATCTTTTGACCCCTGATCCTATAAACCCTAATAGAGATCTAATAGGTTGAATCGGATTTTGACACACTCCTTGCTGAGCTGTGCCTCGTGCACAGCACAGCAGGGAGGTTACCATGGCAGCCACGGGAAGCTTCAGAAGCGTCCAGGCTGCCATGGTAACCAATCGAAGCCCCACAATTTCACTGCGGGGGCTCCGATCGGAAGGCAGAGGGAGGGGTTAATGATGGCAATCACCATTCCAAAACAGGATCCCCGAAGTGAGTGGAGAGCAGCTGCGCACGACTACCGCTCTGTAGTGCTGGCTCAGCTATTTCCAGCAGTCCCATAGAAATGAAGGGAGCGGTTGCACTCTCCATTCAAATAGCTGCGCACGCTGGGCTATTTTCTGAACTCCCATAAAAATAAATGGAGACCATGCACAGATAGGTACAAGTCCTAGAAGTGGACTGGAATATCCTAGTAATATGGCACTAATGTCTAAGATGAGACAACCCCTTTATGCTGGACATGGTAAGGAATGGAAGCAGGGGAAGGCAAGGAATGATATATCTGTAGTGCTACAGCACAAAAATAAACCTTCTCCCTGGGTGAAGGAAATAGAGGAGGTCTTCTGGATTAGATTGCCTCCTCAGTTTTGACATTCAATGTAATATATTTACCAGACCACCATGATCACTTCTACAATTAAGATGTCCTCTCTGAATAACATAATTACATAGTAGACAACCTATGCCAGACTGAAGGGGAGGAATTGCCCTAATACTTTAACTAGCTCATGCATGCCTTGTCAAGACAAGATATAATTGTTGTACTATATAGCAGTCTAATACAAGAACTTTATTAGACTGCTTTATGTTGGTAGAGTGTACAGGTATTTTTTTAGGTGATATTTGGCAGTAATAACTGGGAAATGTTTGGTGCTTTTATACTTAGAGGTATTATTTAAGTACTGTACAATTTGGAAGTACAATTTGTGCATTGTATGGCAGTGAAATATGGGAAATTTAAGGAGGTATTATTAAAGGTGTTTGTCCAGGAGAATAATATGGATGAAGGTCATCAATATCTGATCAGTGAGGGTCAGATTCCTGGCATCAGCTGTTGGAAGAGGTAATAGCTGTGGCCTCTTCCTAGGCCTCTTCCTAGGACATCATGTTCATAGGTCACATGGTCTATGTGTGAATGGTCCTGTGCTGCAATTCCAAGCACAGCCACTAAACAATGTACGGCGCTGTGCTTGCTATACTATGAGGAGGCCACAGCTATCAACGTCCTCTTCAGATAGCTGACCAGTGGAAGTGCTGGGTGCTTGACCACTGTTGATCAGATATCGATAACCTATTCTACTCCTGGAAAAGCCCTTTATGGCCTTTTTTTGTAGTATAATTTGGATGCTGTGTAGAAAAATGTTTTTGCCCATGAAGATGATACATAGACTATTACTATTTCATTAATTGAATTAATTTTAGAGTATATTGTAAAATACATTACACTGGCAAAAGTATAAAGAACAGCTAACAAGACAGTAATGCAAAGAATGCCGCTATATACAGTGACATGGTTGCGTTCTCGATATAACAATGCCATTATAATGCGCGAGAAACAGCCTTGTGTTTGTAGTTGGGTGAATGATGGATGATTTGCTTAATATTTGGACAAAATAAGAAAGAGGAATCAATCCAATTGCCTGAAGTGTTCCTATATCAACATGCCAGCTAATGAGTTTTCCAACAGCAGTGGTGCATCCTCCAAAGCCTTGTTAACGAGTTAAAAAAAGAAATTGTTTCTGACAGATGTAAGTGGAGAGAAATACAATACATTGTTTTAATTTGTATTAGATTTTTGTCTTATTTTAGGTAACACGAATGACCTTTTGTCTAGTGCTGGTCTCATGAGGTGCAGCGTGAATACCTGCATGTAAAGGCCATTAGCCTCTAAAAACAACAAAAGGACAATGCTAAGAAAAAAAATCTCAGTAAAATGACTTGGGAAAACCTAGTGACCATTGTTCTGACAGCCAAAGAGAATCTGGAATCTGAAACCTACCTAGTTCCTTCTGTTAAAAAAACAGTAAGGCCCCTTTCACATGGGCGAGTTTTCCGCGCGGGTGCAATGCGTGAGTTGAACGCATTGCACCGGCACTGAATCCTGACCCATTCATTTCTATGAGTCTGCGCACATGGGCTGTGATTTTCACGCATCACTTGTGCGTTGCGTGAAAATCGCAGCAAGCTCTATATTCTGCGTTTTTCACGCAACGTAGGCTTATATTATAAGGGAAAATAATAGCATTCTGAATACAGAATGCAAAGTAAAATAGTGATGGAGGGGTTAAAAATTTTAAAAAATTAACTCACCAAGTCCACTTGATCGCGTAGTTGCGAATCTCTGTCTTCTTCTGTAATGTTGAGCTGCTGGCTAAGGACCTGTGGTGACGTCGCATCACATGATCCAATCACATGGTCCCTCACCATGGTGATGAACCATGTGATTGGACCATGTGATGTGCACAGTGACGTCATCAAAGGTCCTATTCCTGTGCACAGCAAAGAAGAAGACAGAAGAGATTCCGGCTGCGCGATCAAGTGGATTAGGTGAGTTGAATTATTATTTTTTTTTTTTAACCCCTCCAGCCCTATTGTACTATGCATTCTGTATTAAGAATGCTATTATTTTCACTTATAACCATGTTATAAGGGAAAATAATACAATCTACAGAACACCTAACCCAAACCCGAACCTCTATGAAGAAGTTCGGGTTTGGGTACCAAACATGCCGATTTTTCTCACGCGCGTGGAAAATGCATTTGCACTCGTGCGGAAAAATCGCGCATTTTCCCGCAATGCACCCGCATCTTATCTGGGCAAAAAACATGACGCCCGTGTAAAAGAGGCCTAAAGGGCAAGAAAGTACTCCACAGGAGTAGATATACCAGTTAACCAAAACCTACGATAGGTCATCAAATTAGATTTGCCGAAAGACCGAATTTCGTCGTGCTTCACGGTAGCAATCTCGGGCTGCGCTAGATTTCGCGCCAGACCTTCAAGCAAGATGGCGGCACACGTCGCAAGCAAATGGATCAGGTAAGTAATTATTATTATTATTTTTTTTATTTTGCATTGTACTCAGCTATGACCGCGGCATCTAAGGGGTACAATGACGGGAAGCGGCACAATCCCCAACTTACAAATAAATACGCTTCATGACTAAATAATTTGTCATGAAGCAGATTTTTGGGTAAAATTCGGAGAAGCAGCCAAATCAAATTTTGCAAAAGTTCACTCATCTCTAGTCATCAATATCAAATAATTGGTCATCCAAAACCAGGCACCACTGCTGATCAGCTGTTTTGGGTGGCTGAAGACCCTACAGTAGAGCTGATGGGTAGTAAAGCAGGAAAAATGGGCAAGTGTAAGGATCTCAATGACTTTGACAAGAGACAAATTAGAAGGGCTAGAAAACGGGTCAGATCCAAAATAGCTGGTCTTGTGGGGTGTTCCCTGTATGCAGTGGTTACAACCTAACAAAAGTAGTACAAGAAAAGACAACCGGTAAACTAATGACATGGGCTTAATAAGGGTGGTCGTACATAGCTCCTCCTATTGGAAGGCTCTGTTTACTTAGAAGCAATTTCTTGCAGTGTCCTGTCTAAAGCCCCTTTTATAAAGGATGAGACACAAGCAATTACCCAGAATTACTCAAAAGTTTCCAATGATTGCCTGACCATCAGTGAAGGTGAGAGCTACATTTACACGCATCAATCATCTCCTCTGTGTAGGATTGAGTGATCACTACTGTGATCACTCATCCCCATAAAGATTTATTGTTTGCCGGCAGCACATTCCAGTTTACACAGGACAGTGTGCTGCTGGTAAATGATGATTTCAAGAAGCGATGACCCAACGAACGAGTGTTTGCTCGGGTGATTAGTGGCACATTTACATGCGACAATTATCAGGAAGAGGATTCTTTACGGTAAGAGCAGTGAGACTATGGAAATCTCTGCCTGAGGAGGTGGTGATGGTGAGTTCACTAAAAGAGTTCAAGAGTAGTGCTGGGCGCAAATTTTCGAATCGCAAATATTATTGCCGAATATCGGCACTTCGAGAATTCGCTAATATTTAGAATATAGTGATATATATTCGTATTTTCGAATAGTCTAGATTTTTTTTCATCTGAACCCATGATCCCTCCCTGCTTCTTGCTTGTAGGCCAGTGAGAAGGTTGCAATGTCTTTGTCTGAGCTTAGCAACATCCCTAGCAACCAATAGGAAAGCTGCCTACCCCTTACTATATAAGAACCTCCCCAGTAGCCATTTTCTGCATTTTTTGCATTTATGAGAGAGAAAGCAGTGTCATTGCTGTGCTCTGTGCTTTCCACTCATTACTTTAGTTAGATAGTTAGATAGCTTATATATATAATACAGACAGTCAGTGGGAGATAGTCAGTGTAGGTTATATCCTGATATAGTGTAGCTGTTGCAGTGCAGGGTGTTAGGTAGTGTGATAGGTTCTGCTGTCCATACATACATACTAAAGACATAGTGCTGTGATGTCACAACAATACATAGTGTGTAGTGTCCCACATATGTGTGTAAGGGCCACTCCAAATGTTTATATGCCATTCTATGTCATTTTTCACAGTTGAATGTATTGTTCCTTTGTCAAAGCTGCTAAGTTCCTATTACAGGCTGGTGGATGCACAGGAAGAGACAGGAGATTAGAAATGGGAGTTTAGGAGTTAGGAGAAGAGGAGAGGAGCCAGGCTTGGCTCTGTCCTCTGGGCCTTGCCCCAGAGAGTGAAGCTACTTCAGCCCATGTACTGTAGTTCATACCTAGGACTTATTGATCTGTAACTGTAATATCCCTACTAGGAACCCTTCCGATGACTTAGGGAATAATTGCTGTATCTGCTGCAACCTCTTCAAAGAATGGAGCAGAGAGTTTGCCTGCCGTAAGGGAGACCGTCCTTGGGTTGCTGGATTACTGAACTATAGACTATTGGCAAAGGAAGATAACTTCCGTTTATCAGGTTTTAGTCACCTTTGCATTAGGTGGAGAGTTTTTAAAGGGAACCTGTCATGTGGATATTTGATTATAATCTAACTAATTATATACAATCATTAACTACTAAAAAGTACCTTAGATGTATTCACTTACTGGTGTGACAGATGGTTACCTCATATTATACACACAAAGATGCCTCATGCCGCATGCTAATGAGCTGATTTGAGTCCGGCGTGATGTCATTGAGTCCAGCGTATATTTAATTCAGAACTATAGCCACTCCCCTGCCCACCTGCTGCTGGTTCATATGGGAACAAACTGTCATTCAGCAACAGGTGGGCGGGGAGAGTCAGGAGCTCATGAATATTCAGGACTCATCATTATCAGCTGGAGCTTTTCAATACAAGATGTTGGCAGATTGACTGGGTCAATTAAAGAAAGTGACCCAGCATTGTGCTAAGAGAATCAGTCACTTATTTATGTTGCCCTTAGTTAGGACACCATAAAACTGGTGACAGGTTCCCTTTAAGCTACAGGCTGCCCACCATAGCAAAGGACAGAAAGGCCATCTGCCAGAATACTTACTTGCAGAGGATCTAAACTACTATTGAAAGGCTGAGTAATAAAAGCAAGATCAGGAACTAAGTACAAGTTAGATCATCACTTCTATACAGTGGAACTGGAGCCTATAGACACCACCTCACTGAGCCTGGTATGGGAATTTACAGCTTTACCATCTGTATTTATGACAAGTGCTGCTAATGGATGATGTTTATTGCAAGACTACAATTTACAAGTAAATTTCCTGTTTGGTTCAACCATTGCCTCCCTCATCATTCCACTCCATCTCCTCATTGCACCTAGTGCTGCTGGCGTCACAAACTCAACACAGGGGCCCAGCAACCAAAGGACCCTAAGCATACCCATTACCATCAAGGGCACCTCAACTTCTATCTGGTTGGTGTTCCCTGCAATAGAGAGTGTCCCGGAGGATTTAGTGCTGTCTTCCCATCCACTGCACGCTGGCCCCAGGGGACAACTGAACTGTGAGTACTACTATCCTCGGCACCTTATCAATAGTACACTCACTCACCACACATCACCCCTAGGGTGTCCGGTAGGCTGCACCAATCAGTAAAATGTAGTCAGACCTGCTAAAATGTGAAGTTTCACGTATTGCGTCAAAATATTCGCTTCATTAGTGATGATTAGGGCAATCGCAAATATATTGGAGCACTCTATCTGCATATAAAGCTATTGTAATGTTCTTCCAAGCCAACCATTTTCTCCAGTCTCAGGAAACTTCTAGCAGCTTGGAAAATGTAGCAAATGTGAATATTACATTGCCGATTTTTGCAATCAAGAAAATAATCGCGAAATCTCGAATTTGCGAATATATGACGAATATTCTAAAAAATATACAGTCACTGCACGGGCCACGATGTCATTATAAAAAGAGATGCGACCCCCACCCCCTGTATTGGGGGTCATTCACACTACAGGGACACTGTTATGGAGGGGATCTGTGGATGACACATATATGTTTCATCCACAGATCCCCCCATAACAGTGTCATCCACAGATCCCCATAACAGTGTCATCCAGAGACCCCAATAAGAGCCATCCAGACATCCCCCATAACAGTGTCACCCACAGATCCCCCATAACAGTGTCACCCACAGATCCCCCATAACAGTGTCACCCACAGATCCCCCATAACAGTGTCACCCACAGATCCCCCATAACAGTGTCACCCACAGATCCCCCATAACAGTGTCCTCAACAGATCCCCCATAATAGTGTCATCCACAGACCACCATTAGTTCAAAACCCACCAAAAGCACACCTTTTTGTTAAAAATATTTTTTTTCTTATTTTCCTCCTCAAAAACCTAAGTGCGTCTTATGGGCCGAAAAATATGGTACTTCTTCTTCCAAAAATTTCCCCTTTTGACAAACGTCAGGCTGGAACGAAAAAAAATACAAACATATTTTGCTACACTTTCTTATACAAAGACCCGAACCACACAGTATATTTTTTACAATGGAAGTCAAGGGTTAAACAATGCCTCTCTGTGCCTGTATGGTGGCACATGTCACAGCTTTCCATCAGAGGTATACTTCAGGGAAGGAAAGAAAAAAAAACAAGGTGTGAACAGAGCATTAGCTAAACAGTTCAGGAAGGAAACAGTGAAACACCCATTTAATTAAAGATTCGATCCTTTAGGGCCACATTCCCATCAGCAGGCTTCTTCGTAGAAGTTTGGTTGTACATATTATCACTTCTACACTGCCCACCTTAAAGGGAACAAATAGCCCCTAAGGTTGAGTTTATTTCAGGTAGCATTTCTTTTACTATGAAACTATTTTGCTCAAAGCTCTGAGCTACAGCACTCTCAAGTACGAAGCAAGGTACGTGCATTTCTTTAAAAGTATAAGACACGCTCGAATGACCTCCAGCTCTGAGCTTGTATATTATTTAGGTCATTTTGTGAAGGAAAAGTACCACAAGCTCTTCAGCTAAATATGAAATGTGCTTTTATTGTTACCACTCCGTTCACTACTAAGTCTTTCAGGTCCTTTTGTAGGACTTTTTGCAATTCTTCATTTTGCCTGTTGTGGCGCTGCAAGGAAATTAAACACATGCCAACCCCCCCCCCCCCCCTCCCACTCACAAAAACACACCCACAGAATATAGCTGATTGCTGGGAATCAAGGCAGTGGCACATTCTGTGATCACTGTAATAAATATAACGATACTGCGCTCTGGGACTTTAGGTATATTGAAATTAATGCAGGGGTATCACAGGTTATTACAATTCAGCACATGAGTATACACTGTTATACAAGTCTTTATCTGGCTTTGCCTGGATACCTGTAGTGTGGACTCCTGTCTGTATGTCGATCCTCCTGCTCGTACTTTTGTATTTGGTGCGCTGGTGCGTCTTCCTGAAAATCGGAGATTGCCGATTGAATGATTGTTGCTCACCGAACCCTCGATGCTGGAGTCCGGGGAATGAGGTGGTTCAGGTCTCGTATGAGTCGGCGTGCAGGTCAGCGTGTAGCTTCGCGTCCCTGCCGGTGACGCGATGCTGCAATCAGTAGAGGTTTGAACAAAAACTGTTTTAGCGCTCACTGAGAGAAATGAGTGACGTCACTACCACGGTCATCAATGACCATAGGTGCCAGGTATCTTTACTCCAACATGTTTCGAACAGACGCTGTTCTTCATCAGGGAGTGTTACAAGGCTGTTCATGTTCTCTCTATTTATGCGCTCCTTTGCAGTCCAGAGTATTAACCCCTTCTCTGCCATTTTTGCACAAGTCCAATGCCAATCATCATTCAAAGCCGGACAGCTCTATTTCTGCATTTAAGCCATTAGGCATTAGAGTGTCCATGTTGAATATCCATTTTGCCTCTATTTTGGACATTTCTTTAACATAGTCACCTCCCCTTTTGTTTCTTTGTATGATTTCTACCCCACAAAAATTCGAACCCACAAAGCTGCCTCTATGTTCTATATTATAGTGACGGGATAATGGGTGGCCTTCATATTTTCTATTTATATTATATATGTGTTCCCCTATCCTTTTCTCCAGGGGTCTTTTTGTGCGGCCCACATATATCTTTTTTGCATGGACGTGTTATTGTATAAATAACACCCTTGCTGTTGCATGTTATAAAATTCTTTATGCTTTGTTTATATGTTTCTTCCATGTTGCTTATTAGCGTTTTTATTTTCTTATCTTGGGATAGTTTACATCCTCTACACATTTTGCATGGATAGAAGCCACCCCTTTCTTCCCCTTTTCCTTTTCGATTTTTCTCATTTGCATTTATTCCCGCACATTTATTTGTAGATGCGATCATATTGCCCACATTCTGTGCCTTTCGGAACACAAATTTAGGATCTTTAGGGATTTCACCTATAATTTTGTCCTCCTTGAGGATGTCCCAATGTCTTTTTATGATTTTTTTATTTTTTTTTAATATACCGCAACATTCTGTGATCAGCTGTCTTTCAGGAGTTCCTTCTCCCAAAAGGAACTTCCCAAAGTGGGCAACCCCTTTAAGGAACCCAGAAAACATCTAAAAGGTTACAGACACCTATTAAGACCTTTTTTTTTTAATTATTGATTCATGTGTAGTTTGGGTTAATATTTTTAGAATAGTTTTTTATTAGAAATGCTCTATGTTCTAAATCTTCTACTTTTCACAGTACATAGCAGCTGCAGGATGATGTTCTGTGATAAACTTGTCAGAGATCTCATCTAATGGCCCATTCTCCTGCCCCTCTTTGATCTCTTCCGAATGATCTTCTATGCTGATTCATGCCCAAATCAAAGTTGAACTTAAGTCAGTTTAGGGGTTTATTCAGCAGAGATCAGAGAAGGGACAGTGAACAAACTGTCAAACGAGCTTTGTGACAAAGTTATCACAGATTGCCATTCTGCAGCTGCTGTGCACAATGAAACCTAGAAGATGCAGAAACCAAACAGTAGCTTTTACAAAAATGTTTTTAATTCCAAAATACATAAGAATCAATAGTATTTAAAAAAAAAGGCTCTGAAGGCGTTGTTCCACACTTGGACTGGTCCAAACGGAAACAAGTGAATCCACTGGTGGTCCCCCTAGTCCCTCAAACCCCTGCACAAGTGGCACATGGCACAGTAGACTGACTTCACTACAGTAAATATAGATAGGCAGTGTATAGTCAACCCATGCTCATATAAAAAAAAAAAGGGTAATTATTTAACAAACTACCCAGTTTTTTATCATAGGTTCATGCTGAAATGTTTTCTAGGTATAGAGACACACCAGCTAGTATCCTCTTTCATCATAGACCTACTTTCTCAAAATCCGTGTAGGGACCCCCACTTGTATGTAGGTTTACAGTGGGCCCTCTGAATCTATTTTTACTGGTGGGCCCTAGGAACCGCAGTCTGACGCTGGGTTGTTCACCCCTGAGGACCTTTCCTACAGACACTCCAATGTGGCTGGATCCATAGTGGTATTCATTCTTACCTGATCCCTGCCATTGGGTTCCAGTTGTATTGTTACTTGCCAACCATGTAGGTCCTGGGTCTCTCTACGTCAACATCTAGTTAGATGTTGCAGGTCAAATGACTGCTGCAGCCGATGTCTGGCTGCAGTGGTGATGTGTCACCCACATGTCACATGACCCAGTGACATGACACATTAGTGACATTTTTCACCGCTGCGTCCAGTCATTGGCTGAAGTGGTCAAACTGGATGTAGATGCTCAGAGAACTTAATCCTGATTCTAGCTTTGGTAGAAAGAGATTTTCATGTACTATATGATGTCTCTATTTTTTTATACACTCATTACAGAATAAACTTTCTAGTATGGCATATCAATCAGGTAACATATTTAATTAAAGGTGTTTTGCGGAAGTACAATATTGATGACCTAAAGAAAGGTCATCAGTATCTGATCATTGGTGTCTGACTCCCAACCCTTCCGACGATCAGCTGTTTGAAAAGTCCTCCTCAAAGCTAACAAAGCACAGCGCTGTCAATTGTGTAGTGGCAATGTTTGGTATTGCAACCAAGACCGATTCATTGTACCTAAGTCATGTGACCAATGACTGTGACATCACTGGCCTAGGAAGAGGCCATAGCGCAAAACGGAAGATGGAACAAAACAGCTGATTGGCGGGGATGCCAGGAGTCGGACCCCTATCGATTAGATATTGATCACCTACCCTAAGGATAGGTCATCCAGAACATTTCTAAATGCCTACTTCCAGAAAATACCAATAAAAATGTTTTTATTTAAAAAACAAAACAAAGCTTGTAAATATCACTTTCTATTCTGGAAATATGTCAGACAGTTGAGGTAAAAGATGTTCTTTAACTTCACTGGTGACATCTCTTAGGGATTAAATATCTGTCACAAAAATCACTTGGCATCTCGACATGTGAAAAACAGCAGCCACTTCAAAAGTCTCATGAAACAAACAAGTGAGAAGCACCTAACTCTCCAGATGAACATGAAGAACTGAATCATCCTAAGAATTAGAAGTTATTTCCTTTCAAGGATCTTTCAAACCTCAATTAAAAGTATCAAACTGTGACACCGACGAGATCTGCTTTGGTTTTGAAATGTAACACCTTCCATGCTGAACCAATTCACAGTTCAGAAGTGTCTGAGATTATTATTATTTTTTTTTTTAATTGTTTCATTATTATTATTATTTACATTCTTTTTTTTACAAAATTATTTTTAATAATTTTATGATTTTTCAGGAAATTCACTCTTTTTACATGGGTTTTTCTGGTACTGTTCACACATTTTCCCCTAAGGCTACTTTCACACTAGCGTTTTTGTTTTCCGGTATTGAGTTCCATCCTAGGAGCTCAATACCGGAAACAAACTGATCGGTTTTATCCTAATGCATTCTGAATGGAGAGCAATCCGTTCAGGATGCATCAGGATGTCATCAGTTCAGTCCCTCTTACGTTTTTGGCCTCATGCACACGACCGTATTTTGTTTCATTGTCCGTTCCTTTTTTTTTTTGCGGATAGGATGTGGACCCATTCATTTCAATGGGTCCGCAAAAAATGCGGACAGTATACCATGTTCTGTCCGCAACAGTATGTCTGTTGCGTAGCCCCGCCATAAAAACAGTGCATGTCCTATTTTTTTCTAGTTTGCGGACAAGGATAGGCATTATTACAATGGATCCACAAAAATAACGGATCCGCAAAAAAAAAAAAAAAAAAACGATGCCATACGGACGTCATCCGTTTTTTGTTTTTTTTTGCGGATCTGCAATTTGCAGACCGCAAAACACATACGGTCGTGTGCATGAGGCCTTTTGGACGGAGAAAATACCGCAGCATGCTGCAGTTTTCAGTCCAGCCAAAAATACTGATCACTTGCCAGAATGCCGGATCCGGCATTAATTTATATTGAAGAGTATTAGTGCCGGATCCGGCATTAAATGTTCCGGCAAAACGGATCTGTATTTTCGGTCTGCGCATGCGCAGACCTTCAAAAATGCCCAAAAAATTTATACAGGATCCATTTTTCTGGATGACACCGGAGAGACGGATCTGGTATTTCAATGCATTTGTCAGACGGATCCGCATCCGGATCTGTGTGACAAATGCCATCAGTTTGCGTCCTGATTTCTGGATCCGGCGGGCAGTTTTTACGGCGATGGAACTGCCTGCCGGAATCCTCTGCCACACGTGTGAAAGTACCCTAAGCTTCTTTATAAGGAAACAAAATGCCCTACCCAGAGCATGCTGCGATTTAAAAACATAAAAACCCGTAGATCCAGAAAATGCGCTGCAAGTTAAGAAAAATGCCGCAAAAAAAATATAATAAAAATGTGTGCCAGGTTTCATAATTAGAACTGGTGTTGCATCCAAAAAAAAAAGCCTTAAAGGGAACCTGCCACATGGAACATGGTATCTGAGCTGCAGGCCGCAGGTTACAGAGCCGGAGGAGCTTAGAGGATTGATATATAGTTTGGTGGGAAAAGATTCAGTAAAACCTGTGTTTTATTCATTTAAATTCCTGCTCATTCTGAGCCTTTAAGTCCAGGAGGCGGAGCTATCGGTGATTGACAGCTCTCTATGTATAGACAGTCATAGGGAGAAGGCTGTCAATCACTGATAGGACCGCCTCCTTTACAAGTTTTACTGAATCTTTTCCCTCTGCTCATCTCCTGCTCTATAATGTGCTGAGAATCGCCCAGATAATTGCTAACAAGTGTTCGAAGGAACGCTCATTAGCAATTGTCTGGTGCCGTAAGGGTGCCACCGATTACTCAATGAACAAGTGAAATACTTGTTCGTCGGATAATCACATCTTTAATGCGGTCACCTGAATCATCATTTGCCGGCAGCAGATCATGCCGTCTAATCACGCTCTGCTGCAGGCAAACAATGATTATGTATGAGGACGAGCAATGGTGATCGCTCCTCCCCATACTGTGGAGGAGACTGCTGCATGTAAATGCAGCGGTCTCCTTCACTAACGAGCAGCCGCTTGCCGGGAAGGAACGCTTCCTTCCGGACAATCGCTTGCTTAACCTAAAGGGGTTCTCCACCTTGGACAATCTCAACTTGTTAGAAGGGTCTCTTAATAATAGTGTCCACCTGCTGGGACTCCCAGTGATCAGCTGTTATCTGTGGTCAATTCTGGAAATAAGTGACCAATTTCTCTCTGCAACTGCCGCCGCCGCTGCACTATTATTGTTAGGACCAGGCGGTGTAAACATCATTATGTCAGTCCCTATGAATCAAAGTGCAGAGGGTGCAGCAGTTGCAGAGAGAGCAGAGCCTCTAGGTGTAATGACAACGCCCCTGTTGCTCCTAGAGGATCAATGGCATATATTAAAACATTGTTTTTCTCAGCAATGCGGGCACATATGAACATGGGACCAACACAGATGTCTTCAGGTGCACATGTAACAGGTCAGCCAGTGTCATAAGTACAAGCCTGTACAAAAGATAAAAAGATAAAATGATAATGTCCCAGGTGATTGAGTGCGGAATATGTCTCTGCTATAAAAGTGAGTGAAATAAATAAATACAATAATATAATAATATAATAAATAATACAATTCAATAATAATTTGTTTTCTACAGTTCCATTATGGATATTTTTTATCAAACTAAAATAGATGCTTTTATGAAGAATAGAACATATTAGTCATAAAAGAAAGAAATAGTCCGGATGATTGCATGCCTATCAATGTGCGTAACAACAAGGCCAACATCGAAGAACGAGGCAAAGGTATTTAACAAAAAGTGTCTCTGTACACAAAAAACTACTTTCACACTAGCGTTCGGGGTTCCGCTTGTGAGCTCTGTTTGAAGGGGCTCACAAGCGGCTCCGTCCAGCCCTAATGCATTCTGAGTGGATGCGGATCCGCTCAGAATGCATCAGTTTGGCACCGTTTGTCCTCCGCTCCGCTCAGCAGACGGACACCTGAACGCAGCTTGCAGCGTTCGGGTGTCCGCCTGGCCGTGCGGAGGCAAACGGATCCGTCCAGACTTACAATGTAAGTCAATGGGGACGGATCTGTTTGAAGTTGACACAATATGGCTCAATTTTCAAACGGATCCGTCCCCCATTGACTTTCAATGTAAAATCAAAACGGATCCGGATATATATTTTTTTCATGGTAATGCAAACGGATCCGTTCTGAACGGATCTAAGCGTTTGCATTATAGGTGCGGATCCGTCTGTGCAGATACCAGACGGATCCGCACCTAACGCGGGTGTGAAAGTAGCCTAACAAAGAGAGCCAGAAAATAAGACAAAAAACGCAAAACACGGATGCCGCCCGTGTGCTTTCCGCAATTTGCGGAACAGAACAGGAGGCCCATTATAGAAATGCCTTTTCTTGTACGCAAAACGGACAAGAATAGGACATGACTCATAATTTTTACGTGGGCCACGGAACGGAGCAACGGATGCGGACAGCACATGGAGTGAAGTGAATGGGTCCGCACCCGATGCGGACCAAAACCACGGTCGTGTGAATGAGCCCTAACGCTGTATACTGTATAATACATTAAAAGGAATGTTATATCTGGTCGTATAACTGGCTCATGAAGTCCTTACTGCTCTGTACCATGGAGACGAAGATACACCATATGACACCAGGGTCGTAGAGTCTAGGGCACCTAGGGCAAAGATTAATTTTGCTTCTGCAGCCCTATATATAATACCATAAGCAGGGCAAAGTGGCTTGTTGGTGCGACCCAGCACTCAGCACCCAGGGCACATATCCCGGTTGCCCCCACCCTAGCCCCACCCTTGTGTTTTCCCCTAGAAGCATCGCTCCCTAATAAGACATCCAGGGGACCATGCCCCAATTTTGTTCTGACAAACTCTGCACGGATCTTAGAGAAAAGACCGCATGTGCTCCAGAACTGGTGGCATACAGAAAATCCTTAACCCCTTAGCGACCAGCCTGTTTTGGGCCTTACTGACCAAGCGTTTTTCTTCCATTTTTCATTGTTGCATTCCAAGAGCTATAACTTTTTTATTTTTCTGTCTATATAGCTTTATGAGGGCTTGTTTTTTTGCGGGACAAGTTGTAGTTTTTAAAGGCGCCATTTTGGGGTACACATAGCTTTCTGATTAACTTTTATTAACTCTTTCTGGGAGGGAGATGGGAAAAACAGCCACTGCGTTTTTACGTTATAAATTTTATGGCCACTCACTCCCAGCATGTTCCAGCATGAGTCAAGTATGGTCAGAGTTAATTATTCTGGCCCAGCCCACTCTGGAGGTCTGGGTGGGGGCTGGTTCCTTCACCCTAGCTCCAGAAGATTTGAGAATGTGCTGGGAGTAGGTAGCCATGTGGATGTGTCCTGGAGGAGAGGGAGCACACTGCAGGCGCTGCTGTTCCCAGGCATTCAGCTAGAAGTGTCCAGAGACTTACAGTTTCCCGTGTGTCCTCTGCCACTTCTACAGGAGAAGAGAGAGAAGAAAAAGGAGAATTTTAAAGCTACAGTGTTTGAGTCAGCAAGGTAGTCAGCATCAAGCATTACAGCAGTGGAGGGAAAACGAGTAAATACACCCTGCGCGCTATTATAGGAAGTACAAGTTGCAGATACCGTGATAAATTGCTGTGGTTGGCTGAAAATCCCAGGATTAGAGACTTTAGCAGTAGAGAGGAATACCCTGAGGGCCTTCACTCCCATCAGCTTATTTAACTTGTGAACTTTGCACTTTGTATGGATAAATAGTGTTGATCACGAATATTCGAATTGCGAATTTTAATCGCGAATATCGGCACTTCGAGAATTCGCGAATATTTAGAATATCGCTAAATATATTCGTAATCGCGAATATTCAATTTTTTTTAAAATACCAATTCATGCGAATATTTTAGGCGAATTTTATGCGAATTTTCGCAATCAAGAAAATAATGCCTGGAGATCATGAATTTGCGAATTCTCGAATATATGGCGAATATTCGCCCAAATATTCGCGAAATATTGCGAATTCGAATATTGCCCTTGCCGCTCATCACTATGGATAAAGACTGAATGTACTATAACTCCTATTTGGTGCATAGTAAAGACAGACTTTGATTACATTTTATTTGGCCTGGTTACTGACTCTCCCAGCACCACTCGATGGCCACCGCCTCCCCTGAGAGCCCTGCCTTGCACCCACTTGGACATTAAAATCCAGGACACCCCAAGCTACCATCAGACAGGGAATACACAACTACAGGGAGTGCCCTGAGGGAATATAGGGTGCCCCCTTGACTGCACCGACACCTGGACACCGTGACAACACATCACTACATTAGGGACACTACCACTCCATCCTCTACACTGGTTCCCACGGGGGCTTGCTGCACTAACCAGAATCAGAAAACGATACCAAGCCAGAAGTCAGGAACTAGGAGGGCATGTCAGGATCCAAATGCCATCCATAAGCCAAGAATCAGAGGTCAAGGTCCAAGCAGGGTAATAATACCAAGAGAGTCAGAATAAGGTGGGAAAATGCTTGTGAAGAATCCCAGAAGACACCAGTCATGGGCAACCTATGGACAGCAGGTTGCTTGTTTAAATAGGCCACTCTTCCTGGTCATTCGACACGTCCAGTATCACATGACTGATGATGTCACCACGCCAGACGTGTTAGAGCCACCCCTCATTTTCTGGCATTCCCTGCACCAGGAAGCACATCACTGTTGTCCTGGAAACCAGACACCGGCGGCTGGCCATGACAGGAGCGGAGTACATGCAGAATGAAGAGTCTATGCAGGAGAAGAAGCAGCTGATGATGATGACAAGGATACTCTATGTGAATGAGTCCTGGCTGCCACAAAGAAGACCAGGAGAAGGAGGACAGACTTGTTCCGATTTGGAATGCTGGCCAGTTTTATTTTCTTACATGATTCGCTGATATCGCCTCATGTGCTGAAATAGAGCCCTGGTACCTATGTTTGTGTTTGAACACCCACAGCTTATTTTTAACCTGCAAATCTTGGACTCAGCTGTGGTTATGTGTGCCCGCATTGTGGAGAAAAACTACCATATTGGAGATGCTCGCAAAGAGCTACTGGTAGCTAAGCTTGGCCTACAGTACGTCTGGCATGTTTTGAGTCTGCACCTACAGCATCCGTGGCATCACCAGTTTACAAGTTGACCATAACAGATCTGGACGTTTTTCTGGAGATTCTGGACACACATTGCCTGTTTATTGCCACTGCAGCCACCACCTTCCTCCTTAGCACCCTGATCCAGCTCTTAGTTCCTGTACAACACATAATCCTTGTCATGGTCCTCACCCTTCCCACCACTTATATCAGACAGTGATATGTCATCGTGGGATTGATCCCCCTCCTGATTCCCTCTCTGTACAGTGCATTTGGAAAGTCTTCAGACCCTTTCACTGTTTTCACATTTTGTTCCTTTGCATCCTTGTGCTATAATAAAAATATATAAATCATGTTTTCCTCATCATTCTGCCCTTGATCGCCCTTTATGAGAAAGTGAAAACAGAATTTTAGAAATGTTTGTAATTGTATTAAAAAGGAAAAATTTCACATAAGTATTCAGATTCTTTGTTATGACACGTGAAATTTACCTCTGGAGGACTCTCATTTCTCCTGATCAGCTCTGTTCAAAGTGTAGTGGCCATGCCGGGTTACTGCAGTTCAGCTCCCATTCACTTCAATAGTAACTGAGCTGCAGTAACCCAGCACGGCCACTACACATTGAACGGAGCTGTGCTTCTTGTTTCATTCACAGTGCTGGTTCCAGGATCGGGGCCTACATTGAACAGCTGATTGGTAGAGGTGCGGGGTAATAGACCCTCACTGATCGGATATGTATGACCTATCCTGAGGGTAGGTCATCAAGATCAGGAGTCTGGAAAACACTTTTAATATTATTATTATTGTTTTAGATATTTTTTTAATCCACCAAAATTATTTATTTCTTCTCTAACACCAAGGGGCATAATGTGACAAGAAAGAACAGATAAACATGCATACACCATAGCCTGTGTCCCTACGGAGAACTGAAGATTCAAAAGGAAAAGCCTCAAGGATGTTGAACATAATAATGGTTGAGTAGGCCATCCACTCTGGCCTGCTTATAGCCCACCAGAGGATTTCAGCGCACTAGAAGATACGGCGTGCTCAAGTATTCCCCTGTTATATTGAGATATTGCAGTAGAATTTCATCAATCCGTAGAAACGTGTGGGAATGGGAATGCCAAGGTTTAGTATTGTCTTTGCATGAATAAAACAAGTGTTTAATAATGGAAGAAGTAACGCTCTGCAGCCGGGAGAAACTGACTGCGGGACTGATTGATCAAATGTGATAAGTGATCGCACGTTCCTTATTAGCTGCTCTCTTACATTTGCTCTAACAGAAGGATACTAATATTAGTGTCTGACACTGACGGGAAGGGGGGCCCTACTGTAAACTGGAACTGCAGCACGCCAGACCTGCAGGGTATAGCGAAGCGAGGTCACGGTTATAGGCAATCGAGGGTTGCTCACTGTATTGGAGAACCCCGGGCAGGCATGCGGCAGTGAAGGAGAGGTAGACACAGTTCCTCTGGGGCACACTCGGTATGTAGGGACCAGGCCTGATGGTGGATGAGGTGCCCTGGATGTTACAGGTATTTTTAGTGCCTGGGGCAAGGTCCCTGTTGGATTTGTGATGCCAGTGCCTGTAACGGTGGCACACCGGTTTATAGGAGGAATAACTGAGTACTCAGTGGATAAACCAAACGTTGCTTTACTTGGTGAACACAGTCCAACTTTGTACATACAGTTACAGTTGATAGTGATGATAACGCAGTCCCTTGAACAATACTTCACAAGCAGGTAGACTTTCAATAGTGGCAGGTATTAATCATGCAAGATACTTGGAGGGCACAACGGTTAATGCTTTGCAGTGCAATGCTGCTCTATCCCCTTCAGCTATTCTAGCTGGCTGGATCCCAAGGCCCGGATGCCTAAATGCTGGCTTTAATCCTTGGTATATAAATCCTTCCTCCAGTATTGACGCTTGCTGTATTTTCTAGAACCTCTGCCCATCAGGATACTTATCTGACCTGGTATTGTCCTTACTCGGCTTGAGGGTAACTGCAGGTTTCTCCCAGGAGGTGCTGTCCTGCAACTGGGGTGTCTCTACTGAGCTAATCCTAGCCTCAGGAGCTTCAGGTGGACGAAGTAACTCCTCTAGTCCCCTGGAATGAACTAACCCTCCCCTGTCTGGGCCTTCCTATATATAACTAGGGCTCTCTAGCTCCCTCTAACGTCTGGGAGGCTAAACTACACCCTGACAGGCCTGACACCCAGCTAACACAGGGAAATGCATACACATAACATTACAGGTAATAAAAACACATTAACCCCTTCTGTGCAGTGCCCACCTTTACCTAGTGGGACACTACAGAACTAACCACATCAAATCCCAATTTAAAATACTTAATGCCAATGCTGTCTAAGCCTGCATTCTTAATGGGGCTGTTGTAGGTAAGGGGGGGGGGGGGGCGGGTTGATAAAGCAACAACAGACTTAGGGTCCGTGGTTCTTCCGCACCGCAAAAAAGTACTGCATGCACTACTTTTTTGCACTGCAGAGGCACGGACAGAAACCCCACGGAAGCACTAAATGGTGCTTCAGTGGAGGTCCATGTCTCCGTTTCGCACCAGACCTTCCGGAATGCCGACCCATTCAAGTGACCTGCTGTTTGCGGGCCGCAATACGGGCATGGCCGGGCAATGGCCGAGCGCAAGATGCCTGAAAGAGGTTTTCCCACCTGGCATATTTATGGCCTATTGCTAGGATTTGCCATAAATTTCAGATAGATGCGGGCCTATCTCCAGAACAGAACCACAAAGTGAATAAGAGCACACTGCGCATCTTCTCCGTTCACTGCTGTGGGACTTCTAAGAATAGCTGAGCTAGCACACTGCGCAAGTGCAGCTACTTTTCCATTCACCGCTATGAGACTTGATTATTTTTGGAAGTCCCATAGCGGTGACTAGAGGGTGGCTGTGCATGCGCAGCTTTCTCTTCTTTTGCATCAGACAAATTTTATGGAGATAGGAGCAAGTCCCAGAGGTGGGACCCACAGATATCAGACATTTATGTTATATCCTAGTGACATGTAGTGATGAGCAGCAGTAGTCATATTCAAATTCGCGATATTTCGCGAATATTTCGTAGAATATTCGGCGAATATTCGCAAATTTGAATATTCGTTATATTCTGCGTTTTTTTACTCGAAAAATCAACAAGGTAATGATCGCGTAGTATGCAAATTTTCGAATTTCGAATTTTCAAATTTTTCAATTGCCGAGCAAAACCATGATTCCTCCCTGCTTCTTGCTTGTGGGCCAATGACTCATTGGCCCACAAGCAAGAAGCAGGGATGAATCATGACTTTAAATGGGAAAAATTATGAATATTCTAAAAAACTAATATATAGCACTATATCTAATATATTTGTTTTTTCGAATATTCGTAATATTCGAAAACAAGAATATATAGCAATATAGCCAATATTCGAAAAAAAAAAAAATGTAGAGCAATTTAGCTAATATAGTGCTATAATCTTTTTTTTTAATAGTTGTAATTTTTTTCCAATCTGGACTTCAGATGAGAAAAAAATTACAACTATTAGACAAAGAAGATTATAGCACTATATTAGCTAAATTGCTCTATATTCGATTTTTTTTCGAATATTCGCTATATTGCTATATATTCTTGTTTTAGAATATTACGAATATTCTAAAAAATGAATATATTTGTTTTTTCTAATATTCGTAATATTCTAAAACAAGAATATATAGCAATATAGCGAATATTCGAAACAAAAAAAACTAATATAGAGCAATTTAGCTAATATAGTGCTATAATATTTTTTCCAATAGTTTAAATTTTTTTCCAATCTGAACTTCAGATGAGAAAAAAATTACAACTATTAGAAAGATTATAGCACTATATTAGCTAAATTGCTCTACATTCGTTTTTCTCGAATATTCGCTATATTGCTATATATTCTTGTTTTAGAATATTGCGAATATTCGAAAAAACTAATATATTCGATATAGTGCTATATATTAGTTTTTTAGAATATTCATAATTTTTCCCATTTAAAGTCATGATTCCTCCATGCTTCTTGCTTGTGGGCCAATGAGTCATTGGCCCACAAGCAAGAAGCAGGGAGGAATCATGTTTCTACTCGGAAATTGAAAAATTTGCGATAAAAATTTGCATTACAAAAATTTGCAATAAAAAAATCTCGAATATTCGAAATGACGAATATATATCACTATATTCTTAATATTCGCGAATTTTAAATTACCTATATTCGCAATAAAAATTCGAAATTCGAATATTCGTGATCAACACTAGTGAATGCCATAAATTCTCAGATGCAAATACCCCTTTAAAGTCCCTTTAATAGCAGCCAGTGGACAGATGTCTCTCCCGAATCCTCAATACACATACACGCTGTGTGTTTGCCATTGTACAGAGCTCTGATGGGGGAGACATGTAAGGGTTGAGCCATAGAGACATTGTACAACCCACTGGGAAGATAAGAAGTGATAAAGGAGATATCATTTTAAATAAATATTAATTATAATAGAAGGGCCTTATTTCTATGGGGGGGGGGGGCTCTGTGAGAGTATTATTAATACTGGAGAGCTCTTCTATGAAAGCATTATCATGGTTGGGGGCACTGTAGGGGGCAGTATTACTAATGGGGCATTCTTGGGGAGCATTATAACTGTTGGGGCCACTGTAGGGGGCAGTATTACATAGAATGAAGGCATTCTAGAAGGGAATTACTATTGGTGGGACTATGAGGAGCACTATTACTATGGGGGCACTCATATTTCTTCAGAATACTATTTAGGGGTATTGGGGAGCACAACGAGCAGCAGGGTAACACTGTGGGGACTCCAGGTTGGGGGATGATGATAGAAATGTGAGGAAGCTAAGATGTCTGTGTGTCACACTCTGCAGAGAAAAGGCGGCTGAGAGAAGTTATATGGACCAAATGGAGAAGATGATGACAGAGAAGGTCTACATCAGAGGAGACGTCACCTGGAGGCCCTAGATGTGTCCAGGAAAATACGGTGTGAGTGTGTGGGGGGGGGGGGATGGGCAACTTGGAGAACTGGGCCATATTCATTGTGGCTTGGGCCCCCGGATCTTTTGAGACCCTAGCATTGGCCCTGTTGGAGACTGAACCCAAACGAACCTGTATTTTCAGTTAAAGGGGTTTTCCAGTTTAGAAAAACTCATTTTGAGATACAATAAGAGAATCTTGCTAATAGAGTCGGTCCCCTGTTCAAGATCCTCTTCTTGACCATAGAAGAGAGTGATGACAAAAAGCATTTCCTGTCCTGCACTACATGCTTTATTTGCCTATGGTGGCACTTTCCATCAGGTTTCCCCATAAAGAACAGCTAAGGCCAAGTTCACACTTCAGTTATTTGGTCAGTTATTTCCATCAGGTTCAGGTCAAACACACAAAACAGGTGCAGATCTTTCCATTACACCTGATCTCTGTGGAGGCTTCACTACGGGTTTTGGCTCACAATAACTGATGGAAATAACTGATCAAATAACAACTGTGTTACATAAATGGGGTCCGCAATCCACACTGCAAAACAGTAGTGGATGCCTTATTTTTTGCAGTGTGGAGGCACAGACAGAAAAACCCAAGGAAGCTCTCCGTAGTGCCTCAGTTCTGCACCGCATCTCCCGGATTGCGGATCCATTCAAGTGAATGGGTCTGCATCCTTCATATTGTGTGCAGAGAGCTGGTGCCCATATATTGCGGAACCCCGGTTTGCGGGCTGCAATACAAACACAGGCTGCCTACGGACGCATGCATGAGGCCTTAGGGAGAGTTCACATCTCCGTTTCATTTTCCATTCTTCTGATCTGTCAGAAGAACAGAAAAAAAAAAGGATCCTGTAAATTTGGCATCCATTTGAGCCAATTCTGTCTGAGATCCATTTCTTTGGACAAAAAAACAACTGCTTGCTGGACTTTTTTTTCCTGTCTAGAAAACGGATCACAGACGGAAATTGCTCAAATTGATGCCAAATGTGTAATAGGATCTGTTTCCCCCTCCCCCCCCCATCCCAGGATCAGAAGAATGGAAAATGAAACAGACGTGAACTCTCCCTTATTGATAGGGTTGACAGACCAAGGTGACACGTTGCTTATCTTATTGTCACAGGACACTTCTAGCAAGTATGGATTGTCCAAAGTGGAGAATCCCTTTAATAAACATGAACTAAATACATACAGTAACGGGAACTCTTATTTAATTCCCTGATGATTATAGCTGATCACTAGCTGTCTTGGCAGTGGGACATCATAGGCTTAGTATATATCTGAAGGAACCTTGTAACGAAAAGAAGTCATTGGGGGTCATTGACGAGCCAGAAATATGCCTATATTAGGACCTTCAATCTGCGACTTGTCCCCAGTCATGTCAGGTCTAAAAATGTGGGTTTGACGTGGGTGGGGAAGGGGACGGTCGGCAGACCCGTCTCATTTAGCATTTTCTACGCCTGGTTTAGACGTAGAAAATGGTCTAAATGCAAGACAGCAAGGAGTGGTGGATCCGCCAAAGTTATGTAGAGGCCTGTACTTCTACATAACTCCAGCAGATCCACCGCCAGCTATAGGGGCTCTTAAGACCTACGTCTAAAATGCTGGTCTTAATAAATGACCCCTATTATGCCTAGTCAATCTTTAATGTGTTTAATTTCCTTGCAACACCACCACAGGAGAAATGAAGTATTACACAGTGTCTATTCAACTCAATAGCTTGCGTAATGCAGGACAGGGTAGGTCCTCCAGAGGGAGAGACACTCTTTATAACCACTCTCAACTCTGAGATGAGGATTCTGAACAGGGAACCCCTTCTATTAACTCAGGACTTTCTAATAGGTAACATGCAAACAGGTTTTCTAAACTAGACAACCCTGTTAACCAGTTGCCAAAGCAATGGGTCAGTGTTCTCAGAAATTGTGTTGATTCTCCCCTTCGTGACTATATGTTGGACTAACACTGTTTGTATTCCCTGGATATTTAATTCATTTTTTAACTGATTCTAAATACAACCTGCAATATTTTGGTCCAGCATCACATGAATCACATTTTCAGTGTTTACAGACTGTACAGTTCCCATAAGATCAATTATCTTCAGGATCATTGTACTGTGGCCCCTAGGCAGTCAACTGGCTGAGTGCATCCTAATCTAGAGCTGCAGAGCCATGTGTATGCCCTCCCAGGACTAAATAAAGTGGAAACATTAAGAAGTAGTCTGGAGACGAGGCGGTGGGACCTTAGTATATTCCTTTCAAAAGTTACGTGTCATGAAGCTTCTGTTGACAGGAGACCGAAGGAACCATATGGAGAGCATGGCATTGTCAGTTCCTCACAAGACTGCAGGGGCCTTTCCTGTGTACTAATAGTGACTATCTGTACTCAGATACCCTCAGGACTTATAGAAGGACTGAACTGTATAACAGGGTTGCAAGATTAATATTATGAACCACATATCAACAAATATACAGAAGTAGAAACTCACCAATATGATGACAAACAGATGACTACACAAAGAGATGGAGGAAAGGTCAATCAGGTAGTGAAGCAGATGGAAGATGGCGATGGTATACAGATAGAGAACGGATGGATGACGGTGGACAGAAATAAATGTCACTAACTGAAACTGACCCTAATGTGCAATACTGACCCCAGTAAGACCACAAAGAAGGATTTAGGACCCAGAGGCAAATCAGAACAGCAAACTTCAGAGGCTAGAAAGACTACATATGACAAGCTACTGCAAGCAACATAACACAAATCTAGCCTAGGAACAAGAAACAAGAAATACTAAAAATGGATACAAATGCACAGAGATCATGCTATACCTGGCAACTAAAGAGCAGAATGCACGAACATTTAAAGGAAGACGAACCAATCAAGCTAGATAAACCAAGATGAGCAAGGTGATCATCTGATCCAGAGATCAGGAAAAAGGCAGCAGCATAGCAACTATCCCAAACAATGTATGTAAACGGGACAAGACAAGACAATAGTGAAGTCCTTACTGCTTGCAACATACAGAAATATACCGCAGTGGCAAATGCTGGCAGGGCCCAACTTCTCTTCACAGAACTTCGGTAACAGTTGCATTGTCAACTGTCTAGCAACTGACAGGTTCTCTTTTGTACTATACAATATATTTAGCACACTAAGAGGGGATCACGATGAGGAGGAGGATGGGATTGGCAAAGATGATGAGGGGGTAGGCCCAATGCTCATGAAGTAAGTATGTGGCAGGAGGTAGATTACACGGTCATTGGATATCAATTTTACAGCAGGCCAGTGGACTACAGGCTCCAAAAATTATGCATTCAGCGGACAGAAAAGAACAAGTAAGTATGTGGCTGGAGGTAGATTACACGGTCATTGGATATCAATTTTGCAGCAGGCCAGTGGACTACAGGCCCCAAAAATTATGCATTCAGCAGAAAGAAAAGAACAAGTAAGTATGTGGCTGGAGGTAGATTACACGGTCATTGGATATCAATTTTACAGCAGGCCAGGCAAACCGCAAATGAGCAAAGTTCGCCGCAAAACGACCGCCGTGCGAACCGCAAGGCCATCTCTAATAGTCAGTTTATTTAATAGAAAATCAAAATTACATGATTAAAAACATAACATTGCTGTACCAAATCACTGACCACTTATTTCAATGCACCCGAAATAGATGTAAAACATGTCAGACACCTCAGAGGGAAAGAGGAGAAAGTTTATCAATAACCACTCCTATAGGTAGCTGTGACAGGGTGTCACAATGTTTGGCAGAGAAAGTGCAGGATGGTGTGTACATTGCACCAAGTTTTCGGCACTTCATGTGTTAAAAGGCTCCAAGAAGGTTTGGTTTTCTTTGTTTCCAGAAGCTTCCTGGGAAAAAGAAAGTCAGTTTAAGGTCCTGGAGCCGGTCAGGGAAGAGTTGGGTGGGTTCCCTGACCAACCGGAGCCAGTCCGGGTTTTACCTGCCTGGGGGACTGCTCACACAGATGTACTAATTAAGTCAACAGCCCTGACCCAGGAGCTCTTTCTCTGGGAGTCTGGGCAGTCTGTTTGAGAAGCTGCAAGCCTAGGTGCTCTGAGAGCGGTCGGCTTCTCCTTGAAAATGCTCTTTGTGTTTTGTGTTGTGAGTTTAGCTAGGGCTGCCGAGTGAGATAGACAGGAGCCAGACGGCTATTGTTTGCTTTGATTTTGTTTGTTATTTTGAGCAACTTGCAAAATAAACTAGCAACAGTCTGACGCACCAGCTACAAAGGTGTCGGTGTTCCTGTTTCTGCCCAAAACAACCCCGCAGGAAGGTGTAACAGTTCACAGTAGCCCAGAAATAATTAAACATACATATGATAAAGAGAGGGGGACGTCTTATTCGACCCACAATATACCATAATATATAGGGCTACATAAATATCACACCCAAAAATTCCTACCAACAAAGCCCACCTGTAGACATGATCAGGGGAAAAGAAACCAGTAGTGGTCAGAGAACACCTTGATGCGTGTTTCGCTTCATCCGCTTTGTCGTGAGGTGGTGCAGGTTAATATTTACCAGAAGTCTTTACTTAAAAGCAAGTTCTAAACAATCATCCACATAAAATAGAGGTACAGTTCTTGCATGGTTAAAAGTTGCTGAGACTGAATTCATAGGTTAACTCCAGGAGCTCCTTGAAGAGATGGACTTTCAAATAAACTGTTCTATACTTCCAAATTCAGCTGAGGGTGCGTCACAGGTAGGTCTGCATTTCCTTTAGCAGCACAGACTCTTACTCGAGCAGCAGGGATAAGAACAGGGACTGGAAGCCTTTACAGTATACTTCAACGAGTGCTGCAATCTTTTATGAATAAGGGCCGGAAGCCTTTAAAATATACCTAGTCAAGTGCTGTGAAGTCTATAGTCTTTGGTGTTACCATCACAGATTCCAATGCACACCTTCTTGTCATGGCTGCTCAATCTTAGGGATGCTGGTCTGCCATCATTCTCTGGGATGCCTATTAGTCTTTTTACCTGAGCCCCCATATTCTGACTGTATGGAGCAGCACCCCCTTTTATATATGTATTAGACAGAGGCTTTCTTCTACCTCTTTATACTATGTCTATATTTAATTTTCTTAGAGAAGTGAGGTTTTGCTGCTGGTACATTAATTGCCACAGATGTGACTTTGTTTGAAATCTGCTGATTTTTCTTCTTTTCTCATGTTTCCGTTTCTTGTTTAATGAATAGCGGTTTTTGTAATTAGACAACTTCCGACGTTAAGGAAATGTGCTTTTTGCAACTGTGACAACACCAAGCTCTGCTGAAATGACCAAAATCATGGTGCCAACAAGAGTCAGTTCCTGCACAGGTTTTTCTGATCAGGAGCGAGGCTGTCTTTCATTGCCGTAACCTTTCTGCAATAGTGGAAGACAGAGTTTATTTCTGATTCGTGCCACATACTTGTCAACATTTTAAAGTTGGCAAGCAAGAGAAAAAGTAGTATGGCTCACGAAGCGTGCTGCTGGGTTTAGATGCGCTCCCTTTTTAGAGAGCCCTACCCCTTTTGTTCAGCACTCCTCCCATTTGTGTGTCATCCCATCCCCTTAGCATGGCACCCTTTCCCCCCGAAATTCCCCAGCTTAATTCTACCCAAATCAAACCTGAATCTATCTGTTTGCCTGTCTATCTCTCATTCTCAAAATTCAACAAATCTGAAGAAATTGTACCGAGTCAGAATTTTTTCAAAAATTCAGGACAAATTTAGATTTTAACAAATCAATTTGCTCATCTCTACTTTAAAGGCTTTGTTCCATGAGGACAACCCTTGTCCACATGCACCATTATGACATATGACCATCATAGAGGGGTAGTGGGGTCACCATCACCACTCTTTCATTTTAACAGGCATTATGTACAATCATACAGCATAATCCCATTGTACAACCACCCGCAGCATTCTCCGGACATCTAGGGTTTCAGCTGCCGGCAGATTACCAACAGGTCATCAGCTAGAAAAGGAAATGTCCAGATGGGAGAAATCCTTTAATACAGATCCCCGTTTCAGTTTCAATTGTCCTATATGAGGGAATGACAGCTCCATGGAAAGAAATTCACCCACTGGCAAAATACTTTACCAGAAGAGGAAATCTTCATAGTTTCGCTGATAACAAAATGGGAATTTTAGATGCAATATTCCAGAATATTTGATGCTCCAGGTCCCACTGATTCTTGAGCTTTCCTGCCCTATAACTTATTATTAATAGTACGCTAAAGTGATGGCACAGGCACAGTGCCTATGCCATCACTTGCGGGTGTTGACTGTATTATACAGTTGTCACCCCCCTCTAATTGCCAGGATTGCATTCATATAACAGCCTAGATCCTCTTAGCCATATTGATCGCAGTGGAAAGGGTTCCCTCTGGCATCTAATATTGGCCCCTGTGTCTACCATGTGTAAATAAGTATACATCATTCTGTGATGTATGGAAGAACTAAGAGGTTGCTTCTAGTATAGCACTGTACTGCAGTGTATTATATGAGTGATCAGAGGATTGCACATTCAAGTTCTCCCTATGGCATCAGTGGAAAAGCAGCAATACAAAAGCTACTTTGTTTAATGTACATAGAAAAGAAAGTTGCAGTTTTAATCAGCATGGTCAACCCTATCAGGCAGTATGCCTGGTTTAATAGTGTTGATCTGGCTTAAAAAGGCCCTTTAAATGGGTTTTAAAGGTTCAGGATATTCATGGCCTGTTCTCAGGATAGGCAATCGATTTTAGATTCTTGCGGATTGATTTTCACCACCCCTGCCGACCAGCTGTCTCATAATGGCAGTGGCTCCAGTACAAGCGATGCAGTCTGCTCATTGTCTACTTAGTAAGACTCACTTGATTGAGACCCAGTTGCAACAACCTGCACCGCTGCTACTACAGTAGACATGTTGTAGGTAGACATACAGTGCCTTGAAAAAGTATTCATACCCCTTTTCCACTTTTTTTTTCACATTACAGGGAGTGCAGAATTATTAGGCAAGTTGTATTTTTGAGGATTAATTTTATTATTGAACAACAACCATGTTCTCAATGAACCAAAAAAAACTCATTAATATCAAAGCTGAATATTTTTGGAAGTAGTTTTTAGTTTGTTTTTAGTTTTAGCTATTTTAGGGGGATATCTGTGTGTGCAGGTGACTATTACTGTGCATAATTATTAGGCAACTTAACAAAAAACAAATATATACCCATTTCAATTATTTATTTTTACCAGTGAAACCAATATAACATCTCAACGTTCACAAATATACATTTCTGACATTCAAAAACAAAACAAAAACAAATCAGTGACCAAGATAGCCACCTTTCTTTGCAAGGACACTCAAAAGCCTGCCATCCATGGATTCTGTCAGTGTTTTGATCTGTTCACCATCAACATTGCGTGCAGCAGCAACCACAGCCTCCCAGACACTGTTCAGAGAGGTGTACTGTTTTCCCTCCTTGTAAATCTCACATTTGATGATGGACCACAGGTTCTCAATGGGGTTCAGATCAGGTGAACAAGGAGGCCATGTCATTAGATTTTCTTCTTTTATACCCTTTCTTGCCAGTCACGCTGTGGAGTACTTGGACGCGTGTGATGGAGCATTGTCCTGCATGAAAATCATGTTTTTCTTGAAGGATGCAGACTTCTTCCTGTACCACTGCTTGAAGAAGGTGTCTTCCAGAAACTGGCAGTAGGACTGGGAGTTGAGCTTGACTCCATCCTCAACCCGGAAAGGCCCCACAAGCTCATCTTTGATGATACCAGCCCAAACCAGTACTCCACCTCCACCTTGCTGGCGTCTGAGTCGGACTGGAGCTCTCTGTCCTTTACCAATCCAGCCACGGGCCCATCCATCTGGCCCATCAAGACTCACTCTCATTTCATCAGTCCATAAAACCTTAGAAAAATCAGTCTTGAGATATTTCTTGGCCCAGTCTTGACGTTTCAGCTTGTGTGTCTTGTTCAGTGGTGGTCGTCTTTCAGCCTTTCTTACCTTGGCCATGTCTCTGAGTATTGCACACCTTGTGCTTTTGGGCACTCCAGTGATGTTGCAGCTCTGAAATATGGCCAAACTGGTGGCAAGTGGTATCTTGGCAGCTGCACGCTTGACTTTTCTCAGTTCATGGGCAGTTATTTTGCGCCTTGGTTTTTCCACATGCTTCTTGCGACCCTGTTGACTATTTTGAATGAAACGCTTGATTGTTCGATGATCACGCTTCAGAAGCTTTGCAACTTTAAGAGTGCTGCATCCCTCTGCAAGATATCTCACTATTTTTGACTTTTCTGAGCCTGTCAAGTCCTTCTTTTGACCCATTTTGCCAAAGGAAAGGAAGTTGCCTAATAATAATGCACACCTAATATAGGGTGTTGATGTCATTAGACCACACCCCTTCTCATTACAGAGATGCACATCACCTAATATGCTTAATTGGTAGTAGGCTTTCGAGCCTATACAGCTTGGAGTAAGACAACATGCATAAAGAGGATGATGTGGTCAAAATACTCATTTGCCTAATAATTCTGCAAGTGTGTTGTGCATTTGTATACAGCCCCCTGTACTCTGATACCCTAACTAAAATACAGTATGACCAATTGCCTTCAGAAGTCAACTAATTAGTAAATAGACTCCACCTGTGTGTGATTTATTCTCAGTATAACTACAGCTGTTCTGTGAAGGTCTCAGAGGTTTATTACTGAACATTAGTGATCAAAGAGCATCATGATAACCAAGGTAACACACCAGACAGGTCAAGGATAAAGTTCTATACAAGTTTAAAGCAGGGTTAAGTTATAAAAAAAAATATCTCAAGCTCTGAACATCTCACAGAGCACTGTTCAAGTCATCATCTGAAAATGAAAGGAGTATGGCACTACTGCAAACCTACCAAGACATGGCCGTCCACCTAAACTGACAGTCCAGGCAAGAAGAGCACTAATTAGAGAAGTAGCCAACAGTACTATGGTCACTCTGGAGGAGCTGCAGAGATCCACAACTCAAGTAGGAGAATCTATCCACAGGACAACTATTAGTCATGTACTCCACTAATCTGGCCCTTATGGAAGAGTGGCAAGAAGAAAGACATTTTTGAAAGTAAGTCATAAGAATTTCTGTTTGCAGTTTTCCTAAAGCCATGTGGGGGACACAGCAAACATGTGGAAGGAGGTGCTCTGGGCATAAGAGCCCAAAGTTTACCTTTTTGGCCTGAATGCAAAAAGCTATGTGTGGTGTAAAACTAACATTGTGCATCACCCTGAGCACACTATCCGTGTAAAACCATGAAACATGGTGGTGGCAGCATCATGCTGTGAGGATGCTTTTTTTCAGCATGGACAGGGAAGCTGGTAAATGTTGATGGAAAGATGGATGGAGCTAAATAGAGGGCGATCCCGGAGGAAAACCTGGAAGAGGCTGCAAAAGACTTGAGACTGGTGTGAAGGTCCACCTTTCAGCAGGACGATGACCCTAAACATACAGCCAGAGCTACAATGGAATGGTTTCGATCAATTCACATTTTTCTGTTATAATGGCCTAGTCAAAGTCCTGATCTAAATCCCAATGGGAATCTGTAGCAAGACTTGAAAATTGCTGTTCACAGCCACTCTCCATCCAATCTCAACAGCTATTTTGCAAAGAAGAATGGGCAAACATTTCAGCCTCTAGTTGTACAAAGCTGGTATAGGCATATCCCAAAAGACAGCTGTAAATCCAGCGAATGGTGGTCCTACAAAGTATTGACTCAGGGGGGCTGAATACAAATGCACACCATTTTCTAGATTTGTATTTATAAAAAATGTTGAAAACTGTGTATCATTTTCATTTCACGCCACACATACTTGCTATTTTATGTTGGTCCATAACATAAAATCCCAATAAAAAAAGTTTGTGGGTGCAATGTGAAAAAAATGCGAAAAAGAGGTAGGAATACTTTTTCAATGTACTGTATAGTTTTTTCTATGCTTAGAAAGCTAATACATATTATTGGTTTTTTTTAAGCATATATTGTACCTGTGAAGACATCAGTAATATGTATTAGCTTTCTAAGCATGGAAAACGACTAATCTCTATATAGTAAGGCTATAGTGATCTGATATCCTTATTTATGCTTTCTTTAAAAAAAAAACTTAAAATAAAAGCAGCATTCGATATTACCTAATACGATGTCAGGTCTGAATAATATATGCATTGAAATGAATCAAACACATGCCAGCTTAGTGGTAATTTTCTCAGTGGGTGGTAGTATACTGAAACATTTGGTATGTAAAGCCCGCAGCTCAAAAAAAAAAAAAAAACACATTCAAAATATTCACAAAATGGAAAAGTCATTAACAATTGTTATCAACCATTTACTTAAACCGTTAATGGATTTTGTACTTGATGCTGAACTATCTGCTTAGCGTTGAACATTAAGTAGACTGAACCCTCAGCAGAATGAATGCCCCATTATACCTTCAGCTGTAATATTTGTGTGTACTAATTATAAAAGCCTGACATTTCTGCTGTATGAGCAATGGCACTTTGACATTAAGAGAACTTTCCGTCACTTTGTTAATATTTCCGTACGTGGCTTCTGGTGCGTGACAGAAAAAAGGTTTCTGTCTTATAAATGAAAATTAAAAAAGGGGAATGCAGGGTTAGAAAAAGTATGGCCGCTTTGGTAAAGAACCAAGACCACACTGGTCCATGGGTTGTTTCTGGCTCTGTTGAAGAGAATGGGGCTGAGCCTCAATAACGCACACAACCTGTAGAGAGGTGGCCCTGTTTTTGGAAGAATGCAGCGTTTAAAAAAAAAAATCCTGTACAACTTCTTTAATGGATGATGGCCAGGATCAAAGAAACAGCAGATGGGTCCTCCTTTTGGAGAAGGCTCTTGAGTTGACCAATATCCTTAGTCACGTTACAGTTGAACATTGACTACAGGGTGGCTACCTCCACTAGGTGGCACTACAAATACAACTTTCTTTCCTAGGAAGATATCTAATCTACATATCATTTTCCCAAAGAGCATTGTGTGGCTGATAAGACTCCCTAAACCAGTTTTGGTGCTCTTCACAAGGAGAAGCAGTACATCCTGAGACATAATTCTATATCGATTTTTCTATGAATCATAATTGCATAATATAACATTTGAAAGGATTACAGTATTTGAGCTCTGTCCTCCGCTTTCTAAATTTGGTTATACAATGTGCGGCCTTCCAAAGTGGTATAAATAGAATTGTCATCATTTTTTTCTCATTTAACCTGAGGTTTTATCTCGCATTGTTAATGCATAGTGATAGGAAGTGAATAGAGTCTGCACATCGAGATATGACGATCAACTGAATCATGATGCAGAAAATACCTGATATCACACAGTGCTTAATGTCAAACTGATGCCTTACGTATCTGCATCACGGCTTACTGTAGATCAACTATGTAGCTATATCATGTTAAGATATAGTTCCCTTCTCCTTTTCATAGCAAGGCAGAAGAAGATTCCTCAATAATGTATGAAATGTGGCAAGGTGAGAGGCTCTTGGCAACAAATTAGCTCAATTTTGGCTTGATTTTGACTGCAATTTTCATCAAAACCACAGGGTGGCGGCACATAGACTTATACAGTATAGGCATCTCATGACAGAGTATCATACCAGTCAAAATGCATTAAGGCTACATGATGATGCAATGACAACCCATTTTTAAAGAGGGAGGGGTATTTGCAAATTGTTTGATGTTTAATGCTTACCATGCTATTTAATATGATTTTATGCTTTGTATGCCCAGTATGATTATAGATGCAAGTAGAAGAATCTCACGGACAAAGTCCCTGCAGGAAGCTTGGGTGTGGATCCTGGAACTGTCTAAAGAGTTCTTGTAGAGAAAGAGTGAGGAAGCAGCTCCATGTACTCTATTCCTCACAAGACTGGACTAAAGCTATGGAGATTCACTGATTTCTGGATGATCTTAGGAAAGCAAGAAAGAGAGAAAGAGATAACAAGGTTCAGAAATCTGCATGGCTGAGCAGGTCAGTAAAGAATCCTGCTACCTAAGTTATTTAGGCTTTACTGCAGTGAGGGGAATACTGTTAAGACACTCTTTACATTTGGACACAACTTGGCCAGTCGTAGCTTTGAAAACCTGTACATCTCAAATGCGAATTAGTGGCACAATTGCAAATGTGATATTGCCCACCATAGATTCTGCAGGAAGAGACTTGAGAAAGATAGAGAGGAAAGAGTGCATACGACAATTTCCATCTTTGCTCAAATCCATATTATTCCATCTGGGGAGATTCGCACTATATATTGTGGGAACTGTGTTTTGCTATCGTTGGATGTACTACAACTGTCATTTTGTACTTAATTATGGAGAGACATTTATTCTGCCACATGTGACCCGGTTACTGACTCCTGCACCACATGCTGCTCACTTCACCGTACATGACTTGCCTTGCACCCATACAAACACTTAACAACATTGGCAGCCTGAATAACATCAGGTTGGAGCCCCAACATCATGGTATGATTTGGGGGAAGAAACGATGTCCACTCCTTTCACTGTGAGGAAAGCCACTGTGATTGACTGTAACAGCCAGAGTCCTCCTGGGATCGCTGAAAGAACACAGATACAGAAGGCTACTTTTTAGCAAAAATTCTTGTGAGACATGAGCATTCGTGGCACAACAAATGTTCAGTGAATGCCTCCTCTGTAGGTTCTGAAGTTGTGTTCCATCACACAGGGAAAATATGGTATTATAAGTGAAGCATTAAATTGGACCAGTTACCAGCTCAGTCCATTATACCATCAATGGAAATTTGGGTCACTCCAGAAAGAGAGCCAAAAAGAACCAAACGGAAAGAAAGGGACATAAAGCTCATCCTAGTGCATCTGTCCATCTTTTTTTGCTTTCTACGCTGTTGTAATAGTGATCAGTGGTGGCCTCTGCTCCTGGACCCTCAATAATTACATGTCACCATGATTTGTTAGAAGTATGTGAAAAGGATATTTACCCTTTAGCTCTTAAAAAAGCTAAGAACTTAACATATTGGGTCAAAGGGACAGATAGCTATCATACCACAAAGATACCCAACGCGTGTCAGCTTCCTAAAGGGGTATTGACCCCATTACATTTTGGATATTTCCCATGTTGATTTCTTAACATTTTGGTATTTCCTGTGCACTTTATCTTTCTGACCGCCTGGCTGATCTTACATTTGCACTTGCACTTTATGACCTATGAATTGATAGATCTTTTTGATTTATTTTTCCCCCATATGTGTAAGAACTATGGGGGTGATTTATTATCCTTAAATACGCATATATTAGGCATATTTCAGGCACAGATTGCGGTGCAACGGTTAGTTTTCGCCGTTCACGGCAGTTCTAAAAAAAATGGGCGAGGTGTAGGCGGGGAAGGGGCCGACAGGCCCGTCTCATTCATCATTTTGGATGCCTGTTTTAGTTGTTGAAAATGCTCTGAATGTAAGCCAGCTAGGAAGCTATCTCACATTTAGACTGGCACTGGATGCGCCAAAGTTATGTAGAGGCCGGCGCCTAAATTAAGACCAGTGTTTAAAATGCTGGGCTTAATAAATGACCCCTATATGTTGAAGCCCTAGAGAATTGCAGACATGTATTTGAATCGTGGTTGCTTGATTAATGGTCCCTGTTCATTTGGGGGATCATGGTACTGCCAACCATAGTTTGCTGTTTTTTAATGATTTTAAATATTGTGTTGGCCATTTGTCTATGCTGATCTTTATATGTGCTAATAAAGTGGTTTCTCATAACCATATAGTATTATGTGTTGCTATATGGTGACTATATATCATTTGTAGGGATTTTATATATCCCGAGGATAGGTCACCAATATTAAAATCCTGGAAACCCCTTTAAGCACTCAGATGCAGGTACATTTTTCTTGACTTTCACATGCCTGATATTACCATATATTGTTTTATCTGTTGGTTGTGAATTTAAAATAATTGCTTTGTTGGCTTGACAATATGGTACCAAGAGTAAACAAAGAACCAGACGGAAAAATGTTCAGCTCTTTAAAACCACAAAGATGTGCTGTAGGGGGTGAATTAATGAGAACAAGCAGACAGCAAACATCAAGACCAGGAATCTACTCACACAGCGACATGGTGTTATCTGTACACGGAGATCCCGCTGCTGACCATGACCCTTGGATTTTAACAGAGGGAAGGAAACAATAAAATGCATTAGTTCTACAGAGAAAACAAAATGTAGATACGTGATACATTTCTCTGTTTACTACTTTGTAAGGCTACTTTCACACTCGCGTTTTGGCTTTCCGTTTGTAAGATACATTCAGGGCTCTCACACACGATCCAAAACGGGTCAGTTTTGCCCTAATGCATTCTGAATAGAAAAGGATCCGCTCAGAATGCATCAGTTTGCCTCCGTTCAGTCACCATTCTGCTCTGGAGGCGGACACCAAAATGCTTGAACGAAACTGAGCCAAACAGATCTGTCCTGGCACACAATGTAAGTCAATGGGGACGGATCAGTTTTCTCTGACACAATCTGGCACAATAGAAAACGGATCCGTCTCCCATTGACTTTCAATGGAGTTCACAACGGATCCGTCTTGGCAATGTTACAGATAATACAAATGGATCCGTTCATGACGGATGCATGCGTTTGTATTATTGTAACGGATTTGTTTTTGCAGATCCATGATGGATCCGCCCAAAACATGAGTGTGAAAGTAGCCTAGCACGTTCACACTCTAGACCGCATGTCACGCCTTGCCCTGTGAATGTGCGGAGGTCTGTCAGACTGGCTGTTGGTTTTGATTTGGGTTTGAGCTGGATCCACCTTCCCTCAGGTGTACTGGGTTTCATTGCTAGTGAGGCTATTTATCCCTCCTTCCCCAAGTGGCCTGTGCGGGTTATAGTTCTTTCCTGGGAGCTCTTGATGTGTGGTGGATTGTCTGCTCCAGCTCTGCTCAAGATAAGTCCTCTCCTTAATTTCTCTTTGTGTGTTTTATCTAGGCCTCTAGGGAGACGCTTGCTTCCTCCTAGTTTGAAGAAGCAGGTTGCCTCTTCCCTTTTCCCTGCTGCTTAGGGTTTGCCCAGGGTGTTTAGGTTTAGGCACGAGGGCATGTGCATATCCACCCTAAGGGTATGCACATGGGCACAGCAGTTTAGGGAAAGCTTTTAGGGATCGCTAGGAGGTAACCCTTTTCTCCCTAGCTTTTGGGCCTAGTCATTTGTTTCCCCGTGTTTGGTTATTTCCCCGCCTACCTACCTATCGTGACACCGCACCCTGCTTTGTACCTGTAACAGTCATCGAGGCGAAAAGACACAAAAAGAATGGAAACGATGTGAACGTAAAGACGAGAATCTGAAAGACAGGAACCTGGTACTTTTGGAGTGCATTGTCTTTCCTGTAGAAGTGGGAGCACAAAGGGTAGTTGTTAATCACTGATAAGGACCACCTATGGACTTCTAAATTGAGAATCAGCAGATTTAAATGAATAAATTATAATGATGCAGAATTTTCCCTCTCAAAACATCAATTTGCTCAGTTTCTCAAATAGATAGATAGATGATATATAGATAGATACTGTATGAGATAAATAGATAGATAGATAGATGATATATAGATAGATACTGTATGAGATAAATAGATAGATAGATAATATATAGATACTGTTATAAATAATAACTCACTCTAAACATAAATGTTGTATTTCCTCACACAGCACAGTTGTCACAGTGGAACAGAGGAATGTCACAAATTCAGAAACAGAAATCTAATTTTCTTGTAGAGACATTGAGTGACATGAGTTTTCTTTTCTGGCCTTCAAGTGCTAGACTTAAGAACTGAAAGCACCATATACAATGGCTGGCAAGTCCTGAAATCGATGATTTCTATGCTGTCACAAACACATATGTGAAAAGCAACATGACGCATCATGAAATTTATTTTTTTGCTGTGTTTTCTTTCTAGTGTATCCTTGAGAAAAGGGCATAAAGCAAATAAAAATGAAGGAAAAGTTCTATATTAAAATGCTAAGATGAAGTGCTTTTCAGAAGTTCTGTGAAAGGGATGAAAATGCCACAGAGGAGAGTGATGAAAATGTAATCATGCTGCTATTAATATGGGGACTTTTTTTATAGTCTGAATTTCGACCTCCTGTTGCTATTAATTGCTGACTCCGCTCTGAGACGCCCAAAGAAATTAAGATCACAACACAACACAAAGTTGATAGCTTCCTCATCCAATTTCCACATATAAAACCAGTTGCTTCTATATTTCATGCTTTTACAAGTAGATTTCTGCATTTGAAAATATGTATTTGATATTTGTGTGTTAGCAGATGGCTTGTTGAGTGATTGCAAAATAGAGTCTTCAGTCGTCTGAGGTTTGGTCTGTATAGGAGAGCTGCTTTTTCTGACATTGCAACCACCACAAGGGGGAGCTAACTGCATATTGAGTTATTTGGTTCATATTCAACTCAGGGGCAGCATTCAGGAAGGTCATTTGCTGAGAACTTCGTAGAACGACATTCTGTCTTCAGCATGTGACCTGGAAGAATGGCAGTGTCTAAAAAAATAATAACAATTGCAGAGACAAGCCACTAGTGTAGTGTGATAGGAAGACTAAAAATAATGTTGGGTGAATCAAAGTATCCAAAATGGACTTCAGGGAAAATTCGATTCGCCACAAAGCCAAATTTCCTTTGCGCTTTGTGGTAACAAATACATTTTTCCTAAAAGGGGGGCTGAAATCAAATAAAATCATATTCATCCTCGTCCACTTGATCGCGGAGAGGCCGTATGCTCCCATCTTGATTGAAAAAAGCCCGGGAAAGGAACTGCGACTAGCGCGATGACATCACCACATGATCTCACTGGCCATGCATGGTGACGTCACAGATGCGGCAGTCAGTGTTGAACGCGGCATCTGAGTGGTTAAATGACAGGGGCAGCACGATTGCAGTTTATCGTCATTGTGCCCACTCCATACAACGGAAGGCAATTTGTGACAAAGTAATTCCTAACAAATCAAGATTCAGTGAAGCTGCCGAAATGAATTTTTCATCTCTAAGGATAGCTTAGGCTACTTTCACACTAGCGTTAACATTTTCCGGTATTGAGATCCGTCATAGGGTCTCAGTACCGGAAAAAAACGCTTCAGTTTTGTCCGCATTCATTGTCAATGGGGACAAAATGTAACTGCAGAGAACGAGTGCTCCAAAATGCATTAAGTTCCGTTCTCATACCGGAGAGCAGCATCCGGTCTGGGATGCGGAGCAAAACGGATCCTTTATGACCCACAATGCAAGTCAATGGGGACAAATCCATTTTCTCTGACACAATCTCACACAATAGAAAACGGATCCGTCCCCTATTGACTTTCAATGGAGTTCATGATGGATCCGTCTTGGCAATGTTAAAGATAATACTGTACAACCGGATCTGTTCATAACATAACAGATGCAGATGGTTGTATTATCAGAAACGGAAGCATTTTTGCTGAACTCTGCATGATCCAGCAAAAACGCTAGTGTGAAAGTAGCCTTAGGCAGAGAATAAGGAACTATAACTGGGTGTATTTTAGAGACTTTGATCAGAGAAATCATATAAAGTTAGAGCGAGGGACTGGTCATTCAGAATTGTGTGTTTAATACAGCTGCTGGCAGCCAGTTCTGCCCATTGCAAGATCCTGCTAGAAGAAACCATTTTTTTCCCTGCATATAAACAGACAGTATTTTTTTTAAAACTCACGTTTCTAAAGTTCATAGGCTTATTGCCAGCACCCCTATAGCATTCTGCTGCAAACACTAAACAATTGCCCATTTTTTTCTTCTAAAAACTATTTAAATTTAAAAATTTTAATTGGGCATGTCAGTGAATTATAAACGTGTTACTGAATGTGATGCATATTACTGCAAGACAACAGGTAGTTAGGGCAAAAGCATTTTATGGAAATAACACCATTATAATACCTGTTATTTAATGAGTTGCATATTTCTGCAAGATATTGGGTAGTTATAGCAACAGCAATACTGTAATAACGTGCAGCGTTATTATACCAGCGTTATTGAACGCATATTATTTTTACTGCAAAAAATTTGTTATCTTACTGTATAAGACTAAGGATGAGCAAACCAGCTTGGACTGGAGTTTGCTATTTTTCGGATGGCAGACGAGCCAGAATCTTTCTGCGTGCTTTTCGACCAATCCACTAAAACGGCCGTAGTGCCTTTTCGATGATCATGGTGGGAAAAAAAACACTAGGGAGGAAGAAGAAGAAGGTTTCTCACATGACCCAGAGAGGAAGTGTGTGTGGGGAAGGGGGGGGGGAGGGTTTGGCTTGCCCTGACTGGCTCCCAGGCAGACAGCCTGGATAGACCAATCAGTGCTGCAGCAGGCATGGAAGTTCCCTAGCAGAACAAGCAGAGCATCAATCTGTGCTGTGCTGTGAAAAAATTAAAGAGGGTGGTTGGATCTTACAATGTATGCCAGGAAACCGATCTTTGGGGGTCAGGGACAGTGAACACTCAATCAGGGACAGTCAGAAATCAATCAAGCGTATTGCCAAGGACAATGAAGGGAAATGCTAGGTTTCCAAAGAAGAATTGTATTGCTGTGTACAATAGAGAGAAGCAGGGAAGCTGACAGAAAGAGAAATAGGAGACAGGATCAGAAGTTTACATATCTTTAGTTTCCACATGGTCGCAATTTAATTTTTCTTTTGCTTTATTTTTTCTTTTTGCTTTCAATTTAATTAAGCAGCATATATACATTATTACTGTAGCAATAACCACGCTGTGGCAGCAATCTACCTGTGTGTGTCAATTTGAAATTGATTGAAAAGCCTCAGTCATCCGTTTACATATTTTCAGTCTCCACACAGTCACAATAAAAAATATTTTTGGGGGGGAGGGTCTTTACATTTAATTAAGCAGCATATATACCGGTTTACTGCAGCAATACCCATGGTGTGGCAGCAATCTACCTGTGTGTGTTAAGTTGAAATTTAGCATCACGCCTCAGTTGTCTATTTACGTATTTTCTGTTTTCAAACGGTTGGACTTTAAATATTTTTGGGGTTTGTTATATGTAATAAAACCAACATATACAGTACAGACCAAAAGTTTGGACACACCTTCTCATTTACAGAGTTTTCTTTATTTTCATGACTATGAAGGCATCAAAACTATGAATTAACACATGTGGAATTATATACATAACAGTGTGAAAAAGTGTGAAACAACTGATAATATGTCATATTCTAGGTTCTTCAAAGTAGCCACCTTTTGCTTTGATTACTGCTTTGCACACTCTTGGCATTCTCTTGATGAGCTTCAAGAGGTAGTCCCCTGAAATGGTCTTCAAACAGTCTTGAAGGAGTTCCCAGAGATGCTTAGCACTTGTTGGCCCTTTTGCCTTTACTCTGCGGTCCAGCTCACCCCAAACCATCTCGATTGGGTTCAGGTCCGGTGACTGTGGAGGCCAGGTCATCTGGCGCAGCACCCCATCACTCTCCTTCATGGTCAAATAGCCCTTACTTTCAAAGTTTTCCCAATTTTTCGGCTGACTGACTGACCTTCATTTCTTAAAGTAATGATGGCCACTCGTTTTTCTTTACTTAGCTGCTTTTTTCTTGCCATAATACAAATTCTAACAGTCTATTCAGCAGGACTATCAGCTGTGTATCCACCTGACTTCTCCTCAACGCAACTGATGGTCCCAACCCCATTTATAAGGCAAGAAATCCCACTTATTAAACCTGACAGGGCACACCTGTGAAGTGAAAACCATTTCAGGGGACTACCTCTTGAAGCTCATCAAGAGAATGCCAAGAGTGTGCAAAGCAGTAATTTAAGCAAAAGGTGGCTACTTTGAAGAACCTAGAATATGACATATTTTCAGTTGTTTCACACTTGTTTGTTACGTATATAATTCCACATGTGTTAATTCATAGTTTTGATGCCTTCATAGTCATGAAAATAAAGAAAACTCTTTGAATGAGAAGGTGTGTCCAAACTTTTGGTCTGTACTGTATATGTGATTACTACAAGACACAAGGTATAACAGAAATCTACAGAAATTGTATGTGTTAACAAGAAATTGAGCATCAAGCCTCAAATATTCCTCAAATATTAGTTTATGTACATTCAGTTTCCACACATTTGATATTTAAATTTTTTGGGTGGACTTGTTCAATTTAATTAAACCAGAATATAGGGGACCAACACCAATACAAAGGCCAGCACACAAAAGTATTATATTCAAACTAGTAGCATACAGTACAGACCAAAAGTTTGGACACACCTTCTCATTCAAAGAGTTTTCTTTATTTTCATGACTATGAAAATTGTAGATTCACACTGAAGGCATCAAAACTATGAATTAACACATGTGGAATTATATACAAAACAAACAAGTGTGAAACAACTGAAAATATGTCATATTCTAGGTTCTTCAAAGTAGCCACCTTTTGCTTTGATTACTGCTTTGCACACTCTTGGCATTCTCTTGATGAGCTTCAAGAGGTAGTCCCCAGAAATGGTTTTCACTTCACAGGTGTGCCCTGTCAGGTTTAATAAGTGGGATTTCTTGCCTTTTAAATGGGGTTGGGACCATCAGTTGTGTTGAGGAGAAGTCAGGTGGATACACAGCTGATAGTCCTACTGAATAGACTGTTAGAATTTGTATTATGGCAAGAAAAAAGCAGCTAAGTAAAGAAAAACGAGTGGCCATCATTACTTTAAGAAATTAAGGTCAGTCAGTCAGCCGAAAAATTGGGAAAACTTTGAAAGTAAGGGCTATTTGACCATGAAGGAGAGTGATGGGGTGCTGCGCCAGATGACCTGGCCTCCACAGTCACCGGACCTGAACCCAATCGAGATGGTTTGGGGTGAGCTGGACCGCAAAGTGAAGGCAAAAGGGCCAACAAGTGCTAAGCATCTCTGGGAACTCCTTCAAGACTGTTGGAAGACCATTTCAGGGGACTACATCTTGAAGCTCATCAAGAGAATGCCAAGAGTGTGCAAAGCAGTAATCAAAGCAAAAGGTGGCTACTTTGAAGAACCTAGAATATGACATATTTTCAGTTGTTTCACACTTGTTTGTTATGTATATAATTCCACATGTGTTAATTCATAGTTTTGATACCTTCAAAGTCAGGAAAATAAAGAAAACTCTTTGAATGAGAAGGTGTGTCCAAACTTTTGGTCTGTACTGTATATGCATGATTACTAAAGCAGTACACAGGGTAGTCCACAACAATATATGTCCGGGCTATAGAAGGGTTCCAAAGGAAAGACCCAAAACCAGAATGTGGGTATTAGCACCACCAACTATCTGTCCAGTAGTAGTAGTTGTTGTAGTAGTAGTAGTAGTAGTAGTAGTAGTAGTAGTAGTACTAGCAGTAGGTTGCAATTGTCGCTGCTGGCTTCAGAAAGGCGCAACATTGTAGTTGAGAAGAAAGAGAATGAGATTTTGGATTGGATGGCTCAGTCCTCCTCTCAGTCGTAGAAGGATGACGCGGGGATGACTTTAGAGTCCGACACTGTGCCATGGAGCTAGGGGTTACAGCATTCCTCCTGCTCCTCCTCCTTGCATCCCCAAAGAAGCCTTTCAGTGGAATCCTTCCAGTCTTCACTGCCCCTTCCTAGAGGAATGCCTTACTTTTTCCTAAGAAGTGTCAAGAAAACCTTACCACACCCTATGGCAGATAGTCAAGAAAGTCTCACTGTTAACGACTTGTATGAGAGCCCTCACCGTTTGGACTGTTGGGGTAGAGGCTGGTGACCCCATGTGTTGATGATGGTGTTAATAGTGGCACCTGTAGCCACAGCATTGGTGTTGGAGGCAGGTACAGTGGCAGTTGGGAAAAATGTAGAGCAGACGAGGGGGGCCCAGGAGCCAACCATGATATCTCACATTTTGATAAAAGTGGCAGGGAGGGTGAGGACTCCAATGACTATTATGTGATGGACATGTTGATGCCGCTGATGCTGTGGTGGGTTAGCCCCAAGTCATGCCAGAACTAAGCCTAACTTGGATGCCAGTAGCACTGTGCGAGCAACTCCCATATGGTTCTTTTTCTCCACAAGGCGAGCACACAAAACTAGAGCATTGTGCAAGGATTAAAATAAGCCGTTGCTGTTCAAACACAATTAGAAGTACCAGAGGTCTGTTGCAGCACATGAGGTGGCATCACCAGATCCTTTGAGAAATACAACTGGCCAGCATTTCCAATCAGAGCAAGTTTGTACTTCTTTTCTTGGTCCTCTTTGTGGCAGCCAACCCACATTCCCAAGCAGTATGGTATCTTTGTCTTCATCATCATCACCTGCCTCGTCTCCTGCTATGACTCCTCCTTGTCCTCGGCTCCATCGTCAGACATCTATAACAGAACGTTTGGTCATTAAAAAACTTTTCACCTCCACCAATTAGCTTGTGTACAAGCTGAACCCCCACCAGGCCACGTTGTTGGTGGTGCAGTCGCTGTAGTACCATTGTAGTAGAGCCTTAAGCTCTCACGTGGTAGACAATGCGGGCCATTTCTTGCAATTCTTGCTGTGCCTCAAGCTGCACTCCATGGTGGACACCTGAAGAAGCTGTTACGGGCAGGGACAGTACATTGCTTTCACCTCCCACTGCATCAATGTTTTTTGCAATAGTGGAATGGCAGCACCCCAGCAAAATGCCCAGGTCCTTTTGATCACCTTCCACCATATCATGGGGCTAGCTCCCACAGCAGGCACTTATTTGCCTCCTACACATCCTCCTCCATTGACACAGTCCCATCCCCAACAGCAGCAGGGCACAGGGTCACTTGCACTACCCCTCCTTCTTATCACTTGTGTTAAGTCAAGTGTTGCCACGGCGTGTTGGCCAAGTACATCAAGCAGCAAAAATCCTGCTGGCTGCCACCCCGCCGACTCCAACTGAGCAAAGTAGTCAGTAACAGTGAGCGCAACATCATGGCCACCCTGAACCTGGGCGAAATAACACATGCTCCCTGCATGGCGCACATCATCAACTTAGTGGAGCAGCGCTTTCTTAATAAGTACACTGGCTTGCGCAAGGTGCCGACAAAGACCAGGAGACTGTCCAAGCACTTCAGCCACTCAGTCACAGCCATGTCTGTATGAGCAGCAGAAAGCCGTGAATGATTTTGTCATGCACCAGACAGCCTCAGAGCATGTGTTGCTTCCAGGCAGGCTGGCACAGCACACCCGAGTCAGGTAATGAAGCCCTTTAAAGAGACTGTCCTCCCTATAGGGGATACACAAATGGGAATCTGCCATGGAGGAGGATGATGAAGATGAAGATGAGGAAAATGAGAAAGATGAGGATGAGGAGCTGCCACTGCAAGAGGAGGAGGAGGAGGTGGAGGAACAAGAGGACAATAATGAGGATAGCACCGGCCAGAACACCCAATAGTCTCAGTGGTGACCGAAACCAGAAAGAAGTGGCTCCTTGGGCACGCTGGCCAATATGGCCACATGTATGCTTGTTTGCTTATGTAGTGACAGGTGTATCATTGACATCAAGCAGTCTGATGATTACTGGATAACCATGCTTTTTGACCCTCGCTACCAAGACAAAATAGGGGAATGTTTTCCTCTGGCAGAAACAGAGAACAAATTATGTTACTATCAGGAAACACTGTGTATGCAGCTTGCTGCAGCTTATGGCGAGCAGACGCCTGCCACCAGCGCGTCTCTGCCAGTGTCTAAAATATTACTTTTGTCAAAATGAACCAAGCCTGAATTCAAAAGGATTTTCATACTCCTCTGACTGATTCCGATGTATAGACCTCACCTTGCTGGCAGTGCCTCATCTTGCCGCTGCTGCTGCCGCCTGTATCGTGCTGCTACTACCTCTCAATCATCAGTTTACATGTATTCAGTTTCCACACAGTTGAAATTTTAAAATTCTGTATGTCATTGCTTACAGATCAATAAATAAATAAATAATTAATTTTGGGGGTGGGAGGTTAAATTCCTTTAAGGAATAAACGAAAACAGATAACAAGTTTTCCCAAAAACTTGCCTCGCAGTGGTTTCTTTCTAGCCACATTCACGACATGTCCTTCAACCTGCTTCCTGTTGCATGCATGTTAAAGGGCCAGCAAGTCACTTCCTATATTTTAAAGATCCAGCATATGTGATCTGTTTTGACCAATCCCAGCCTTCCTGCACTATTAAGTGGTCCAGCCCTCTTCCCAGTTGCCTGAGCATCATAGGTCCTTGTGTCCTGCTAAGGTCTGCATTCATACGTTTCAGTGTTCCTGAACTCTTGACACATGTTGCCTTCTGGATTCTGCTACCTGTCGGATCCCTGCCTATTCTTTTTTGACTCTCCTGTTGCTGACCCGGATTGCCTGACCTGTATCTGTGCCACCTTCTCTGACCCTTTTCTTGCATGACTACCTTACCCTTTTGTCCTGTACTCTCACTCACGTTTCCGACTGGGCCTGTTGACAACGTTCATACCTCTGGTGCCTTGCATTGGTCCCCCCTGGTCCACCTGGGCCAGATGCTTTGTGTGTCAACCCCCTTCAAGAGGTAGGTACCTGGTGTTCTCCTTGGGGAAGTCGATCCCCACCTTCTGGGGTACTGTGAAGAACCAGAAGTTGACTTAGACAACGTCCTTAAAGGGGGTTGGTCACCTGGCACAGTAGGTCCAGACCCGCTGATCGTGACAGCTATGTACATTCACTGACATTATTTGCTATTGCTGTCATTGCATTCAAGAACTTATAAGGGAGGAGAAGGGGAGGAGAAAAAGAGCAAAACTTTGCAAAAAAAAAAAAAGCTAACAAAAAGATATAGAAAAATTTGAATCCTAGGAGACCTCAGAGTGTCATTATTTGATTTGTGTACAAACAATTCAGACATGAATAAACTTTTTTGAAAAATTTGACAAATCAGACACAAAACGAATTTCAAGAAATTCGCTCATCTCTAAATTAATGTAATTAATTGTAGCGAAATCTTCAACAGGCTGCTATACAAATCATAACCACTAGATGGCCACAAATAGATACATATAGCTTAAACACCTCCTGACAGAGTACCACAAAATCCTTTTTTTTTTTTTTCTTCAACATGTCCATTGCACCATGATGAATGTCATTCATTGTAATCTAAAGAATCATCTCAGCAAAGTGCAAGGACTTGCATGAAACTATGGTAACTACTTGTATCCTTTTATCTAAGGCTCCTCTAATGAAGAATGAATCCCCTCATTAGTGCTGGACACTCTTGCTTCCCTTCATGTAGCTTATAGATTTACTAAGATCTCACTAACAAGTGGAGAATGCTTATAAGCAAAACCTCTGAGAAACCCAACTGTGTAGAAGATTTCTTACTTATTTACCTTGTATTATTAATTCAATACCTTAACAAATGAGGAGCCGCTCAATCTGGCTTATTTACATGCAAGTGTATACAGATGTGTTATTTCTTACCTTTCTGGAAAAATTTTGTCATGGACTTCAATTTTTTATGATATAAAATGTAATACATTATATAGTGCTAGAAAAACCTTGGACACCAGTGGGTGGCCACATATAGACACATATAGCATAAACAGCTCCTGACAGAGTATCTCAAAATAATGTTTTAATTTTTATTTTAAAGCTGGTCCTCTTGTGCCATGCATCCCAGGATTTGTAGAGCCAAGAGGATAGGTAAAGAAGACCCATTTATACACAGGATTTTGTCAAATGGGGTTTTCCATAAAGACAGACCGTTTTCATAGTAACATCGCAGTCCTGCCATAGCAGACAGAAGTTCTCAAAGAGAGTCTCTCAGTCCAGCTGACCCCACTGACATGGTATTTGATGATATATGCCATAACAGGACCAGTTACAGTACATCCCTAACAGTGGCAAAAACTAAATGAAAAGGGTTAATAACCCCAAAAAATAGTCCCTGTACAGGCTCAGACTTATTGAGATAAAACATAACTTTTACTATTTATGCTAAGAAAAAATACAAGTGTAAAAGTTATGTTTTTTCTCAATAAGGGACAATTTTTGGGGTTATTAATCCCCTCTTATTAATCTGCGGCCACAGTGCCCCTATAACAGGACTACTCATAGTGACCTGCTAGACAGGATCAGCATCTTAACTCCCCAGAGAGTGTCAGACACAATCCCCATTCTCCTATGATATACAAGTCACAGATTCCCCATATAGTATCAGTCACAGGGACATCTTTAATTTCTAGCCACGGAACCTTCATCACTGGCTATATGATCACCTTAGGCATCTGGGACACTTGGCATCACTTGGAGCCATCAAATCCATAACTTATTCTGCTTGCATATGCTTACATCTGTATATTATTCGATTTAAAGGCTATGTACACCTTTGAAGTAAAAATAAAATATGATTGCATTTTACTCATTTTGGGCTGAAAATGATTTTTTTCAATTGATCTTTATGAAAAATATTCAGCCATTCTGTCAGAAAGGGTAACTATTTGTCTAGCTATGTGAATAATACTTTCATTTTGTGCCACTCATCTAATAAACCTTATCCCTAAATTACTAAAAGGTCATAAACACTTATTTAAGCCACATTCTTATCAATAAGATAAGGACTGAGCTATAATGAGTGTTTATAAGGTCAGAGATCAGAGATAAGGAGCCGTCAGCTGAGCTGCCTGATATAAAACAGTAAAAACATTGAGCATACAATAGAGAATCCTAAGGCCATACAGAGAAAGGGGCTCAACATTTTTAATAAAGACCAACTGAAAAATGATTTTAAGCTCAAAAACTGCTCATAGTATGCCTTAAGTTCCCTCTTGTGGTGCCTGAATCTCTCTGGGATTTTATTTTTTACTTCTATGTTAATTGAAGGGGAACAGTGTCTCAGCACTATTGCTGGAGTCCTGGGTTCAAATCCAACCAAGGTTAACATCTCCATGCCTTTGCATGTTCTCCCCATGTTTCTGTGGGTTTCCTTCCAAGTATACTTCATTTACTATATTTTACTTTTGAAATCTCCTGTATCAAACAGTTTGACATGGCAGGTTATAAATGTATGGTTGCTTTGAGTCTGACCACTGAGACCAAACATACAGTCCTGATCAAAAGTTTAAGACCACTTGAAAAATGGCAAAAAATCATATTTTACATTATTAGATCTTAACAAGGTTCCAAGTAGAGCTGCAACATGCAACAAGAAGAAATGAGAGTGAGACAAAACATTTTTTGAGCATTCAATTAATTGAAAATAACGATTAAACTGAAACAGGCTGTTTTTCAGCTGATCAAAATTTTAGGACAACATGCCTTTAAAAGGCCAAATCTGTGCAAAGATGTGGATTCATTTTCATCTTATGTCAGGTAGTCACACGTTGTGATGGCAAAGGGAAAAAAAATTCTCCCTTTTTGAAAGTGGTCGGGTTGTTGAACTGCATAAGCAGGGTCTCTCACAGCGCGCCATCGCTACTGAGGTGGGAAGCAGTAAGACAGTCATTTGGAATTTCTTAAATGATCCTGAGGGTTATGGAACAAAAAAGTCAAGTGGAAGACCCAAACTAATTTCATCAGCACTGAGCCGGAGGATCCAATTGGCTGTCCGTCAAGACACTGGACGATCCTCGACCCAAATTAAGGCCCTTACTGGTGCTGACTGCAGCCCCATAACCATCAGACGGCATCTGAGACTGAAGGGCTTCAAAAACAAAAAACGTCTTCAAAGACCTCGTCTCCTTGAACGCCACAGAACTGCTCGTTTGGACTTTGCAAGAGAGCACCAAACATAGGACATTCAAAGGTGGAAGAAAGTTTTATTCTCTGATGAGAAAAAATGTAACCTTGATGGTCCTAATGGTTTCCAACGTTACTGGCATGACAAGCAGATCCCACCTGAGATGTGTTCTACGCGCCACAGTGGAGGGGGCGCCATTATGGTCTGGGGTGCTTTTTCCTTCAGTGGAACAATGGAGCTTCAGGAGGTGCAGGGGCGTCAAATGGCCGCTGGCTATGTCCAGATGTTGCAGAGAGCATTCCTCATGACTGAGGGCCCTCGTCTGTGCCCGCAGGACAAGGGACTTCTTGCAGGAGAATAACATCACTCTTTTGGCCCATCCTGCGTATTCCCCTGGTCTAAATCCAATTGAGAACCTTTGGGGATGGATGGCAAGGGAAGTTTACAAAAATGGACAACAGTTCCAGACAGTAGATGGCCTTCGTGCAGCCGTCTTCACCACTTGGAGAAATGTTCCCACTCACCTCATGAAAACGCTTGCATCAAGCATGCCGAAAAAAATTTTTGAAGTGATAAACAATAACAGCGGAGCTACTCATTACTGAGTTCATGTTTGGAAGTTGGATTTCTGTTTTGGGGGGTTTCGTTTTTTTTTGGAGGTGTGGTCCTAAACTTTTGATCAGCTGAAAAACAGCCTGTTTCAGTTTATTTGTTGTTTTCATTAAATTGAATGCTCAAAAAATGTCTCACTCCCATTTCATCTTGTTGCATGTTGAAGCTCTACTTGGAACCTTGTTAAGATCCAGCTATGCTAAATATGATTTTTTGCCATTTTTCAAGTGGTCTTAAACTTTTGATCAGGACTGTATGACCAAGAGACCCCTCGGTGAATGGAGTGGTTGATGGCCTGCTCCACTCTTTGTTTAAGAGATTGCAGTGTGCAGAGATTGATTATTTCTGATAGGAATGAATGGAGTGGTGGTAATGCATAAGAGGGACCCCTGTTCCTATGACTAGTATGGGCTCCAGTTGGCCATGGGCCAACCCTTTTAATTTTCCAATCAGACTTCACCATAACAAGAACTTATCTCCCAAATCCCATACTTATAATATAAAAGGGGAAACTACTGAGAAGCTTTCTGCTCGTGAAACGTTTTCCAGTAACGGAAACATCTTCAGGGCTGGTTATAATCTCCAGCTATAATGATGCCATTTGGCTTAAATGTTTGGTACTTGTGTTCAGAAACCCTACATTGCAGAAGGATATGATGTTAAGACAAAACAGGTATGAATGCAAATGGACATAAACTCATTTATTAACGATCGGTATTGATGGAGTGGAGGAGCCGACAGCAGTTTTATGGGCTATCGCCAAAAAATGAGATGGAGCCCATTTAAATGTTTTAATTGGTGGAAGATAAATGGATTTGCTTTTATCAAATCAATATTACTTAGACCGAGTATCAATTAAGCTGACAGGGATTCTCCTGCCGAATGAAATAGAGGGTTTAATTACATCCGATCCCCTGGTAGAACTATATTACGTAAAGAAGCAGAATGGCTGTACATTAAACAAGGGATTAGTCAGTAAGGTTGTTGTACCGCAATGCCTCACTATATATCCATCAGAAGTTGATATAATCCTTCTATACAGCTGGACATAAATTAAATTAAGGTCTTGGAAGGTCTAATATAAAGATACTGGAGAGACGTCTATATTTCTCTTATTGGAAAGCCACTTTCATATTGCAGGAAGCGAGGAAGGTATAATGCCGATAACTAATACCAAAATGGGAAGAAGTGTCGAGAAGCTGCGCAGCTTATATTACGCTTCCACAAATTTATTTAAGTACTCCTCATCAGGCTGCAACTCCCATCTCAACCACTGGGTGGCAACACATACTGTAGACACCTACAAAATAAATATCTCATGACAGAGTATGTTCTTTTTCAAAACTGGTCATCTCATGTTACTCATCTTGGAATATGTTGAGCCTAGAGGAAAGGTTGTGAAAGATAATTATAATCTGTACAATTTAGGATTCTCCATAGCAGTACAGAGCCTTAATAAAGTAGCAATGCTATTCTATGAGCATTTATGTAATTTCATGTGACAACAAATATTGGTACAAAGGTGTGTTTGTGTGCAATCTGTGAGCTGCCATATAGAAACAAATTCCATCAAATACCATATGAATGCAATAGGATAATGTAAAATCATATCCATAGAAGCAGATCTGTGCAGGAATGGTAAAATACTGTGCATCCATCCAATCCGCAGCTGCACCATTCTTCATGATATTTTTATTGTGAAGTGTCAGGGGGAGTGTCCTTTCTGCTGCAGCTCTCTCCCTATCACCACTCAGGGGATGTGCTGATCTGATATTGATGACCTTTCCTGAGGATAGGCCATCAATAATAAAAACCCAGACAACCCCTTTAAGGATGAAACTGAGCATGTGCAACCACCACAGAAGGTGAACATGCACATTTCGATAGAGATTAAACACTTGGGGGGCACCAATATAAAATAAGGGTTGTACAAGAATGGGAGGGAAGGTTGACAACTCCTCCCCATTCACTTGGACAGACTTGTAAGGGGAAGTTTACTTGCCTGCTTCTCGGTGCTGGCTCCCATGCTTCCCTTACATCATGATAAATGGTCACATATTGCAAGATCATCCAGTCACCGCCATATCCAATGATTGGCTGCAGCCGTTATCAAACCAGATGTTTACAGCGAGGGAGCCCAGCAGAGCATTGCAGGCCAGGAGAAGAAGGAGCGTGGAACCAGCAAGCAGGTAAGTAATCTTCCCTTTACAGGTCCGTCCTCTTGCACAACTAGTTTATTGTTGGCACACTCCTTTTAAGCGGTTAAATTTGAGCAAGGTGAATATAACCAATGTCTACTCAAATTTGGTGGCACTGGTAGACCATATACTCAATAACACATCACTATAATATAATGCCCAAAAAAAAAAGATATAAAACCAAATCAAGTTTAGCTACAAATAATATGCAATAATACTGTATAATAAATAATAAATCAATAAATATAATATAATAAATACTAAAAATATATATTTTTTAAAAATTAGACAAGTCAGAGATTAGCTACTAGCTGTCTTCTCCTACGATTTACTCAGTGATATAGTGCTATTTTTTTGTTCCTTTTTACATCTTTTTTCTCGAGCCGTCTTCTACTGTTTGAGTTATGTATTCACTTAGGTATTAGTTTGTTTTTAGACCTCTGGCATAATCCATTGAGACGCCACGTCTAAGTTCTTCACCTGTATTCTATTTGTTATAAAAACAACCGCCAAGGGTTTGCTCTCCGAGAAGCTGAGCTGAATTATATTTTGACAGATTTCATTACACCATATTGTTGACACACTGTAAAAGAGCCACTTAAAATCTATACAGGATTCAGGCTCCTTAGATACGTTCTGTGCCGAACCTCTGAATAAGCCTGCCATGATCCAAATTATAGATCTTTCACTACCTCTGCTTTATGTAAGGTAGGAGGGAGCTTCACTTCTCAACGTCTCTCTCCCGATCGGCAAAGAACCGGAGAGAATATATCTGCGGCATCTTAAATCTCCCTTTTAAAAATATGACTTAATCATTGTAAACACTGAAAAGGACCTATTTTCGCCTCTGCGTGGGGCTAATTCACTTTCGTCTAGTGATTCAAAGGGATAAAAACATTTTCTCAACAGTATTTCCGCAATTGAATTACAACTCTTATGGAGAACTGAATTGCAAATCCGATTAGCTTTAGTATATTGTACAAGGTAGAGGCCCAGGGAGTAAAACGGAGAATAAGTTTATTCTATCGTCATCATCATCATCCAACTGTAAGGTCAACGGACCCAACATATTGTAGGTAAAGTCTTCTGCGTTTCTAAAAGAGCAGTCACCCCATTCATTTAGATATGTACCACTGGGAGAAGTGGTAAGTAGAGTAGGAAGCTGCAAAGGGCACTGTTCTGGAAATGGGGCTCACAATATGTTCTGCCTTAAAAAATTTTTTTTAAACTAATTGGGTGGTATATCGGAGCTCCTAGAAACTTTATATGATAAGACCTTCACTATAGTGCATTGGTGAAGGAACAATTCTTTGGAATCTTTCCATATAATGTATTAGAGAGGAGAGAAATGAAACCGGGAAAGATCCTTCAGGAGCCAATGTACTTTAGTACAGATGGTAGGATGGTCAGCCAGCCCTGCGACATTGAGGAACATATCTATAGAGGGGATGGAGGTGTATGGATATGGGCTGTATATATTATAAAAGAGAGTTCCATGCATTGACATAGAGTATAATGGGGGGAGGGGTAACTATCATGTTCTTTGGTACCAATGATGGGGTCCATTCTGAAACCTTTGTCTTAGGCACTAGTAGAGCTTGTCCGACCCTTGCCGACAGACATATTGAGAACTATCTGAGGAAAATATGAACTTACAAATGCACTATGATAATGTTAGCACTAATCCCATCATCCAGCCATGCAGGCTCAGACTGGCCCACAGGTGTACAGGTGAATCCCCCGGTGGGCCCCTGATCAAGGTGGGCCCCTAGTCTTTCACACCCTGCAGAAAAGGCACATAACACAGTATGGTTCATTCACGACGAGTGAGTAGGGAAGCCCCCATTTCATGAAAGAGTCTGACCCATTAATAATGTCCACGTATAAGCACGAGGTAAAAGTACCTTCAAAAAGTTTATGCCCCATTCACAAGTTGGTACAGATTCTGAAACTAAGTCTACATCCATTTCAAAAACATTCTACTGCCAGTGCATGTGAATTTTATTTTATTTTTTAAAACCCCGCTCACATGCAGAATATATCTTGGTGGATTTTTGAGAGCACTGTGGAAAAAATCAGCAGTGCAACTAAGCAGAACGCTACTTATTTCCAAAGATTTTGCACAGAGAAGCAAACAAAGACAATGAATGGCAAGGGGTCTAACCCTGGTGCAGATCTCTTACAACCTACAGTATGTGCACATCTATCTATCTATCTATCTATCTATCTATCTATCTATATATATATAAAACATACATTTTTTTATTGAAATTATTATGCTGTCATGGCTTTAAAGGTTGTGATGACATCAACGTCGCCATAGGTGACCAAAATGCCCTTGTTACATTGACTTCTCTTTCTACTATGCTGTTCATGTTATTTTAACAATTGTGATGTCAACCTTTATCATGCCAGTGTTATCATACCTATAATCCATAGACATATCTATAAGGTTGGTGACTTTGGACCTGGGCTATGAGCTAATTTGCATACTTTTTCCAATGGAGAATTACCTGAAAATAAGTCTAATTACACCATAAAGTAGATCATATCGTGTTGTTCCACCGGATCCCATAAGAAACATAGGCTGGTGACTATTTTCCTAGACTACTAATGGGAGCCAAATATTCTTGCCATGTTATTACTGGCAATCCATAGGTACCCTTATGAGCCACAGGTTGGTGACAATCCCCCTTGTCTACTCATCAGAAACAAATACTTTCATAGTTGTCTATGTGTGTTGCTGCGAGTAGTCTATAGGCATCCGTAAAAAATCACAGATTGGTTACTACAGATAGGAACCCAATACTAGAAGACTGATTATAATGTGTTAATACCAGTATTCTATTGACACCCATAAGAGCTACAGGTTGGTGACTATTTTCTTAGACTATATAGTAGGTGGTGAGTGTGATTACCCTCAGTTATATTAATCCCCTGACTCACACTGACTGTCTATACCATCTGTGTGTGTTGACTCTCCGGTATAGTTCTATGAGATGTAGTTTCACACTGGTCTCCTGCAGGCAAGCTTAAGCTGCATCACACAGGAAAGCATGGAGACCCTGCAGTGTGAGGGGACAGCCGTTATGTGTCATGGTTGCCATTAAACAGTGCAGTGTGGTAAGACTCTGCCCCCTGTGGCTCTGCAAAGCCAGACATGATAGGAAATGTAGAATTCTTTTGAAAAACAATATCTGGGGGAAGAAGGAATCAAGGTGGCTGCCAACCCAAAAATTGTGCATCAAATAATACAGGTATATATAAGGCATACACAACAGTCTCTATCTTATTCTTTAATAAAGGCTTATCCTGTACTATATAGGCAAAAAAAAATCACAGAGTGCTTCTTTAAGGTCGATGACTACTGACTTAGACTGATAGGAACTAAATATTGGCAGAGATATAATATACTGATAATGGTAATCCATAGGCACCTATGGTAACTATTGCCCTAAGAAATTAATCAGTGCTACCTAATAACGGCATAGTAACCTATAATGTGTTAACATTGGTAATCCATAGGATCCATAGAACCCATGAAAGCCATAGGTTGATGACTTTTTCCATAGGCTACTGACAGAGTAGACTTTATTGTGTTGTTGTCACTAATCCACATGCACCCGTTTGCCCCCCAGGCCTTATTATACACCCAGCTAACTAGTCCACTGCAAATTATTATAATTTTTTATGTGTTTTTTTTTTCGTTTAATATGTGCACCAGATGATGTCTCTCCTATTGTTTCTTCATTATCTACAACTATTCGAGCCATAACCATTGCTGCAGGAGAAGATTTTGGACTTTTTCATGGACAAAATGCTTTCTTTCCCGGTTTCAATTTAGACCCTGTAGGGAATTTATATATGTGGTGTATTTAGCTGTTTTTGCACCACATAGTGCTAATTGCTATTCATACATTGCCTCCATTCCACGCCAACAAACAAAGCTTTAAAATATAAAGCGCTAGATTAATTAACACCGAGGTGACAAGTGGGTCAGAAAGACAAAGAAAAACTGCTGACTATCATTCTTTGGAAGAGAATGAAATAAGTTTTGTGCTTACGTGCTGACGAATTCTCGCTCTCAAAGATATTGTATTCTCAATACCTTATAAGTCTCATAAATTCTAGGAAACAGTGTACGCAGAGTGGCGTAGGAGAAACTTATAGGTGATCAAGTCTTAGATAAAGTCAATGGCGGACTATCAAGCACCCTGGATATGCCAAAGAGATTTTAACCTTAGTGCTAATTTCTTAATAGGTGCAAAATTCTGTTCTAATGCATCTCTTAGTAAAACTCTATCGAGGACCTATTTTTTTGATATTGTTGTCTGGTTTCCACAACATACATAGACTTTGAAATAAAAGGGAAATCCTGCCTGCCTGCAGTCACCACTAGAGGGAGCTAACTGCATACTGTTTATACATAGGAATTCAATAATAAAGCTGTATGCAGTGAACCATAAAGGCCGCTTAAGGGAGACTGTAAGCAGTTTTGGGTCTTCAAAACTGCTGACAGCACTCTTTAGGTGACAAGAAAAGCCATGCAGACATATGTAGAGCATTGGTCATGCAATGTTTTCATGCCCTTAGTGTCACAACTGCAAGTACCTGGGAGACGGTCCCTTCATGTTTAGTGTCCTGGGCTCTCTGCTCTAAATGCTTTCCTGCTTCTTCTCTCCTGATTGGAAGCTAGCAGAGTGGAGTGGCTGGGGAAGATACAATGCAGAGAGCCCAGGGCACTGAAAATGAAGGCACCACCTCCTGGACACTTGCCATGATAGTGTCCAGGGATGAACGCAGCAATATCTGGGTCATGCAACCTGCATGACCATATTCCTATGTAACAGTTCTCTCAGTCACCTAAGAGTACTGTTAGCAGTTTTGAGGGCTTAAACCTTCTGACAGACTCCCTTTAAGGCAGACAGGATACTACCCTTTAGTAGTGCTGATGAGTAGGACAACCATTTTTAAACATCCTGTTAGGACACATGGATATAACAAGGGTAATTTGTCTCTTGGGAACCAAGCTACCACTGTATGCACACTGATAGGACCATCCACTGGACTCCTAAGTAGAGATGAGAGAATTATTCAAAAATGTATTTTGACTACTTCGCCGAATTGTACAAAAAAATTTGCTTTGTGACTTCATCCCAAAGCATATTTCTTTGTAAGTAGTGGGTGCATTGTAACCCTCAGATGCCACATTGAATCATGATCGCGGCATCTGACATAAATAAAATCATACTTACCTGATCCATTTGCCGTCACCACCATCTTGCTTGAAGATCTGACGCAAAGCCTTGCGCGGCCCATAATGACGTCATCACGCTGGCCGGTGTGGTGATGTCATATGTCACTGTGCACGGAATTTCGTGCAAGATCTTTAAGCAAGATGGCAGCTACCGGCCCGCTGTGAGTAAATGTATCAGGTAAGCATGATTTCTTTGTTTTTTTTAATAGTATTTCAGGTTAAATCGATTCTCTACCACGAAGCATGAGGACAGATCGAATTCCATTTTGAAGCTCAAATCTACATCAGTTATGGGTTGGCATAGACTTCAGCTAGAATTTGCATAAATTTCTGGCTTAAAAAGGTTGGATCATCTCATACAGTGATGGTATATTGTTAGGCTATGCCATCAATGTCAGATAGGTGCAGGTCCCACCACTCCTATCTTCCGAACTGGTCATTGGAGAACAGCTGAACATGCTTGGCCACCTTCTGTTCATCGATATCAGAGATCTGAAAACAACAGAGAGCCTGGCCATTTTCAGCAGTCCCATGATGGTGAATGGAGGGATGGATGTGCTTGTGCAGTGCTTTCCCAATTCACCGCTTTCGGGACTTCCAAAACAGTTCAGAACTCCCAAAGGGATGAAAGGAGAGCACACAGTGCATGCATGAGGCCTCGTTATAGAGATAGAAATGGGCACCAGAGGTGGGACTGGGACCTTCACCTATCTGACATTGATGGCTTATCCTAGTAATATGCCATTGAGGTCTGAGATGAACCAGCTGCTTTAAATTATAGTATATTGGGTTGGCGGCAGAGGCCCCTTCACTTACTGCTAAGCCTCAGCCCTCTTCATATCACTTTAGAAAAGTGCTGAGAAGCCCCAAAAGTTACAAATTATGTTGCAAATACGATAAATCTCCCCCTATATTTCTACTCCACGTCACTACATACAGGTGAAACTCGTGCAAAGTTCATTTATTTCAGTAATGCAACTTAAAAGGTGAAACTAACATATGAGATAGACTCATTACATGCAAAGCGAGATATTTCAAGCCTTTATTTGTTATAACTTGGATGATTATGGCTTACAGCTTATGAAACCCCAAAGTCACAATCTCAGGTACCCTTTGCTCAGGGGGTATGGATTAATTAGTTGACTAGAGTGTGACACCTTGAGCCTAGAATATTGAACCTTTTCACAAAATTCTAATTTTAAGCTGCATTAATGCAATTCCTTTTAATTTGCATTACTGAAATAAATGGACTTTTGCACGATATTCTAATTTTTCGAGTTTCACCTGTATAGCAAATTTTCCATTCTAACCTGAGTTTCAAAAACTGTGCAATATATATATTTTTTTTCATGGGGTTTCCCTTTAAATACAGCAGGAAAATAATTGCCATCATAGTAATAATCTAAAATGTGAGATTTGTTCAAAAGTTCTGGCTACCATCCTAATGTTCTGAAGAACTGCTTCTCATTATAGTTTGCAGCTCTTTAAATTCACACAGAAATCACATTGAGAATCCTGAAGAGCAGTCCAGACTTGCAAAGGAGCCAAGGCTGGTTCTTAAAAGGTTGGATCTCTTCATAAAAATACTTGGACTGCACCAGATGTAGCGAAAACTACGACATAAAAAGTCATTACCCATCTGATGTTCTCCAGTCATGAATTCATTAAAGTGCCCATGAGGCTGCTAAGATATTGGTAAAACAACACACTATTCCTGTGGCTGCACACAGCAGATAGAAATCCATTGTGCTGTATGCCGTGGCGTGAAGGACCTTTGTGTTCCTTCACACTTCACTTCCCTATTGCATTGCACCTTACAGCTCAGGATTCTGGATAATTGAACACATTCCAAATGTACATTGTGGAGGTGGAAGGTCAACGTCCTATTAAACTACATGGCTTATTGGGTCGGTACCCATGATACATTATGCTGGAATGGGTTAAAAACAAAGATCACAACTGGGTTGGGAAGGGGGGCAAGAATTCATGATGTTATTGATTAATTATGTATTTGTTATATTGAATTTTTGAATAAAAAAAGATCACAACTTTCTTTTAGTTTATTTGTGTGATTTATGGGGTTTTGGAGATATTTACTTTTTGTGGGTTCTACTTCTGGGCATAATATAAGACAAGGGCATTTATCAGGTTTGGGGCATAATTACCGTACTTACTGGACATTTTGCTGGTTGGAATAATATCTAGTGTTACTGCACAACTCATGAGGAAACACTAAGCTATTTATACATGGGTCAATATATTTTGACACTATTTTATATGGGATAATAAACACTCAAAAAATAAAATAGAATAAAAAAGACACCAAGAAGTTAGAATTGAATGAAACTCTCTATGTGTGTGAATGTAATAATACATGTAAGTGATTACAATATTAGAGCGAAAGGATACAATTGATAAAATTAAAGCAAGGCTCTAGGACCCTGTTGGGCCGCCTCTAGCCTGGATACAAGATGAGATATGGTGTCTAGCCTGGATACAGGAAGAGATACTGTGTCTAGCCTGGATACAAGATGAGATACGCCTCTAGCCTGGATACAAGATGAGATACAGCCTCTAGCCTGGAAACAAAATGAGATACGCCTCTAGCCTGGATACAAGATGAGATACGGCCTCTGGCCTCAATACAAGATGAGATACGGCCTCTAGCCTGGATACAAGATGAGATACGGCCTCTAGTTTGGATACAAGATGAGATACGGCATGAAGTCTGGATACAAGATGAGGTACGGCCTCTAGTTTGGATACAAGATGAGATATGGTGTTTAGCCTGGATACAAGATGAGATACAGCCTCTAGCCTGGATACAAGATGAGATACAGCCTATAACCTGGATACAAGATGAGATACGGCCTCTAGTCTGGATACAAGATGAGATATGGCCTTTAACCTGGAGTGGATACAAGATGACATACAGTTGGGCATGGAGACATACAGGTTCAATATTGTATCCTGCGGCTCATTTGAACACAGATGTTACAGCTGGACCTGTAGATCCTGCACACACATAGGTAGCTGAAGCTGGCATCCTAGCTAGTACTATAAATGCTCAATAGGCCTTAAATCTGGTAACTGGGCAGCCAAGGAAACAGGGGCGTCGCTTTGCACCTAGATCTGGGGCCTAGGCCCCAGATTACAAGCATTTGGCCCTGAATCTCTGGCCAGCACTTTCTCCATTGCTCTGCACTGAGCCACCAGTGTGGAGCTGCTGGGCAGCTCCGTATGAGTTTAGCAAGAGGCACACTTAAAATATAATTAGCAGCTCCATTTACTGCCAGTCAAAAGTGTAGTGAAAGGAGCAAGCAGCCCTGTGCTGGTGGCTCAGTTGAGTCTATGAAGAACATCCTGTAGTTATCCCGAACCCTTAAGCAGGCCTAGCAGCTGAGCACCCCAGACAGGGCAAGCAGATTACAGAGCTGCTGTGTCCTGTCCTTCTAATGCTGGTACCATTAAGGCTACTTTCACACTAGCGTTTTTACTGGATACGGCAGGGTTCAGAAAAAACGCTTCCGTTACTAATAATACAACCATCTGCATCCGTTATGAACGGATCCGGTTGTATTATCTTTAACATTGCCAAGGCAGATCCATCATGAACTCCATTGAAAGTCAATGGAGGAAGGATCCGTTTTCTATTGTGGTAGATTGAGTCAGAGAAAATGTATCCGCCCCATTGACTTGCATTGGGGGTCATGCCGGATCTGTCTTGCTCCTTATTCTTGAATGGAAAGCAAACTACAACATGTTGCGGTTTGCTCTCCAGTATGGGAACGCAATTAAACGGAACGGAATGCATTTTGGTGCATTCCGTTCTGTTCAGTTTTGTCCCCATTGACAATAAATGGGGACAAAGCGGTAGCGTTTTTTCCCCAGTATTGAGCCCTTATGACGGATCTCAATACCGGAAATCTAAAACGTGTGAAAGTCGCCCAAAAATGATGTGTGAATTGCCTCTTTCAGCCCAGCAGTAATCAGTGCAAGTGTGAAGGAGCACAGAGAAGTGCAAGCAATGCAGGGAAGCTACATGTAAGTCCACTTTCATCCATGTCTGTTGGGCCCATCAGTGTGTAACACTATAAACCGCTTCTAGGAGCTGTGCATATATACTGTATACTGTGGGTGGAGGAGCTGTGCATGTCCTGTATACTGTGGGTGGAGGAGCAGTACACATATACTGTATACTGTGGGTGGAGGAGCTGTGCATATATACTGTGGGTGGAGAAGCTGTGCAGATATATTGTATACTGTGGGTGGAGGAGATGTGCATGTACTGTATACTGTGTGTGGAGGAGCTGTGCATATATACTGTGGGTGGAGGAGCTGTGCATATATACTGTGGGTGGAGGAGATGTGCAGATATATTGTATACTGTGGGTGGAGGAGATGTGCATGTACTGTATACTGTGGGTGGAGGAGCTGTGCATATATACTGTGGGTGGAGGAGCTGTGCATATACTGTATACTGTGGGTGGAGAAGCTGTGCAGATATATTGTATACTGTGGGTGGAGGAGCTGTGCACATATACTGTATACTGTGGGAGGAGGAGCTGTGCAAATATATTGTATTCTGTGGAGGAGCTGTGCATATATACTGTAAGTGGAGGATCTGTGCATATATACTGTGGGTGGAGGAGCTGTGCATATATACTGTGGGTGGAGGAGCTGTGCATATGCAGTCAGGTCCATAAATATTGGGACACCGACACAATTCTAACATTTTTGGCTCTATACACCACCACAATGGATTTGAAATGAAACAAACAAGATGTGCTTTACCTGCAGACTGTCAGCTTTAATTTGAGGGTATTTACATCCAAATCAGGTGAACGGTGCAGGAATTACAACAGTTTGCATATGTGCCTCCCACTTGTTAAGGGACCAAAAGTAATGGGACAGAATAATAATCATAAATTAAACTTTCACTTTTTAATACTTGGTTGCAAATCATTTGCAGTCAATTACAGCCTGAAGTCTGGAACGCATAGACATCACCAGACGCTGGGTTTCATGCCTGGTGATGCTCTCCCAGGCCTCTACTGCAACTGTCTTCAGTTCCTGCTTGTTCTTGGGGCATTTTCCCTTCAGTTTTGTCTTCAGCAAGTGAAATGCATGCTCAATCGGATTCAGGTCAGGTGATTGACTTGGCCATTGCAGAACATTCCACTTCTTTCCCTTAAAAAACTCTTTGGCTGCTTTTGCAATATGCTTTGGGTCATTGTCCATCTGCACTGTGAAGCGCCGTCCAATGAGTTCTGAAGCATTTGGCTGAATATGAGACAGATAATATTGCCCGAAACACTTCAGAATTCATCCTGCTGCTTTTGTCAGCAGTCACATCATCAATAAAGACAACAGAACCAGTTCCATTGGCAGCCATACATGCTTACGCCATGACACTACCACCACCATGCTTCACTGATGAGGTGGTATGCTTAGGATCATGAGCAGTTCCTTTCCTTCTCCATACTCTTCTATTCCCACCACTCTGGTACAAGTTGATCTAGGTCTCATCTGTCCACAGGATGTTGATCCAGGACTGTGAAGGCTTTTTTAGATGTCGTTTGGCAAACTCTAATCTGGCCTTCCTGTTTTTGAGGCTCACCAATGGTTTACATCTTGTGGTGAACCCTCTGTATTCACTCTGGTGAAGTCTTCTCCTGATTGTTGACTTTGACACATATACACCTACCTCCTGGAGAGTGTTCTTGATCCGGCCAACTGTTGTGAAGGGTGTTTTCTTCACCAGGGAAAGAATTCTTCGGTCATCCACCACAGTTGTTTTCTATGGTCTTCTGGGTCTTTTGGTGTTGCTGAGCTCACCGGTGCGTTCCTTCTTTTTAAGAATGTTCCAAACAGCTGTTTTGGCCACGCCTAATGTTTTTGCTATTTCTCTGTTTTTTTTCCGTTTTTTTTTTCAGCCTAATAATGGCTTGCTTCACTGATAGTGACAACTCTTTGGATCTCATCTTGAGAGTTGACAGCAACAGATTCCAAATGCAAATAGCACACTTGAAATGAACTCTGGACCTTGACAAATGAACTCTGGACCTTTTATCTGCTCATTGTAATTGGGATAATGAGGGAATAACACACAACTGGCCATGGAACAGCTGAGAAGCCAATTGTCCCATTACTTTTAGCCCCTTAATAAGCGGGAGGCACATATGCAATCTGTTGTAATTCCTACAACGTTCACCTGATTTGGATGTAAATGCCCTCAAAGTAAAGCTGACAGTCTGCAGTTAAAGCACATCTTGTTCGTTTCATTTCAAATCCATTGTGGTGGTGTATAGAGCCAAAAATGTTACAATATTACAGAGCCAAATGTTACAATATTTATGGACCTGACTGTATATTGTGGGTGGAGGAGCTGTGCATATATACTGTGGGTGGAGGAGCTGTGCATATACTGTATACTGTGGGTGGAGGAGCTGTGCATATAAAATGTGGGTGGAGGATCTGTGCATATATACTGTGAGTGGAGAAGCTGTGCATATATACTGTGGGTGGAGGAGCTGTGCATATACTGTGTACTGTGGGTGAAGGAGCTGTGCATATATAAACTGTGGGTGGAGGAGCTGTGCATATATAACTTGGGTGGAGGAGCTGTGCATATATACTGTGGGTGGAGGAGCTGTGCATATATACTGTGGGTGGAGGAGCTGTGCATATACTGTATACTGTGGGTGGAGGAGCTGTGCATATATACTGTGAGTGGAGAAGTAAAGGAGAAGTTCAGTTTTAAGGGGAGAGGGTTGGGATGGACATATACTTTGGGCTTTTGCCCCTGATGTTTTAGGACCTTAGCAACACCCCTGCAAGGAAGTGTTGTAATCTGGAGGAGACATTCCTGGGAATCCCTTTATATAAAACGGACAAGAATAGGACAGGTTATCTTTTTTTTGCTGGGCCACGGAACAGAGCAACGGATGCGGACAGCACATGGAGTGCTGTCCACATCTTTTGCGGCCCCATTGAAGTGAATGGATCCACATCCGAGCCGCAATAACTGTGGCTCGGATGCGGACCAAAACAACGGTCATGTGCATGAGGCCTTATCCCGTTGAACAATGCTAGTTGGAAGTCCTGCCATGAGAGGAACACATGTGGCTTCAGAATGTCCTGCACATATCGCTGAGCTGTTACTGTCCCTCATATCACTACTAGGGGACGGTGACCGACTGTCGTATGCGATTGCCCCCAGATCACCACAACAGGCAAGATTGCAGTGCCCACCACAAGGCCTCCATAATCAAACCTGACTATTTCCAGATTCCAAACAATACCTGGATTCATCGCTAAAGACAATACGGTTCCAGTCTGTTGCAGTCCAGGTTTCTCATTCACGATACCACCGCAAACGAAGGCGACAGGAGCCGGCTGTCAATGACAGGACATGTAATGGGCGACATGGCATTAAATGTCCTTTTGCTAAGCAGCTGGAAATGGTGCAGGTAGAGATATGGGTGTGTAATGAAGGTGCCACTTGTGTCTGGATGATAGACAATAAAACTGTGGGAGCTGCTCGCGCTTGTCGGCAGATCATACAGTCCTCTTTACTGTCAGTCTGCCTGGGCCGCCTGCAGCCTGTTCACTGTGTGTGCTCTCATGTAACCACTGCTTCCAACATCTCCTAACAGCTAGGCCAGATTGGCTTAAATGGTGGGAAATTCATTGAAACAACCATCTGCCTTTTCTCAGTCCAGTGATGTGCCGCTCTCAAAGTTTTTGAATCACCCAAAATATCTTCTAGTGCATCATAGAGGCATGCCTAGCAGTCAATGATCTCTCACCAACTACCCAAAAGTAGCCTCTGAGAGCCTTTATACAGGGCAGCCGGGGAAACACTTTTATACCCTCTTTTCTGCCTGAGACATAACTGCTGCATTATTTATTTATTTATTTTTTGTCAATGCTATTTGTAACGGATCTCCTGGCACCCTGACCAGGTACCTCCGTCGATAGCTGCTCCTAGTGCTTCCCGAGGACTCCAAGCACTCCACTTGACACCGTAAGCACTGTAGACTCCACGAACCGCCGAAGCTTGGTTGAGGTCTCACCAGCCTCAACATGATGAAGGGTAAAACAGGAACTCTTTATTGAACACACAAGCATTGACTTATACACATTTTCCAACAAGGGTACCACCCACAGGGTTTTGTAAAAACAACCAATAAACACGTACAATAAAGTAAAATACTCCCACACAAAATCCTCCCCTCTGCCTGTGATACAATTACCTTACACGGGTTAATGTAATCATCACAGGCAGGAGAATACACAATCTCTTCTGTCCTGGAGACAACAGAGGAGTAATTCAATTATCTCTCAGGACAAAGGGAAATCGCCAATACACACGTGGAGACAATAGGACAGACATCACTACTCAAATATACAATGTCCCACCCCTTACAGTGCACATAGACATTTAACATATCCCAAAATGGCATGAATTAGACCAGGGGTTCAAAAGTTTAGCATGGGCTGATGAGAGGGCCCATAATCCTGGGGTAAGAGGCCCCTCCAAAACCCAGTGGCGAGGTTGGTTTTGCCACACTATTTATACAGGACTCTTTAATATTGGCTAAGAATGGGGCACGTTCATGTTAGTGATTAGAAAGGTTGTGCAGGCATGCTCTCCTACCCAATATGCCCGAGATGCCACAGCATGCTTCATGGGACAGTTACCAAGGTATATGACCGATACTCTGCTGGTACCATAGTCCGGTCCTATTCTAAGTAATGGCACCTGGGTGTGATACTTGTTGGGCATCAGACAGCCTTAGCAACTGACTGACCTAACATGCAGTGGTAACTCTCCACACCCAATGTCAAATCAAGTAGGACAGGATGGCTGCACATCCCCTTGACTAATGGAACCCCCTTAAATTTGCAAAATTGGTTGCAAGTTCAGATGTGTACAAGGACATAAGCACCAGATAGATAGCCCAGGGAGCTGCTACTGACCATCTGCAAGTGATCCCATTCTAGTTTGGTCTAGAAGACGCTATTTCTCAGGATGCTGAGAACCTGCACAGGAATGCGGATCCCCACTAAGGGCCCTAAGTTTTATCTTTATTATGGGGCCCCTGAACCTTACTGTAAACCACGGGGTGTGTATCAAAAAGTGGTGTAGGGAAATGTCCAACTCTCCTGTTGTTAAAGGATTATTCCCATCTTCTAAGATGATGGTGTATCACTAGGATAGGCCAGCACTTTATGGTCGGTGTTGGTCTGACCTCTGGTAACCCAAATGATCCTTCACAGCTGGGGGCAGTGAGTTAGTGTGGTGTCGGGAACCCTACCAATCACTTCATATGGTGGGAATAACCTGTATATGCAATTAAGCTTTTATCTTTAAAAAAAATGTGTTTTCATTGAGAACATCTTGGTTGTTACATTTTTATTTTCAATGTATCGAAGATTGATACTTGTAACATATAAACTTGTTAATTATCACTATGTAATTTCATCGTTTGTGGTTAAGTGTCAGTTCCGCACCATCCGTCAAGCTGGATTCACACATGGAAAAGTAACAATAGCCTATTTTAATGGGATTTTGACACTGATGGTCTAACCTTAATCATCAATGTGCGATTCCAGCCCCCTCCCCACCCCCAACTATTCAGCAGATGGAAATGGCTACATTGCATTTATTACTTTTATGCACCACGATAACTAACTGGATTATGGGTTTTGATGGCATTTTCCGACACTTTTGCACTTTTAGTGGAATTTTTTTGCACTCGCGTATTTTCGTGCATATTTTTTGCTGTATAAACATCAGCTGTAGATGTTGCCTGAAAGTCTATGGCAGGGGTCGGCAACCATCAGCGCTCCCGCTGCTGTGAGACTACAACTCCCAGTGGGTACACTTGCGTGGATGTTTTTGGAACTCCCATAGAAGGGAATGGAGCATTCTGAGAGATCTCATTTTAGAATAGCTGGAGTTTTTGTTTATTAGGTGGTGTTTTTCGTCTTTCTTGGTTCATTTAAAAATGCAGCATGCTGGAGGAGCAAATGGCGTTTTTTTCAGGCATTTTTCCATTCTTTATAAGAGAAAACACCCTTTTTGAAAACACACATGATAAGACACGCTGTGCAAAAAATGCTGAAAAAAAGCCACAAAAACAATAGCAAAAAACAGGTGGCCAAAAAGTGCATATGTTTTTTTTTAGGTGTTTTTACAGTCCAAAAAAATCCCAGTGCACCATAGTATGTAAAAGGATCAGTAAAGATTATGGACACATTTTTATGACTGTATTTTACTCCTTTTGGGCTAAGAATCATTTCTGTTATTGGTCTTTTTTACAGGGGTTAAATTTCAGTCTACTTGCAGACTTTCTGTCTTTATGTATAGCTCTTATCTCTGAACTCCTGAACTCATAAACTTTCATTATAGCTAAACTGTTATCAAACTGATAAGAATATGAGTGTTTATGAGGTCAGGACATCAGAGATAAGAGCTATACATGAGCGGTCAGCTGACAGGACTCAGAGTTATAGTCTGACAGTCTGCAAATTGACAAAAATGTAACCCCATATTAGAAAAACTGATGAACGTTTTTAATAAAGGCCAAATGAAAAATGAGTAGAATGTAATCATTTAAAAAATTGCCCCAAAGGTGTTCATACTCTAAGGCAGTCATGACTAACCTCCGGCATCTCCAGTTGTGGCGAAACTACGACTCCCAGTATGCTCCATTCATTGCTAAGAACATCTAAGCAAGTGTGCATCTTGGGAGTCGTAGTTTTACCACAGCTGGAGTGCCAGAGGTTAGCCATCACATCTTTAAGGAATTGTCCATAGCAGCCTTTTTCCAAAAACAGTGCCACATTTATCCATGGCTTGTCTGCCATATTGCAGCTTAGCCCAATTCACTTCATTGGTGCTGAGTTGTAATACCAGACACAACACATGAACACTTGAGAACTGATCTGCATATGGATTAAGAAGCGATTTTCTCTAGATTGTAAGATTGTTGATGGAACCTCTTTAAAGCATGTCCCCTTAAATAACATAAAAAGAACTGAAACATAATCTCTCGCTATTCGATTTCCACACAAATAAAAGAAAAGCTGTCCATATATTTGCATTGCATGAATTTTCACCTGAATATTTACACCACAACTATACGGTACATAAATTATAGAAGAAAGTTTTCAACTCTTCAGAATCCACCTTCAAAATAACAGAATGTGGCAAAAAAAAAAAAAAAAACACGCTAAAATAACAAAATAATGGATACTCAGCTGTTTGCCTTCCTGTTTCTTCGAGCGCTGCTCTCTGGCCCTCCCGCTGCTGATGTTATCTTCTCGCCTGCATCAGTGATATTCCGTGCACAGGTCACTGCTGAAGCCAATCTATGGGATGTCTCTGCTGAGGCCAGTAACTGGCTGCAGAGGTGACCGGTGTGCACAAAACGCCACTGCTGCAGCTAGAAAAACAAAGAGCAGCAGAACGCAATGCAGGAAGTCGCAAAGGAGAAAACAGGTGAGTATACATTCATTTGTTATTTTAGGCACTTTTCCGGGGTTGATCCGAGTTTTTATATAACTCGGACACCCCCTTTAATTGTTACTATATGCAGCAAGCCCAGAGTAGGAGAGCGGAGGAGAGGATAGGAGTGATAGTAGCAAGAATGCTGTTTATAGTACTCACTCAGTTTGTTGCTCCCCTGGGCCGTGCAGTAATGTAAAAGGTGCACCTGTAAGTTTAGGTAACCTTGATGTTGAGGGTTGTGGTGAGGTGCAAGGCAGGTTCCCCTGGTGAAGCTGTAGATGTCGGTGCAGGGAATAAATGAAGCCAGTTTAACAGCAGAACCTTTCTTTACTGAATAATTAAATTCAGGCACATCAGTTACAGTTGTCAGCAGGCAATGGACTGGCAGGTGGTACACAAATACACCGTTCCACAGTTCTTACAGATGACACGGCTACATGGGTAATTAATAGACCAAGGTGTCCCTTTAGAGAAATTCTCACACTGCACTACTCTAGCTGTCTTTTGTATAAGCATCCAGGAATAAGGTTTCACGCTATCTCTGGTACGATGCAACCACAGGGCGGACCCTCAGGGAAGACTATGTTCTGCACTTTTTTTGAATAGGTCTCCATACAGCTGAGTCTACTCTTCCTCTTACTGGATGCCTAATGGCACAGAGAGGTAACAATTGTAGCAACACAGTATATGTGTGGGTTCTACTCTCCTGAATTTAGGTTTCCATATGGTATGGAGAGAGGTATTAAACAGAGTAGGTTACTGTCTGGAATGAGGTCACCTTGCTGTGGTGGGAGGGTACAGATATGCTTTGATCAACATATATTTGCTAAAAAACTGATATTTATCATATAAATTGTGTTATTAGTTTATATAGGGAGTTTGCTTTGAGAATGGTCTCATGTTCTATCTTTTTCCCCTTTAATTATGGCCATATACATCCGCATATCTTTTTATCATATCGTGCCGGATGTGTTGAGCATTTTTGCTCTTAAAGGTCGCGCAGAGCATTGTGTCTTGTGTGCAAGCAAGATGTCTCAACTGCACCCATGATTTTCTGGACATTTCCTCATGAGATAGTTCCACGGCTGAGCATTTTGCAAGAACTCTACTCCGTCTACAGTTCATTTACCAGATTCACCTCGGGCGGCCAAGCTGCACTACAGGATTATTTACTCCGATGCTTGAAATGTCATCCTGATTAGGTCCATACATAGTTTCTTCCACTAAACCTTTTAAAATGTTATTTAGCCTTGTATTGAAAAGGACTAGATGCAGTACACTTATGGAATATGATAAAGACAATCAGTATCAATAAACCCTGGGGTTTTCCACCAAATCCAAGCTGCTCTGGATAACCTGTGGTGTAGCAAAGTTGAATTTGTCATTTAAAGGGCATCTGTCAGCAGTTTTGTACCTATGACACCGGCTGACCTGTTACATGTGCTCTTGGCGGCTGAAGACATCTGTGTTGGTCCCATGTCCATATGTGCCGGCATTACTGAGAAAAATGATGTTTTATTATATGCAAATGAGCCTCTAGTAGCAACGGGGGCGTTGCCATTACACCTAGAGGCTCAGCTCTCTCTGCAATTGCCGCATCCTTTGCGCTATGATTGACAGCTCAGCCAGTGATGATGTTTACCCTGCCTACCAATACCAATTAAAAGTGGAGAGGGTGCGGCATTTAAGGCATTGTATGGCGGTGCTTTTTACGTGCAGTTTTATTTAGACAGTAGAGTGAGAGAAATCTATGGTAGTGATATGTGAGCACTATATGGCAGTATTATTTGGCACAAAGGTATTATTTAGGCATTATATGGTAGTATTATTTAGTAACTTGCTGGCATTTTTACTGGATATAGGATAGAGTTATTATTTCGGCATTGCATCAAAGCATTATTTAATAACTCACTTGGGCAGTATTGTGAGGGAGATCTATGGCTGTGTTATGTAAGCACTTTATGGCAGTGTTGGATACGCAATACATTATTATTTAGACATTTTATGGCAACATTATTTAGTAACTTGCAGGCAGTTTTATTGGATACAGGATAGATGTGTAATTTAGACATTCTATGGCAGTATAATTTAGTAACTTACTGGCAGTTTTATTTAGACTGTCCTGTGAGGGAAATCTATGGCTTTGTTATGTGAGAACTATAAGGCAGCATTATTTGGATATGCAATAGAGGCATTAAGTAAGTATTGTATGGTTTGTATGGAATTGTGGGAAATGTATGGTATCTATCTATCTCATATCTATCTATCTATTAGTGGTAGCAGGGGAAGTGGCTGCTATGAGGCCTCAGAACTCAAAAAGGACCCTCCCGGGAGGAGGACTAAAAGATTTTGTTGTCAGGGCCCCCTCAACAGTATTATACAATACATTATATACAGTGACAGTATATACAGTACAGTATATACGTGTAGGAAACGGATGGAGTGGCTGCCTGGCTATATTGACTAGCTGCTGGAGTTGGGGAAGTACAGGAGGAGGTGGTTACAAATGAGTTTCTTGGGGTGGGGTGGGAGTTCGTTCAAAATTTTGCTGTGGGGCCCAGTCAGTTCTCGCTACACCACTGCTCATGGCGTCCTTTTCCTTTCCATCACACCAGCCCTTTTCATATCCAGCAACCAATCTGAAGACCAAACGCTGCAATGGGGAGAAAGAAAGCCCATCGTGATCCAACCATGAGAAAAGAGATAGATTTCAGGCGACCACAGACCTCCTGTAGACATTGTAGCTAAAGCTGAAGTCTCAGATCAGAATTCTGCTCTCCTGAGCTGAGCTGAAAAGCCACCAAGAAGAAACTTGTAAGGAAACTACAAAGCAGGTAAGTGTCCCCTTCAGACACTGACCTTTTTTAAAAAAAAAAAACCTCTGAATATTATAGAGCATCCCCCAGGAAATCCTCAAAGTCTCCGGCGAGTGTCTCTCAGTCATTATGGTTGATGCACACAGAGGCTATCACCTCGCAGTGTAGTTGACAGGACTCAGCATCATGGTATAATGGCCGACATCTGAGGGTGAATACTAGAGGACAGATGGTGACATGTACATTCAGCTGAATGTTGACAGAGCTGTAAGAAATATCTTTATCACCTGACAACCTTTAGTCTGAGAACATCCATGTGTCTGCTCCGTGGAGTGACATCCATGTCATAGCTCCTGAGATATTTACTTCACACACAGACGCTGAGGCCGGAAATCGACAGCCTGACTAATGCACATTCAGGCCCCTTCTAGGGTCTCCAGCACGCAGATATTATTTTACAGGTGTACCGGCCAGGGGCAGACCACGCTTTTTGCTCCCTTCCTTTATCTCTGGTTTATCTGGATGTCTCTATGGGTGGTGATACGAGATGTTGTGTGACCTACATACAGAAGTGATAAGGTGAAGACAGAGCTGATTCTGATGTGCCACGTGGTGTTCTGGAAAAGAGCACCATCTATTTAGTAAGATCTAAGGACAGCAGAAGAGGAAGAGTGTGCTGATTTCTGTGGGAGACAGTGACCTGACCAAGCTGCTTGTTTATCTCTGAAACGGGTTGGCCCATCTCACACATTGGGGGCATATCGCTAGGATATTCCGCCGATGTCCGACAGGTGCGGGTCACCACCGTGCAAGCTGGGCCACTTTCCATTCACCTCTAAGAGAGTGATGAAAGTAGCCATATGACACGGGCATGGCTAATGGTATGATAGATAGATAGATAGATAGATAGATAGATAGATAGATAGATAGATAGAATATATAGATAATGAGATAGATAGATAGATAGATAGATAGATAGATAGATAGATAGATAGATAGATAGATAGATAAATAGATAGATGATAGATAGATATAAGGATAGATAAATAGATAGATGATAGATAGATATAAGGATAGATAGATAGATATAAGGATAGATAGATAGATAATAGATAGATGATAGATAGATAGATAGATAGATAGATAGATAGATAGATAGATGATAGATAGATAGATAGATAGATAGATAGATAGATAGATAGATAGATAGATAGAATAAATAGATAATGAAATAGATAGATGATAGATAGATGGATAAATAGATAGATAGATAGATAGATAGATAGATATAAGGATAGATAGATAGATAATAGATAGATAGATAGATAGATAGATAGATAGATAGACAGATAGATAGATATAAGGATAGATAGATAGATAGATAATAGATAGATAGATAGATAGATAGAATATATAGATAATGAAATAGATAGATAGATGATAGATAGATAGATATAAGGATAGATAGATAGATAGATAGATAGATAGATAATAGATAGATGATAGATAGATAGATAGATAGATAGATAGATAGATAGATAGATAGATAGATAGATAGAATATATAGATAATAGATAGATAGATAATAGATAGATAGATAGATGATAGATAGATGATAGATAGATGATAGATAGATAGATAGATAGATGATAGATAGATGATAGATAGATAATTGTCATATACAGTAGATAGATAGAATATAGACATACAGTCAGATAGATAATATATTGACAGATAGATATAGATAATAGATAGATATACAGATAGATATAGATAATAGATAGAGAGATGTAGATATTCATCTGGTTTAAAAAATAAACAGACCTAAGAAGAAAATAATTGCTGAATTGCACTAAAATAATAAGCGATGAGAATCTGTATAGAAAGTGATACAATAGACACAGTGGATTGTGTGAGCGGCGATATCCCTGTGCACAGCATCCCTAGTAATGGTGGTAATGGGCCAATACCATCTACAGAGACAAATCCATCTGCCTTTTACGAGATGAGATGGACAAACATGTCTGGGGGACCGGGGGGGCTGGTTAATGTAATGCGGGTCCTACAGATATTAGCATAGTGCTCTTGTCAGTCATATCACTGTGTACCATCTTTCAGGACGCTTGTCTTATATCTGCCGTCGTTAGGTAGCACCAGGCTCTATGCATCTAATAAAACAGTTTATATGGAAGGAATCATAAGAAGTCATATCCTCATGAATTCTGGAAGATGTCCCTGGCAGAGGCTAAGGCCTCATGCACACGACAGTGAAAAAAAAAAACGTCCGTTAAAAACGAACACGCTGTCAGTTTCTCATTGCCATTTTGCATCAGTGTGTGCACCCATTTTCTGGCCGTGTGTCCAATTTTAATGTCCGTTTTGCATCCATTTTGCATCAGTTTTTCATGTCCGTTAAAAACGGACATGAAAAATGGATGAATTTGATTGGCAGTAATTTCTAGATCCACCCTTCTGAGAACATCTTCAGGATGGTAGGCCCCCAGCTAAAATAATGTCCCCCATAGTGTAGGAATATTTTTTTTACTGCCCCCAGCTTTAATAATGCCTCCTATTTTGGCCCCAGCTAAAATAATGTCTTTGACGGTGTAAATAATTTTTTTATAGTGTCCGCAGCTATAATGCCCCCAATGTAGGCCCCCATCTTAAATAATGTCCCCCATAGTGTGTGATTTTTTTTTTACGCCCCCAGCTTTATAATGTCCCCCATGGTTTAAATAATGCCCCTATAGTGTCCCACAGCAAAAAAATATATAAAAATAAAAACTCACCTCATCCACTTGCTCGCGCTGCAGCAGTCTCTTCTCTCTTCACTGAAGGTCCTGCTCAATGAAGAGAGAAGAGACTGCCGCACTGCGAGCAAGTGGATGAGGTGAGTTTTTTTTTAACCCCTAAATGGCCTGGGTAAAGTGTACCCGTTTTTAACAGCGGTTAGACGGGTGCACTCCTGTCAATAGGCCGTTAAAAACTGTCCCATTGATTTCAATGGGTCCGTCTGACCATGAAAACGGCCAAAAATAGGACAATTCCTATTTTTGGACAGACGCTATTCACTGGCTGTTAAAAGAACGGCCATGTGAAAAGCCCCATAGACTTTTATTAGTGCTAAAAATGGCCGTGTGATGGGCGTTACTTATTCACTGTCGTGTGCATGAGGCCTTACAGGTAATTGCTGATTACCAGTGCAGAGGCCTGAGCTCCTATGGATGGAGATGCCAACAGAAACAGCAGGATCTGCTACGGCTGTAGGTGAAAAGGGTATTTTTTGTATTTTTATTCTAAACCATGGGAAATGATTTCTTTCCATCTTCTCAGCTCCTCCTGCTCTATAACATGCTCTATGCAGATCACACACCATGTTCAACGTGACAGGTTCACTTTACACATTAGATTCAATCTCCAAAAGTCACCAAAATACTAAAAAAAAAATTGCCCTTCAATCCACCATTAATGTGCAAAAGCCACAACCTATGTAAATGATAATTTGCTTTAATCAATCATCCTTTTCACAACACATCCAAACATATGACAGAATCATCCACCTACTGTACGGTATATTATACATCATCTTAACCACTGTACAGAGCATTCTGAAAGTCTTCAAACCCTTTCACTCTTTTTTAACATTTTGTTATTTTGCTTCTACTGCAAAAATAAAAAATAAAAAAAGTTTTCCCCATCAATCTGCATTCAATCCCTATTAATAAAAAAGTTCATTCTTAAAAAGGGAAAACTTAAATTTCTCATGGACATAAGTATTCAGATCCTTTGCTATGACACTTGAAACTTAGCTCTGGGGGCTTCCCATTTCTCTTGATCATCTTTGAGATGTTTCTTCACCTTGACTGGAGTCACCTGTGGTAAATTCAGTTAATTGGACATGGGTTGGAAGACACAGCCCTGTTTATATAAGGTCTCATTGCTAACAATGCATATCAGAGCAAAAACCAAGTCCTGAGGGGAAAATAACTACCTGTAGAGCTCAGAGACAGGATTGTGTGGAGGCACTGATCTGGAGAAAGGGGACAAACCAATTTCTGCTTCACTGATAGATAGATGATACTGTAGATAGATAGATAGATAGATATACAAAAAATAGCAGCACCAGAAAACAAATAGAGAGGAGCTACAAGACCAAGAGGACTTGACATAAAAATTAGAAAAGGCAGCACTCTTAGGGAGTTAAGATAGATAATAGTTAGATATATACAGATAGGTAGATATATAGATAGATAGATAGATAGATAGATAGATAGATAATCATATAGATGGAAAGATAGATGTTTTGAAAGATAGTAGCAAGATCGATATATAAGAGAGATAGAATAGTCAAATAGATAGATGGATAGTGACTTTTGTTACTTAGGACAGGATTGTCTATGACATAGACATGGGTGATGGTAGGACGAAGCTGTGTTGCTTCCTCCTTCTACAGATAGATAGACACCCCACCAAACTAAGTAATCAGGGTTAAAAGGGCCTTGTAAGAGAGGTGAATAAGAACCCAATGGCCATTCTGGCTGAGCTCCAAGGATCCTGTGTGGAGATGGGAGAAACTTCCAGAAGGTCAACCAATCTGGACTTTACGGCATAGTGACCTGAAAGAATCCTCTCCTAAGTAAAAAGCACCTAAAGGACTCTGAGACTGTGGGGAACAAGATCCTCTGGTCTGATCAAACAATTATTGAACTTGTTGGCCTCAACTCCAAGCATCATGTCTGAAAGAATCCAGACACTGCCCAATACCCACCCTACCGTGAAGCATGATGGAGGCAGCATCATGCTTTGGGGATGTTTTCCAAGGGCTGGGTCAGGGAGACTGCTTAAGGTTGAGAGAAAGCTGAATGGAGAAATGTATAGAGATATTCTTAATGAAAACCTGTCATGGCCTTGGTGTTGTGCGCGTGACATGTTGCCGTGTATACCGGTTGCCAGGGGCAATGCGATGATGTCGGCTTGCATGTGCTTTTTTCTGGTTCCTCCCCTGTCTGGTGCTTGAGGGGTTAACTTCCTGGCTTGGTGTGGCCACTAGGGTTTTATCTCCTGTGGCTCCCTGGCTTGAGGCAGTTGTACTTCAGCTGTCTTTTGTGCTGGAGCTCTGCTGCAGTCCAGGGTGTTCCATCTGCCCAGTCCATTAGGACCACCTAGTGGGACATACTGTCACTGTGGGGAGTGGGGGAAACTCCCCACCGTACGATGTTGGGAATTTAGGAAAGCAACTAAACCTGGATGCTGGGATCAGGGATCAGGTCACCTCCTAAAGTGTCCCTAATCCACGCCATAACACCTCACCGTATGAGCGGACCTGGATGGTAGGACGGCTCATACACAGGAAACCTAGGATCCTGAGTCGCCCTGATAATCCCTCACATAGGAGGAGGGGAGAGATGACCTGTTCTTCCAAGACACGGATGAGTCTCAACCAGCATAGTAGCAGAGAAAAGACAAGTGGAATGGCAGGTAAGTATCCAGTGGCGGGAATAACCACTGAACCAAGAATACATTTGCATGGGTTCCAGTTCACCTTGGTGTGTCTTCTGTTGTGCCGTCCAGCAGCTGCGGCAGGTAAGTTACCATGCATTCCGGGTTCTTGGAACCTTGCAAATAGAAGAGTCTAAATTCCAAAGAGGGATGATATGTCGTAACTAGGAAAAACTGTTGCCATGAGATCCAGCAATTCAAAAGAGCTCAAGTTAGTGAGAACTGTGTAGAAGGGAAGAAGAAGAATTCAGATCACAGAAAAACCAAAGAGGATAGGCAAAGTCACTAGGGAACAGAGTAGAGACCAAATATAATCAAAACTAGAGATGAACAAATGACTGATAATCCAGTTTCAATTTGGCAGAATCAATCGACCGAATCGATTCTACCCAAACTGAATGTTTTCTAGTTGGGTTGACATTTTGTGTATGACATTCTGAGGTCTCCTAGGGCTCATCAAACCCCCTCCCCCTTTCTTTATCATATTAAAAAAAATGTCATAAATTTATCTGTCTCTTTACATCCACCATCTGCACGATTTTATATTTCCATGGTTCAGTTAGTTTACTGAAGATATTTTTAGGTCATCACAAAACTGATAAAAATGCAATACAAAGTACAAAAGGTATCAGTAACAACCATGCTGTGGGGCCTGCAGTGGTCCAAAGATCCCTCTGCCACATGAAAAGACAATCATGAACTATTATAAAGAGGGAACATAACCTGTAGTCTTCAGCAACTTGAGCCTTAGTGGGCATCTACCATCCATTCCCTATGATTGCAATTTAATCTACCACTCCAGTCAAGAAGAGTAAGAAAGATGACCTTCAAGAGTTGATGAAGTTGATGAAGTCTACAAGAGTTGTTGACTTGGTTGTCTCTCGTAGACTTCAGTAAAGTAGGCCATTAGCATTTGTGGCCACCTCTCCTCTACATAGCTGCAATATTGGGTTTGATGGGGTCTGGTTTCAAAGGCGGCATTCGGGCCCCCACTAATTAAAAAACAACAACATATGTATGTAGTCTGTGTTGATGGAGGCTTTTGGAAATACTATGGATGGCACCAAGGTATACTATAGGTCCAGTAATCTGCTGGAACACTTAGGCAATTTGGCCTTGTACCGAACCTTGGCCTGGTAACCAACTCTGATACTCTGCTGCCTGCCTTGACCTCAGCCTGTCTACTGTATTGACCATTTTCTGCCTGCCCTGACCTTTCATGGAATTGCACTAACTCTGCCTGCCCTAATTGTCATGCTTCCCAATGGTGTTTCGTGCCTATGTCTCTGATTGTCGTGGGTCAGCTGCCAACTTAACCGGGACTATTTCAAGAGGTGGCCGCCTGGTGGGTCCCCTGCCAAACTTGTAGTTTGTGTTGACCCTGCTTACATGTCATGCCCTGCCTTCTGGACTTGCTTACAACATAGGGTCACTTTTAGGTTTTTTTTCCAGGGCCACTTTAAGTTTCCAAACTGCCTCTGAAAGTTCTTGAAATTAGACATGATCAATAAGGACTTTTTTTTCTTTTTGCCTTCAGAAGAATCAAACACCATGTCCTTCCAAGGTTCACACACTGCTAGATATTAATAAAGTATATCTTTAAATTTGTCAGATTATTTTGCATTCTTGTAAATTATTCCTAGCCACCTTTCCCACATTTCTACTGACTATTTTATACAGTTCATTTTCGAAGGGCAAGCGGAGGCGAAATGTAATTCTTTTAATCTACTTTCCTTTTCCAGGTTGAGACTGGTTCTGTGGCTTCTGCTTCAACGAAAAAAACTCTCTGCGATTTGCAGAGTGAAATTCTATGGGACAGTGTTGTGGGCATGCTCTACGAGCTGTGCAGGGGACATTGAGCAGGGAATGGTGAGCTATGGGTGAGCTATGACCATCACCTATTGTAGATAGTGGATCCTGTATGTATGTATATATATATATATATATATATATATATATATATATTTATATTGTAATCATACCTTTGATAATAATGGAATGACTGCTGAGAAGTGATCTACACAGAAGCCTATAATTTTTTTTAAATATACAGAAAAAAAAAAACAGAACTGGAAACTTTGCAACTTTGGAGGCCCCCACTAAGTTGAAAAGAGATCTGTTCACATCTACATTCCACAGCAGATAAAATGTTCTTTTTCAGTCCAGCACAATTTAAAACATGAAATTAATCCCTGAAATAATGTCATTCATATCTCTAATCAGAATCCCATCCACGGAACGGTTGAGATAATTGCAGGCTCCATTGTACGCGCATGTACCTCGCTGAAACCTCATAATAAGGAGAGCAATTATTGGCGCACCTGGTTGAAATAAATTGTAAGACTTATCAGACAATAGAGATACAGAAATTGTGTTTGATCACTAGAAAAGAAGCTATTAGAGGCATTTTCTGCCGTAAGACCTCAGGTGTAGATGGCTCGCCATTTCCTCTCTAAGTATCAATTATCATAGTGGATAAAGGCAGCCTTTGAACACTACACTTCTCCTCTGCAAATCAGGGGCCATTATGGTCAAGACACGATAGTCTTTCTAAAGTTAAAATGTATCCTGAAGAATTGTCTATAACTTCACAAGAGACTGAGGAACTTTTAATTTTTTGTTTAAAAAGTTTAGTAAAATGATATAATTCTATACAATACCACCAGTGATCGATAACAGATAAAGAGCTGTTCCAGGGTTTTACTATTGATGGCTGTTATCGAGAAGCTCACTTTAATGGGAAAAGCACTACAATAACCAGTTTCGTCCACTGGATGGAGCAGTGTAGTTCCACAGTTGAAGCTTCTCAGGAACAGCTGATCATGTGGGGTATAGGAAGTCAGCACTCCGTCGATCAGATATTAATGGCTTATCCTCAGGATAGACCATTAATATCTGATCAGTGGGGGTCAGACACTCAACCTATCTACTGTTCCAGAAAAGCACACTTTAATTGGAGCAGCTTTGCACAGTGGATGGAGCTTTGTAGTTCCAGGGTCAAAGCTTCTCTGAAATAGCTGATCGGTGCGCAGGGCTGGCAAACTTGGCTACTGAAGCTCCCCTGCTTCAGTCCTGCACATCCAGAAGGTTGAACAGTCAGTATTCCAGAGTGGGGAATTTCCCAGCTTAGGAGTCCCTGCTCTGACTCTATATATGGAGTCAGTGTTATCAACATTAAATTTAGACTCTATTTTTGAAATGTTTCTGTGGGGATTTGAACTCACAACCTTCTACATCAAAGGCAAGAACATTAACCACTGGGCTATAGAGGTCAATGCTAAGACATTACTGAAAAACCTCATAGAAATTTCTCTTGTATAATACAAGAGAAACTTCTATGCGGTTTTTAACACAAGAGAAACGTCTATGAGATTTTTCAGCAATGACTTAGCATTGAGCTCTATAGCCCAGTGGTTAAGGTTCTTACCTTTAATGTAGAAGGTTGTGAATCCCTACAGAAATATTTTAAAAATAGAGGCTTAATAAAACTTAAATACACAGGGTGTCCCCAAAAGTGAAAAAAAATATTTTATTGAGAAAAACATGGAGTAAAATGTTAAATATGATCAAATAAAACCCGTATTAACCCACACCAACATTTTTAACTTGTATAACCAATATTTTTAAAATGTTTCTGTGGTGATTCAAACACACAACCTTCTACGTTACAGGTAAAAACCTTAACCACTGGGCTATAGAGCTCAATGCTAAGTTGCTGCTGAAAACCTCATAGAAGTTTCTCTTGTATAATACCAGAGAAACTGCTATGAAGTTTTTAACACAAGAGAAACTTCTATGAGGTTTTTCAGCAAAGACTTAGCATTGAGCTTTATAGCCCAGTGGTTAAGGTTCTTACCTTTAATGTAGAAGGTTGTGAATCCCCACAGAAACATTTTAAAAATAGAGGCTAAATAAAACTTAAATACACAGGGTGTCCCCAACAGTGAAAAGTTTGATTTTATTGAAAAGAAAATGGAGCAAAAGGTAATATATGATCAAATAACACTCGTATTAACCCACACCAACCTTTTTAACTTGTGTAACCAGTATTTTTTGTTCGGAAAGGTGGCAACAGCACCCCCGCTCAGGACCTCTATAGGCCCGCTCATTGCAGCAAGCTAAGTCTCATCAGGACATACCTTGTAAAAAATTATTTTTTTCTTATCATTGCGATATTCTGACCCTCCTAACTTTTTTTTATAGTTATGTCTACGGAAATGTGTGGGGAATCATCTGTCATTTTGGAAAATACCATTTTGGGTTGTGTATGACTTGATCACTTTTTATTCAATTTTCTTGGGAGATAAAGTGATGAAAAAAAAAGCAAATCAGCCTTTTTTTATTTTTTATGTTACGCCATTCACCATATGGGCTAATGCTCATAATGCAATTTTTTTTTTGGGGGGGGGTGGAGGTGATTTAAATTTGTATGTTTTTTTATATTTTCAAAACTTGTTTTTATTGTTTTTACTTTTTGTTAAGTCCTCAAGTGGACCACAACTTACAATCATCAGATGCAAATTGCTCCATTATTCTGTATAGAAATCACTATATCACAGTTCAGTGCTGCTAACTAGTGGCCTGAACTGGGATATACTGAGCCTGGAAGCCTAGTACAGGCTGCGGCTCATTTTTAGAACAGGGTGCTTTCCCCGATCTCTGCTGGGGGAAAGTGCGCCTGAAGAGGAAGTTCGCGCTTCCGGTTTTTAACACTCTCAGATGCCGTGAGTGAGGGGAACTCATTGCTGTGAGGGGAGGGGGATGTGGTGTATTCTGGGGCCATGAGGGTGAAGAACTGTGTGAGGAGCTTTATGGGGTGTAAATCTGTGAGGGAGGGCCGGAATCGACAGAATGTAACTGTGTTGTTAGTACATTATTACAAGATTTGGGGCCCCACTTTTGATTTTGCCCAGGGCCACATTTTGTCTAAAACCGGCCCTGTCAGAGGATGTTTGGTGTATCAGGCCCATGTCGATCAGATATTAGTGGCCTATCTTCAGCATAGGCCATCAATATAAAAAAAACTCTGGAATACCCCTTTAAGTCCACTATAGAAGTTGCATACACAAAGGTCCTTGATCTTAAAAAAAAAAAGATTGTTGGAGAGCACCACTTGATAAATTTGTTGCACTTGGACCTGCCTAAAAAGCAGAAAATGTAATTTACACCTGCTATGAGTAAGTGTAGATTTACCCCAAAGTAGGCACCATGTTTTGGCTTTGAACTTAGTAAACGTGTCTTAGATATGGAAACTATGTCCACTTCATAATGCCCAAAACCATATTTTTTTCCAGAATTTAAATTTCTGGCCAATACAAAAAGAGATTTTTTCTATTTTTATTTAAGACAACATTTGGCAGTCAGTTTATGCCAAAATCAGGTGCAATCACATTTAACCAAAACCGTATCAGTTTCATAAGAATTGAGGGGCTCATTTATTAAAGGGTTTCTGTCACCCCACAAAACTCTTTTTTTTTTTTTTGGATAGTTACATTCCTTATAGCGCGATATAAGAGAATATAATGCTCTTACTTACTTTCATGCGGCCGATTCTTTAGAAAACGAAGTTTTATAATATGTAAATCAGGGCTCTACCAGCAAGTAGGGCGTCTACTTGCTGGTAGCCGCAGCAGAAAACCGCCCCCTTGCCGTGTTGATTGACAGGGCCAGCCGTGATCTCCTCCTCCGGCCGGCCCTGTCAGTATTTCAAAAATCGCGCGCCTCTGGTCATTCGGCGCAGGCGCTCTGAGATGAGGAGGCTCGTCTCCTCAGCACTCCCTCAGTGCGCCTGCGCCGATGACGTCTTCTCTTTCGGTGATGTCATCGGCGCAGGTGCACTGAGGGAGTGCTGAGGAGACGAGCCTCCTCATCTCAGAGCGCCTGCGCCGAATGACCAGAGGCGCGCGATTTTTGAAATACTGACAGGGCCGGCCGGAGGAGGAGATCACGGCTGGCCCTGTCAATCAACACGGCGAGGGGGCGGTTTTCTGCTGCGGCTACCAGCAACGACCGTATAATTTTGCGGTCCGCAAAAAATGGATCCGTCAAAAATACGGATGACATCCGTGTGCATTTCCGTAATTTGTGGAACAGAACATCTGGCCCCTAATAGAACAGTACTATCATTGTCAGTAATGCGGACAATAATAGGACATGTTCTATTTTTTTGCAGAACAGAAAATACGGAAATGGAACGCACACGGAGTACCTTCCTTTTTTTTTTGCAGACCCATTGAAATGAATGGTTCCGTATACAGTCCGCAAAAAAAACTGAACGGAAACGGAATGAAAATACGTTTGTGTGCAAGAGGCCTTAGGTGTACACCAGCTCCCTTGCCTGATATACACCACAAAAGTAGCATATATCAGTTCATAAATGAGTCCCTGTTTATAAGCTGTGTTTATAAGCTGTCAGGAGTTCAGAGGTAAGGGCTGCACATGAGTTGTCAGGGCTTCTATCTGACAGGACTCATTGTGAACAGAAAGCCTGCTATTCTGCAAATATACAGAGACTGACATCTGTTCAGAGAAAATTACTGTTTGTTTTGTGATTTGATTTGTAGCCCAAAGTGAGCAGAATTTATTATTAATAATAATAATAATAATAATAATACCCGCAAAGATGTCCATAGCCTTTACATAGCCCATTCAATACCAAAATTGCAAACGTTCTGCATTACTATGTACGTATTATAATTAATGGTGCTGGCACATGTTGCGGCTGTGATACATTTTGGGTGCTGCAAAAAAAGTTTTTTTTGTGCTTTTATCGTACGTTTCTGCTGAGGGAACGTGAATCATTGATCACTTGATTGCTTACTTAATGCTTTAGTATCTTTAGCCAAATAGGCAAATGCTTATGGCAGATCTTGTGTCTTTGTTGGGCCCCCAATTCTCATGGGCTGAAAGAGGGAGTTCCTTCCCTCTTTCAAACACCTTTGATGCTGCTGCAGTGTCTATAGCAGTACAGCCTCAGATGTCAGAGTAAAATATCATACTAAGGTAAGTCTGAGACAAATTACTCACCCTGACAGATGACTCTGATTCTTGACTATGACCCCTGAAACTGACACTTGACTCTGGCATTATCACGGTAGGTAGGATAAGGGAAGGAAACAGAACACGGCAAAGCAAACAAAACAACTGACTAAGCCCCAAATGCAAGGGAACAAAGGGGTCACCTCCTAGCAATCCCTTAAACACTTTCTCTAAGCTGCTATGCCCATGTGCATATCTTGATGGTAGGTATGCACATGCCCACGTACCTAAGACTAAACACACTGAACCGAACCCTTAGCGGTAGGGAAGAGGGAAAGACATACCCAGCTCCTTCCACAACTGAAGGAGCTAGTGTCTCCCTAGAGGCCTAGTCAAAACAGACACAGAAGGAAAAAGGGAAAGGACTTATCTAGAGATGTGTTGGAGCAGACGATCCACCAAACTTCCAAAGCTCACACAAGGCAGAACTATAACCTGCAAAGGCTATAGGGAGAGGGAGGAATAAATAGACTCACCAATTACCTGAAGAACAACACCTGGAAGTAGGTGGGATTCTGCTCAAACCCACAACAAAACAAACTGTCAGATCGAGTCACGTGCACCAATTCTGACAGATCTCCTCAGAACACCCACAGGGCAGGGCATGACAGGCATCTGATTCTAATACCTGACTATGTTGCCTAACTATGACCCTGACATATGACTCTATGACCTTACTCTAACACTTGACTCTGGCATCTGACTCTGTTTCCTGACTATGACCCCTGACTCTGACATCTGAGCCGGCCACCTGGCTCTAACATCTGACTCTGACACCTCACTCTGACAATTGACAAATTACTCAATTACTTAACTCTGTTACCTAACAATGATCTCTGACTCTGACTCTGACATCTGACCCTGACATCTGGTTCTAACATCTGACACCTCACCCTGATACCTAACACCAGATTCTGACAACAGTCTTTGACATCTGACTCTTATAACTTACTCTGACACGTGACATCTGACTCTGATAACTGACTCTGACATCAGACTCTGAAACCTAACCCAAACACCCAACTCCTGATGCTGACATCTGACTTTGACATGTAACTAGTCAGTTATTACAATTACCCAAAGATGGTTGTTTTTATTGTTTGTAGCACTTTAGCTGTTTTTGGGTGTTTTATTTTTTCATAAATCTCTTATGTTATCCCTCTAAGCAAAAAAACGTCCCTATTGTAATATTCGCAAATATTTATAACTTTATGTTTAATTCGTGTTTATCTACTTAAGGTGACTTTTTTTAAACTTATTTCAGAAATTCCTCTTTGTGCAACCATCTGTTCATTACATAGGCATATTCATCCCTTGTCATTACCCAGATATACAAGAAGGTGGTCACACCCATAAGTAGTCATTATCCATCATGCTTATTTCTTGAATTTTTGCCTATAATCTCCTTAATGAGATCACAAGCTGGCCTGATCCTCACCTCCAGATGTCCATGTTATCACCTGCCATACGATGATGCTTTAGAGGGGCCCCTTAGAGCAGAGAGCAGCATCTGAATGCTATGGTTATTGCAAGTAAGACAATTGTCTAAAGGGGGTAAAGTGAGAATCTGAGCAGCTGGTAAAAAAGACAAGCAAGACAATCGCTCTGGCACTCAGGTATGTATCTCTACCTACTGTCTACTTTGAGAGGAACAAAAAAAGTTCAGAATCACTCAGCACCAGAGGAGGTTTCCTCTATCGTTCTCTTTAGGCTTCTTTTTCATATCGGGTAAACATATTTTGCAGGCGGTTCTGGCAGAGAACAGCTTGCTGGAGTTCACCGAATCCATTGCCGGATACTGCCGTTCACCGCTGGACACCATAGACTATAACGGGATCAAGCACGGATCCAGCTGCTTTTTGGCATGAGTGGCTGGCATGAGACAAAAACTGTGCAATGGCATTTCACCTAGAAGTGACGTGCCGCCTAGCACATGTGACTGCTTAGGCCAGTGAGATGGGTGGGCTTTTAAATATTTTTTTTTTTATGTGCACCAATTCTGAGGATTGGGCTGGCCTTCTCCTAAGTAGAACGACCCCTTTAAGCACCCATGCACATGCTCAGTCATAGATCCAGAGATATTCTGTGTGCTATCATGTAGTGGATCAGTAATACCTGGCATTGCAGTGCCTAGACCAGCGAAGTCAATTTGATCCGTCACATGGCCTAGTAAATGGGTCTGAGCTGCAAGAGCAACCTCTGAATGTCTTAGTCGCCTTAACTGTTGATCACCGGGTGCCGGGGATCGGACCCCCACCAATGAGATACTGTTGATCTATCCTGGGGGTAGGTCATCAGTATCAAACACTCGGTCAACCCCTTTTAGACCCTTCTGCAGTAGATTTAACACTCTTCATGCCATTGTCTTAAATTGTATCCTACCAACATCTTACATATAGGATGTCACCAATAAAAAAAAATTTAGAACTTTTTGAAAGGAACATTGGGGAATACTGGTATATATGAATCTAAAACCTTCACTAAAAATACTTCATCATGAAATCCTGTTTTGCACATACAATCAGTTGCCTATCACATTTCCAGCTATATCATTAACGCTTTGCGCCTGTTACCAAAAATAAAATTGATATGAATCAAAACTTAATTAGCCAAGAAAAATTTGTAAAAAATAGTCGATCACATAGACAGCATTGAATGTGAAAGATACAAGTGAGATAAAAGAACATTTAATAATTGAACCATTAAGTAATATCCTTTATTTTAATTAAAACCCTTCATTCGGTGACGTTCAGCCAGATTTATTGTGACTAGAAAAAAATATATGCGGCGCTAACTAGTCCCAATGTTGAAATGCACTTGCCAATTTAATTAATACACGCAATTTCAGCTCTCATTTGCGTGCCACGTTTTATGAGACAGTGCAATAAATTCTGCACACATCTATGGACGGTAATATCTTTTTTATAGAATTGACGTGGCTAATGAATCCCTGCTGGCTCATCATTAACTTGGAGTCTACCATTAATGACAGGTTGATGTAAGCAATATTCCAATGGCAGAGTTGCCTTGACTCAAACTGTACAAGAAAAAAAACCTGTACGGTACTAAAAGATGTCATTTTTGTTGCTATTCATTTATTTTTTTATGTTTTGCATAATTTTGATTTATTTAAATATCAATATGTTTTTTTTCTGTATCCATTTTTTGCTCCCTTGCCTTCCTGGAGCGCTATGACGCCGTGCGCTTCGTGCCGCCGCTGCTGTACAGTAATACACTTGTATAGATCATACGAGTGTATTACTGTACTGCGTCATTGGCACAAAGCGTACGGCGTCATAGCAACCAATGACGCCGTGCGCTCCTGCAATGCCAGTCCGGAATCTCACGGACCGTGCTCCACAGATGTCTGCATGAGGCTTAATGGTACCATTCACTGTTGCATGCAATTTAGTGGGAAGTTGTAAAAATTTCTAAATAGGGTGGAGTTGAAAAAAACAAAAAACACAATTCCACCACAGTTTTATGGGTTTTGCGACGTTCCGTTTGTGGTAAAATTGATCTGTTATTTTCATTCTTCTGGTCAGTACAGTTACAGTGATACCACATTTATATAGTATTTTTTCTGTTTTAATACTTAAAAAAAAATAATAGAATTTTTTAAAGTTTTTCTTTTCATCGCCATAATCCTCATTAGCATTAGAGTCTATGAGAATTTCACTATGTTCCTATGGAGCCCTGCCACTGGCTTCCATAGGAACCTAACTGCAGCAGGTTTGGATCCTTTAGGGGGACAGAAACTGCCATAAGGAATGAATGGCTTCCCCGATTGTCACTAGGGGGAACTGTTCCAGCCCTGGGATCACAGCGCTCCCTGATTTTTTACACTTGGATACGAAGGTTACAATTGACCACATCATCTGAGGGGTTAAAGGTCTGTGATCGGCATTATTGCCAATCACAGATATTAGCTCCAGGAGTCTGCTGTTTGAAACAGCAGGCACATGGTGGCTATAGAACTCACTCCACAACGAAGTGGGCGCCATCTTTAAAGGGGTTAAAGATGTCATCTGATTAAAGGTTAATTCCTGTCACAAGGTTGATTTTTAAAGGGGTATTTCCACCTCGAATGTCGGATAGGTGCGGGTGCCACTCTGGGAGCCGCACCTATACTTAGAACGGAGCCCACAAAGTCCCGGAGGGAGCACCATGCATGCGCGGCCAGGATCTATTCACTCCTATGGGTGTGCCAAAAATAGCTGAGCAGCACACTCAGCTATTTTCAGAAGCCCCATTGAAATGAATGGGAAGCGCACTGCGCAAGTGTGTCCACTGCTCCATTCCTTCTATGGGGCTGACGGAAATAGCCGAGCCAGTGCTTGGCTATTTTCGGCACTCCCATATGAATGGATGGAGGATGGCTGCGCATGCACAGTGTGCCCTCCGGCACTTTGCGGGCTCCATTCTCAGTATAGGTGTAGGTCCCAGAGGTGGGACCCTCACCTATCAGAAATTGGGGGCATATCCTAGCGATAAGCCCCCAATATTTGAGATGGGACAACCCCTTTAGGATAGCTATAGTCATGCAATAATTGGCTAAAAAGGTTTTCTGGGAGTAGAATATTGATAGTCCTTAGGATAGGTCATCATTGGTAGAGAGGTCACCTCCTAGGCCAGTGACATTGCATTCATTGGTCATATGACCTATGTGCAGCTCAGTTCTATTCAAGTGAATGGGCCTTGGCAGCAATACCAGTCCACTATACAAAGTATGGTGATGTGCTTGGTATTTTGTGATCTGATACCAATGATCTACTCTGAAGATCGGTCATCAATGTTGTACTCCCAGAAAACCCTTTTAAAGATCAATTAAAATGAGAAATAACCCATTTGGCATGAGCACTTACCTCTTCTAGTATTGACCACTCTCACTGAGCTACTAGTCTAAGGCCCCTTTTATACGAGCGTTCGTCCAGCAGCGAGTCCGCATCGCAGCTCCCGGCCTGACCTCCCAGCACTGCCAGGGGTCACATAGCATTATATTGATTTATGATGCTATGTAACCCTTACAGTTCTGGAATTTATTGGATAACACTGGCATAATGCTGCCAGTGTTATCCAATACATTTCAGAACTGTAAGGGTTACATAGCATCACAAATAAATATAACGCTATGTGAATCCCGTCAGGCCGGGAGCTGCGATGCGGACTCGCTGCTGGACGAACGCTCGTATGCAAGGGACCTTAGACTAGTAGCTCAGTGAGAGTGGTCAATATCTGCATTTTTTGTAGCCCCATAAGAAATGAATGGGTCCGCACCCAATCTACATAAAAATGCGGATTGGATGCGAAACAAAAATATTGTTGTGTGAATGAGGTCATACAGAAATAAAATCTCCATGTGCTTCCGATTGGTTATGTGGTCAGTGATACGGTAGACTTTTCCCTATAGTTTACAGTATATTCGACACTAAATATAATATAATAGAATTATATAGAGTACATACAGTATAATCATTATTCGTTATGCAGCAAAAAATGATGTTTTTAAAAAAAAAAATTACTAGAATTTATTCATAATTTATTGCATTGTCATAATAAGGGGAAAAGAGCAAGAAGAATTAAATAATAATAATAATAATACAATTAATAATAATAACAACAATAATAATTATTATTATTATTATAATTGTTATTATCATTACTAGTAATACTATTTTCAATTACCCTCAACAATACAATTAATTATGAATAAATGATGGCAACAATTCATTTTGAAAAAAAAAATCTGTTGTCTAGTAGATGTAGCAGTTTCGGAGGTTTCTTCTTCCACAGCAGATGGAGAGCCACAGGTTGTCTTAGCCTCTTAATAAATAAGAAGCTGTTAATTAAATGGGACAGGTGCAGATTATTTTCCATCTATTCACATACGGCAATATGTTCATAAATGCTGCCTATTGTCATTCTGCTAAGTAACGGATTGTGAAGTGCAGCAGTCAATCATAGTTTTTGTAGATTGTTAAAAAGAAAGCATTGCTAAAAAAAATTCAGGTAATGAAGATATGATTGTGCAGTAAATTTCACCATAGAAAAAGAGCAAAAAATAAAATGACTCCACTCTTGTTACAGAGAGAACAATTATTCTACACAAGGGACCTGCATACCATAGAGGTAGACCACATGTCTATGGAAGTCCCTCTTTGGGACAATCTGTATAGGATCCCCTCCCACTGATATGATTCAAGGGGTGAGGAGGACTCACACCATAATTTGAGGTAATTTTTTATCTTTGCTATAGACCCCTTTTACCATCCCTTCATAACAGAAGGAATTGCTTTACATCTAGTATATACTCTAGTATATGTTCTTCACCCCCAGTAGACTAAATTGAGGTTCAGCAATGAGGTACCTATCCACTGTGCAAGTGATCCACTGGAGATGCAATCCTTTGAAGTCCCAACAGTCAAAAGGAAGGAACAGCACACCATTGAAGAGGGTGTTGACTTTGAAGTTGCTACTTTAATACGTTCATATCCATATGTGAAGTTTTGCAGATTACCCATCGTAACAAATGTGCTTCAAAAAGTCAGTGTAATCTGTCGAAATTTCACTCTTGGATATAGATGTATAGATGTGACAAAAGCAAGAACCTTCTGAGATGCTGTGATCTTCGTTTCTTTTGACTGTGTTCTTTACACTAAGTAGGCTCGCACACAGTAGCCACGTATATTGCTTCCAAGGTCCTTGAAAACAATTTTAGAATTTGGTCAGAAAACTGGATCTCATGAGGAAAAATAATAAGGAAGACATAAAGGTTTCAAATAATGTGCAAAAAATGATCCACCAAAAGCAAGAATTCCCAGTCAACTTCAAATCAAGTCAAGTTCTCAGCTGACCATACATATTGGTACAAAGATCCCACCAGGTTTGGCCAAGGTACTCTGATAATCTCATATGTATGGAGTTAATACAAGTTTCTCTTGAGGGAAAACATGTTTTGAATGGGGGGGGGGCTTAAAGCAAAGGAAGTATATGGCATCTCCTCATCTAAAGGTGACCATACGCTTTAGACAAAAGCAGCTTGATGATTGATAGCAACGATCATCTAGTGAATGAACATTTCACCGACACAGTCATACACATTTTGTCCATATTAATTGCTCTAATTGTTCAAACTGGCCATACACTTTCTTGGAAACCGGGCAATGGACAAATAATCATTTTGGAACATTCTTTCAGAGAAAGATCTTTTATCTACGAATGATCTTACTTTCAATTGGATGAAAATTTCAATACAATGTCTTTTAAGACAATGGAGGTCCATTTCTCCCAACGAACAATCATTTTGGCTGATATCATCCATTTTGATCAACTTTAGACTATTGTGCATGGGTATCTTTACCCCATTAATGAACTAACGTTACAATACAGCTAAACCGTTGGCCATCTAAGGCTACTTTCACACTAGCGTTCGGGTGTCAGCTCGTGCGCACCGTTTGAAGGGGCTCACGAGCGGCCCCGAACGCATCCGTCTGGCCCCAATGCATTCTCAGTGGAGGCGGATCCACTGAGAATGCATCCGCCTGCCAGCGCTCAGCCTCCGCTCCGCTCAGTGAGCGGACACCTGAACGCTGCTTGCAGCGTTCGGGTGTCCGCCTGGCCGTGCGGAGGCGAGCAGATCCGTCCACACTTACAATGTAAGTCAATGGGGACGGATCCGCTTGAAGATGACACTATATGGCTCAATCTTCAAGCGGATCCGTTCCCCATTGACTTTCAATGTAAAGTCTGAACGGATCCGCTCAGACAACTTTCACACTTAGAAAATTTTCTAAGTTTTAATGCAGACGCATCCGTTCTGAACGGATGCAAACGTCTGCATTATCGGAGCGGATCCGTCTGATGAAACATCAGACGGATCCGCTCCGAACGCTAGTGTGAAAGTAGCCTTACTTGTATGGCCAACTTTACATCATGGTTTGAGTATTCATTGATCATTCCAAAAAGTTTTAACATACCTATTTATCTGTCTTTAGGAGGTAGACGTCTTCTGGACTGATAAGTGAATTTTGAAGATTCTGGACATTTCAGCAGATAAAATCCTGTAAAATAAAGGTAAAACTTGCTCAGTCCAGATCATTCAATACACCGACATAGTAAGAAAATAAATTTCAAGTCTGAATGGATAAAGTAATGAATTGTAGGTCCACACAGTGTCATTTGGCTCTCTTCACATGTGTTTGATCACAGTACAGTCATCATAGGTAAACTATACTCCGAGAAATTTAATGTTTAATTAATTTCACTGATTATATGTTAATAATGAAAGCGTTAAAGGTATAATGGAACATGCTCAGTACTTATGTATTGCTATCTGAGCATATCCCTGGCATGGCTAATTTATATATTATCAGTGTCTAGCATAACAGTGGAGCCTTTGGACTGCAGATAAGATCAGAAGACCTCAGGCTTGGCACCAAATAAGGAGGAGCGAATTGATTCTACCAGTTGAAATTCAAACAAAGCCAATTTTTTTTGTGATTAATTTCAGGCAAATGATAGAGAGAGAGCCCAATATAATACTCTATGTTTCTCGACAATATATATGTGTTATGTGGGGGGTACTCTTTCTTATTATGGAGAGAGCCTAGTATGCAGAAAACGTGTGTGCTGTATTGTAGGCCAGCCAAAGATATTCAAATTAGCTTTCCTAAGCCTATTTCATACTAGCAGATGTTAGACATGATTAAGTGCATACATTTTCCTAGAAATCAAGAGGAGTTATATCTAGACTACAGTAGTTATCACATATATCAACTGGTCTCCAAGGCCTTGAAACTAGAAAAGCTAATTCTGATTTTCTTTTAGCCTTAAAGGGCTAATTTCAGATGTGAGGCTGGCTTAGTTATTTTCCTAGTTGTGCTGTATATGTAAAAGGCTGGAAGGTATGGTAACCCTGCCAATCAACTGTGTGAAGCTAGCACAGCATTAACAAAAGTGCTGTGTTCTCCTCACTGTTTATCTTACTGTTTTTTAGCATCTAGCAGGTGTAATTAAAGCTCTGCTGTCCCCATTCACTTCAATGGGATGGCTCCTTCCTATTCACCTGATGATAGGTCATCAGTATAGCAGAAACACAGAGTAATATACTGGGCTTTCTCTCTCGTTGGTTCGAGTAGAACCGGATTTTCAAAAAAATTCTGCAAGCCTGAAACAAACTGAATCTTGAAAGGTTTGGTCAATCTCCAGTGCCAAGCCTTTAAACACCAATTCAGGTGTACTTGTAATTTATGCTATAAACACGACAATACAACAAAGGTAAGTAGAACATGGAGACTGACCGGCTCTAATTTTTCTTTATTACATTTTTTTGTTTCGGTTGAGAGGAATCATGAACACATGCCATCTTAGGACAGGTTCCCAGTGCTTAGCCGTCCGATCCATGATATACAAGTTGATCGTCGCACATGTAATGGTCCTTTCACATTACCCAATGCAAAATGAATTTAGGAGCAAACAATCATTATTACTTTTCATCATCCCTCAATCTGGCTGCATATTGTCAGTGGCCTGTCCCCTGTTTACAGAGGGCGATGTGCTGCTGATTTTTGGTGCCTCATGAGAAGTGTAGCCACCTGAAATAATGTTATATTAGCCAATTATCAGGAATCAGAATCCTTGGCCCACGTGAAAGGGCCCTAAATTAGGTTCTTAAGATGGCACCTTTAATAACGGTAGACTGCTAATTGCCCCCGACTCCCCTATACTCATTTATACCTGGCATGACTTGACTGTGCATGTGTTCTCAATAGATAAAAGGAAATACCGCAAGCCCCTGCCAGACACTTCATAAATTACATTACCCCCCAGGAGAACATAGGAGAGGGCATGTCGATGAAACACTGGCAGTAATACACGTATACTGGGCGACATTTCCATTTCCTGTATTGCTTTCTATTACTACATGATGTTATAATGCAAAACCAAGTGGTTTTAATCGCTCTGTCTGTACTTTTTTTCCAATAAAAATGGATCATGATGCGCTGTAGGTTTTCCATCTTTGTCAGTAGATGATATTGAATGATTATTGACTCGAAGTAATGTAAAGGATGTCTGATGTTTGAAATCCATCCCAAGTACAAGGTCACTGCACGGACTGCATTACCTGTTCTATGCAACATATAAAAATCAGGTCAATGTCAATCATGACATTCAACTTCACTAGAGGTTTGATGACTACTCTAGGGACTCTTAACATTTGTGTGTGTCCGTGGGCTAATCCAAAAGAGATATAATGCATCTGACATGCACATCTAGAAATGTACATCACCTCTTATGGCCAGTAGCGGTGTAGAAACATTTTCTGTTCATTTATTTATGTATTTCTGTATGTCTAAGAAAGTATATACAGTATACTGCAGAGGCAATCCTGGTGGCTGCAAGGGGCCCTTGGAACGAAGGGTACAAACCTTTCTTAGTTCTATTCTTTCGTCTCAATCAATGTCTCTTCAGAGAAGTTGCAAATGTGGAATTTTTCATTTGATGCCTATTCCTTCCCCCACCCCCATACACGTGCATGCTCAGCTTGGTCAAGCAACCATATGTTCTCAATATGAAGAGGGAAATAAGCTGGTGCCTTATCTCCCTTTAAGACGAAAGGATCAGGCATGTTAAGATCTTAAATGCTTGACCTTTTTTTCTACAACATCTGCCACTGGGGCAGCTTTGGGACAGCCCCATACAGATTAGATGGTCGTCAGGGTGGTGGCTGTGGCTGACAGTCATACAATGTGTATAGTCACCTTTAATTAAAGACTAGAGATGAGCGATTTACACTAGCTGAATTTGTCCCAAATTTTCCAAAAATGTGGGTCAACTCAGAATCCAAATTTGAATTGGGAACCTTAATTAAAATGGTGTTAGCCATTTTTCAGATCAGAAGACAGGAAGGAATTTATTTAGACCCAAATTGAATCGTCCCAACGATTCAGAAAAATTCATTCCGAATCATATTTCAAGAAATTCGCTCATCACGAGTGTCCACCCTTAACTTAGGTTTAATTCATTTTCTCGTGAAAGCAGTTCAATACAATAATGCAACATGTTAGAAAAACCTTTGACAGGCCGAAATTCAAAATATAACCACTGGGTGGCCGCACAAAGACTAACATGGCAAAGACATCTTGTGACGCAATATCACAGAATCATGTTGTTTAAAAAAACTGGTTATCTCATGGAAAATATCTCAGGACAGGTCCAGCCAAGAGGACAGTTAAGGAAGGACATATCTGCACTTGACATCTATCAGCTACGATTAAAGTATTCAAAAATACATTGTATTTTTGTGCTGCAACCACAAAAGATTAATATAAATGATCCATGTGATCAAGTATCTAAAGCAGATAGACTGAACACAACCTACGTCACCTTTTTCACCCTCCGAATGTTCCGTGCCGCTAAATCAATAGCATTTGTAGGACTGTGTCTCTGGGACTTGTCTTTGTTTTCCTATGCCATAAAAATGACAATGGAAGAATGAACCATGTTCTCTCTGTTTAAAACTATTGTATTGTACTCGGAGCATTGAATTGTCTGTCTCTGAGCTGGAGTGATACCTGATCGAACTTGGGCCTGCACTATACAGTTCATTAAATTCTGCTAAGAACAATAAAAACACAGCAGAATAGAAAGGTAGGTAATTTGTTCTGTTGTGGCACAATGCAGACAACATTAAGAGCTATTACAGGAAAAAAAATTATAATCATAAAAATAGATCCCAACAAAGGAGAAGAGAACTTGCCAAACTAACCAATCCTGAAAGTCACCCAGTACGACAAGACTAGTAAGTCTGCCCACATAGAGCCTACAAGTAAACTGAAGTCCACCAGTCACAACATCTAATAGTCATTCATTGCCACTGAAATAAAGTAGCTTTAATAAAGAGGTTGTCCTAATAGTCACACTTATCTCCTATCTATAGGATAGGGCAGTGGGAGGCAACGTCCGGCACTCCAGCTGTTGTGAAACGACAACTCCCAGCATGCATACTTCCTCTGCTCTTCTCAGAACTCTCATAGAAAAGAATGGAGCATGCTGGGAATTGAAGTTTTCCAACAGCTGGAATGTCGAAGATTGCTGATCCCTGGGATAGGGGATAAGTATCTGACTTGTTGGGACTTCCATGGATCATAAGAACGGGGGTCCCATGTCTCCCTATGAATGTCAGGTCAAAAATATGTGTTGCCACGTCATTCATTCTCTATGGGACTGCCACAGAGCACTTGCTCATCCACCAGTCCACTGATTATGATCGATGGAGGACCCTATCACCTTATCTTGTCAGTATGGGATTTTTTAGTATCTTGGGACAACCCTTTTAATGGTCAGTCAAAAAAAAAAGAAGAAAATTAGGGTGCTCTACACAAGGATCCCATATACCAAAGCAACTCTCCCAACCCTTTTTTCCACAAAATCTGCCATTGGGGGGAAAGTCAAGACACCCAATACCCATTAGCTGATTGGTTGGTGGTTCTATTGAAGTTGTCGAGTTGATGGAATTCACCTGATGTGCATGGCCACCTTGACTTTTTTTCAACTAAATATTTTTATTGTTTTTGAATTTCAAAACATTTTAGGTACTGTACAATAGCGGAGAATTATATGAGAGATCACGTAATAGATAAACCGTGGCACATAATGAAAGAATCATCCGTGCAATGCTAGGGAGAGAGAAAGAAAAGGTGCAAACATAAAAACAGTCAAGGACAAACTCGTTGATTCATAAAGGAACACTAAAAGTAGAGATGCTTGAAAAAAGTAAACAGGAGATATATTTGGCCACAGTGTTTGTCAGTGTACAGGATTTTCTGCAAGTTCCCAAAACAGTATTGCAAAAATCCTGAAGAGAACACAGACATTTTCACCTAGCAGACGACTGAGGGGTGGCACATGACCAAGAGGCAGGGTTTAACGCATTTTCTCTTACATTGCAAAGCCTTGGGGGAAGGTTCCTGCCTTGTTCATCACTTTGAAAGTCAGGGTATTTACAGGAGTTATGCCATGATTGATGTCAAAATGGAAATCAGTAGTGATGAGCGGCATAGGCAATATTCGTTTTTGTGATATTTTGCAATTTTTTTGCATAATATTCGCAATAAATTAGCAAATTCAAGAATTCGTGATCTCCAGTCATTATTTTCACGATTGTACAAATCGGCATTAATGATGCGCATATTTTTGGCGCAATACGTGAAACTTCACATTTTAGCAGGTCTGACTACATATTACTGATTGGTGCACTAAGTATAGTTGTGACACCACAGCACTATGTCTGTAGCATGTATGTATGGACAGCAGAACCTATCAGCTACACTATATCACTATCTAAGGCTACTTTCACACTAGCGTTCGGGTGTCCGCTCGTGCGCACCGTTTGAAGGGGCTCACGAGCGGCCCCGAACGCATCCGTCTGGCCCCAATGCATTCTCAGTGGAGGCGGATCCGCTCAGAATGCATCCGCCTGCCAGCGTTCAGCCTCCGCTCCGCTCAGTGAGCGGACACCTGAACGCTGCTTGCAGCGTTCGGGTGTCCGCCTGGCCGTGCGGAGGCGAGCGGATCCGTCCAGACTTATAATGGAAGTCAATGGGGACGGATCCGCTTGAAGATGACACTATATGGCTCAATCTTCAAGCGGATCCGTTCCCCATTGACTTTCAATGTAAAGTCTGAACGGATCCGCTCAGGCTACTTTCACACTTAGAAAATTTTCTAAGTTATAATGCAGACGGATCCGTTCTGAACGGATGCAAACGTCTGCATTATCGGAGCGGATCCGTCTGATGAAACATCAGACGGATCCGCTCCGAACGCTAGTGTGAAAGTAGCCTAACCTACACTGACTATCTCCCACTATCTGTATTGTATATATGAGCTAACTAACTATCTAATGTAATTGGATAAGGAATAGGATCCAGATGAAAGCACAGAGAACAGCAATAACACTGCTCTCTCTCTCTCAGAACTGCAAAAAACAGCAGAAAATATCTGCTGGGGAGGCTCTTATATAGTAAGGAGCAGGCAACTTTCCTATTGGTTGCTAGGGATGTTGCTAAGCTCAGACAAAGATATTACAGCCATTTTATTGGCCCACAAGCAAGAAGGGAGGTTACTGATGAAAAAAGAATCTAGAATATTTGCGATTACGTTTATATAGCGCTATATTCTGCATCTTCGCAAATTCTCGAAGTATTGATATTCGCGATAAAAATTTGCAATTAGAATATTCGCGATCGACACTAGAAATCAGACATGACATAGTACGTGACAATACCTTTCTAACAAGGCTAGAACCAGCCCTGCACCTCACATGGATCCAGAGATCTCCTCATTTACTGCTCCAATTGCTCTGCTGGAAGCTCAGGGGATGAAACATTTTATTGACTAGCTCAGTGGCTATTCTAAATTTTGAATTACACCCAAATACAAAATTATTCAGATTCCTTTAAGGAATTGCCTTGGATTTTTGCCTATTCAAACCAAAAGAGGGTACAGTATCTAAGAAGCTAGAAGATACAGGATATGTGTTAATAGTCAAAATTGACCAAAATAATTGATTGAGTGAACAAACATAAAGGGTCCGAAGACTTAAGCCAAAGCAAGTAACGGATAAACACGGGATTCAACAAGAAGATAGTAATTCGGAAATGCCAATTCTGTATTCATGAGGAAAGATCTGGCACAGTAGGGATTAAACTCCATGTGGCCCAAACCCCAGTCCAGAACAGGATGATTGTAGGGCGTGCCCACCATGCAAAATAGTGGTGTAAAGCATTCCCTCAGCAGTGAGATGACCAAGATAACAAGATATAGCGACATCTACTGTATATGGACTGAGATACCAGTTGAAGTTGCTCTGTAAGGGTACTTTCACACTTGCGGCAGAGGATTCCGGGCAGGCAGTTCCTTCGCCAGAACTGCCTGCCGGATCCATCAAGACGTATGCAAACTGATGGCATTTGTCAGACGGATCATGGTCCTGAGCCGTATGACAAATGCATTGAAATGCCGGATCTGTCTCTCCGTTGTCATCCGGAAAAACGGATCCGGCATTTTTTATTTTTCCCATTTTTTGAGATCTGAGCATGCGCAGACCGCAATGCCGGATCCGTTTTGCCAAAACACTTGGGGCCGGGATTAATGTATTTCAAATGGGAAAAAATACCGGATCCGGCATTCCGGCAAGTGTTCCGGAATTTTGCCCGGAGATAAAACAGTAGCAAAATCTTTGTCCTGAAAAGGCAAAAAGACTGAACTGAAGACGTTCTGATGCATCCTGAACTGATTGCTCTCCATTCTGAATGCATGGGGATAAAACTGATCAGTTATTTTCCGGTATAGAGCCCCTAGAACGGAACTCTATGCCGGAAAAGAATAACGCTAGTGTGAAAGTACCCTAAGGCTAAGTTCACACGAACGTGTGTGACCCGTGTCCGTATTGCGGCCCACAAATCGCGGGCCGCAATACACGGCCACAGTTCCGTGTTAATTCCGCATCACGGATGCGGACCCATTCACTTCAATGGGTCTGCTAATCCGGAATCGCGGAACGGCCGCACGGGACGTGACCCCTCGGAAGCACTACGGAGTGCCTCCGTGGGGTTACGTCCTGTACTTCCGTTCCGCTAAAAGATAGAACAAGTCCTATCTTTTAGCGGAACGGCCGGATCGCGGACCCATTAAAGTGAATGGGTCCGCGATCCGATGCGGCTGACCTACGGCTGGCGATCGTGCATTACGGCCCGCTATTTGCGGGCCGCTGCACAGGCACGGGTCACACACGTTCGTGTGAACCCGGCCTAAGAGTGATGTGAATAACCTCATTTTCTGTGGTCTCTCATCATTTCTCACACACACTGGAACCCTCTGGTCGAATATTTGGACACATTGATAGGTCTATTTTTCCTATGCCATCTACATGCTATTATAAAGAGGAGCATTAAAAATGTATTTATTTTCCAAAGCAAGAAAATGTGATTATCTTGTTTAGGAACACTATTCTCCATGTTACATGAAATAAGATAAAATTGCAGGAGGGTGAATTGGCATACCAGCGCAGACCTGCAAACTTGTCAATTTATAAACTGCTGTTTGCCAAGACATCGTATTGCAAAACACATATCTGCATATATTTGATGCTACTGGAACTTTGTCTAGACAGTAGAATTATTGACACAGTGAAATTATCATTTGTATACAGTTGTACAAGTAGAAAATAGTAATCCTTCTTTCGAGCGTGGCATTGACTCAAGAGACAGTCAAGCTGCGTTACTGTTAGACTCACATTAGAGAGCAAATCATTGTCAAACGAGCACGGTAATAATTACTCATAGGTCTGAATGAAAACAAAGAAAGGCTTTTTCTAAGTGCAGACAATAGTTGTAGAAATAATCTTTGCTGTACAGTACAGACCAAAAGTTTGGACACACCTTCTCATTCAAAGAGTTTTCTTTATTTTCATGACTATGAAGTCATCAAAACTATGAATTAACACATGTGGAATTATATACATAACAAACAAGTGTGAAACAACTGAAAATATGTCATATTCTAGGTTCTTCAAAGTAGCCACCTTTTGCTTTGATTACTGCTTTGCACACTCTTGGCATTCTCTTGATGAGCTTCAAGAGGTAGTCCCCTGAAATGGTCTTCCAACAGTCTTGAAGGAGTTCCCAGAGATGCTTAGCACTTGTTGGCCCTTTTGCCTTCACTCTGCGGTCCAGCTCACCCCAAACCATCTCGATTGGGTTCAGGTCCGGTGACTGTGGAGGCCAGGTCATCTGGCGCAGCACCCCATCACTCTCCTTCATGGTCAAATAGCCCTTACTTTCAAAGTTTTCCCAATTTTTCGGCTGACTGACTGACCTTCATTTCTTAAAGTAATGATGGCCACTCGTTTTTTCTTTACTTAGCTGCTTTTTTTCTTGCCATAATACAAATTCTAACAGTCTATTCAGTAGGACTATCAGCTGTGTATCCACCTGACTTCTCCTCAACGCAACTGATGGTCCCAACCCCATTTATAAGGCAAGAAATCCCACTTATTAAACCTGACACGGCACACCTGTGAAGTGAAAACCATTTCAGGGGACTACCTCTTGAAGCTCATCAAGAGAATGCTAGGAGTGTGCAAAGTAGTAATCAAAGCAAAAGGTGGCTACTTTTAAGAACCTAGAATATGACATATTTTCAGTTGTTTCACACTTGTTTGTTATGTATATAATTCCACATGTGTTAATTCATAGTTTTGATGCCTTCAGTGTGAATCTACAATTTTCATAGTCATGAAAATAAAGAAAACTCTTTGAATGAGAAGGTGTGTCCAAACTTTTGGTCTGTACTGTATATACAGCACACATGTAGCATCTGTGATTTATTTGGATGTCATAAGATATTTTTGCCTATAGGAGATCATTTAAGCCTACAATCACACGTCAGTGAAAAAAACGCCCGATACACCGTCAGTTTTGCATCCGTGTGTGCAACCATTTTTTGACCGTCTATTCGTTTTTAATGCCCGTTTTGCATACGCTCTTAACAGCTATTAAAAACCGATGTCGTTTATTGGCTGTTTTATTTTATTAAGCCCGACCCCTGCAGTACCCTCAATATATATAATGCCCCCCATAGTGCCCCTGTAAATCTAATGGCCTCCACATAGTTTTCCAGTATTTATAATCTCCCCGCAGAGCTGGTTGTGCTGCTAACTGCACACGCCATCAGAAGTGGTGGGTTAATTTTACCAATACCACTAATGCTGCTTTATACAACAAGTGCTCTCCTGATGACTGGTGGGGAAAAACCCACCTAGAAACGCATTGAGCGCACCAAAAGAGGGTCTAGGAGCTCTAACAATGCAAGACTCTCCAGCCTGCAGTGAGCGCATTGATTACAAGGCTGGAAGCGTTGACAGCAGCAGACCAAGCATTGTAGTGCACCTAAGCACCACCTGTAACGACAAGAGTGTAGGGGGTAACCCGGGACAATACATATCGCCCCTGTTGGGACTAGGGAGGCGATTACCATTACCTCTATACAGTGTTCCCTCAAGATACAATATTTTCAACGTACAATGATCTTTTCTGACCCATCGTAAGTTGAAACCAGACTCAACATACAATGTCTCAGACTCAGATCCAACCAATCACCTGGTTGGTCTCCCTGATTTAGCAATACATTTTATGCCTGATTTGTGTGAGCCCTAATTTTATCTTCTAATAAAGACTTTTTTGTTTTTTAACATTTCTCTCAGGCATGAATAGATTACAATTCTAAAATGTTTACCTCATTTTTGTTTCCTTGGCATCTACAGTTCATGTCCTGGCTCAACTCGAGTTTCACCTGGTGGCTTGTCGAAGAAGACATTGTCAGGAAAAACTCAGTTGGGCCACTACACAAATGGACTGTGGATTCCATGCAATGTCAATGTAATCATAAACTTAGCTGTGGGTCTTCATCAAATGCAGGCAACCAAGCTCAAAACTGATGAATCCACATCCAATAGCAAGTATTGTAAGTCCTCCAACCTCCTCAGTAGCCTGTAACACAAGAAAAAGACCTCCATGGCCTCCAATGGTATACTGTGGCTCCACAAGACTTTGCTTCTCCAACAGAAAAGTTTTATTATACTCACAGATTTCCATAAAAAATTGCATAAATATAAAATCCATATGCCATCCACAGTCCATGATGTAATGGTCCAACTTGAGTTTTACCTGTCGCCTTGACCCTGAAGAGACTTTGGATTTTATGGGATTTGATGTTTTTTTTATTTTATGGAAATCTTATCAGGATAATAAAATGTTTTCATTGAAGGAGCACCGTCTTGTGAAGCTTTACAAAACTATTGGATTTTTACTGCACTACTCACAATCACATAGCCTTATTTTTTTATTTGAATTATTAATCTGGCTTGCTATATTTTTGTGACTGCTTTCGTGTATTTGGTTATGTAACATCTTTCTATAGTAGAGGCAACAGATATCAGCGCATCAGGGGTTCCATGTCATCTGATGTTACCTCCAGTAGATGGGATTTTCACCTGCTTTTAGCCTTTATGCCGCCAAAATCTAATTAGAAGGTGATAATACCATTAAGTGATAATTAGGATTAAATGATATGACATAATTCACACCAGGGTGCTGCATACACATAGGTAGTGTGCCTTCCTTATGCTGAGCTAATAGACTACAAATCTTTGCAAGGACCAAGATGCAATATTTTTTAGGACAACTAATGAATCGATTAAAAATAAAATATACCAGGAAAGAAATGCAAAATCTGTAAAAGAGTCCCCCCCCACCAACCATTTGTACTTTTATAATACAGGGATTATCTTATTATATATATATATATATATATATATATATATATATATATACGAAGAAAGTAGGACTGCACTCCAGGATAATGGTGAAATAAAGTGTTTAATCACCCATAGTATGGCAAACTTGCAAGTTTGCCATACTATGGGTGATTAAACACTTTATTTCACCATTATCCTGGAGTGCAGTCCTACTTTCTTCGTCTCTACAATATTGGGTATAGCCGTTACCCTGTGCTGGACATTGCACCCATACCTTGGTTGGTGCTCCCGCTGGATTCTTTCCCTTTTCTATATATATATATATATATATATATATAGAACAAAGAAATCGGACTGCACTCCAGTTGTATCTTCAGTGAAAAGGGTTTATTCACCCATAGGTGGCACAAGCGACGTTTCGGCTCGCAATGAGCCTTTCTCAAGGCTTGAGAAAGGCTCATTGCGAGCCGAAACGTCGCTTGTGCCACCTATGGGTGAATAAACCTTTTTCACTGAAGATACAACTGGAGTGCAGTCCGATTTCTTTGTTCCGTATCAGTGGGTAAGCACCTGTTACCATACTCGGACAGTGCACCCTTTCTACTTGTTTTCTGACTTGGTGGTGCTGCTGGTAATTTTTTTCCAAATATATATATATATATATATATATATATATATAAATAAAAAAAAATGAAATAATATTTACACAGAAATTTTCCATATAGGGTGAAGTAGAGATAGTAGTATAGAAAAAAATGGCAATTATACGCATACTAAACCCAGTTACTCTTCCTGGCACAATAACATCTAACTACATAGTGCCAGAGAAATTTTGTAAAAAAGACGAAAATATATGAAACAATATATTGTATGACAAAAGGAATGAAAACAGAATTGTTCAATAGGGTATGGAGGAATGGTAAAAATAAAAAAAAATTCTGTTTTTCCTCCTATATATTGCTCGATTGAGAATGTGGTGGTACAAGAAGGGTGGGTAAACAATGGAAGAAAATTTTTATTTTAAAGACATTTTCTGGGGGCTACTAAATTGATTAATCAACTGATAAGACTGAGATACGATGAGCTGTAATACCGAGCACAGCTACTATCAAATGTATGGTGCTGTGTCTGGTAGGCAATGAAACAGAATTGAAGCCCCTTCAATCAGCTGATCAGCAGGGCTGCCAAGAGTTGGACCCCCACAGATCATATATTGATGACATATACTAAGGATAGGTCATCAATTAAGTAGCCCTGTCTAATTATCTCTTGTGTAAGTTAAAGGGAAAAAGAAAGATTTGATTTTTTTTTAAGACATCTTCTTTTATAGTAAAGGAACCTTTGTGTCCCCAGGCTCTGGTGCCACTTCTACTTCCAAAACAGTGTCAAGAAGATGCTTTAAGAGGGTGAATAAGCTATTGGGACTTAAAGTAAGAATGTGATTACACAAATACATGGAAATCTTGGATTCATATAATTTTTATTTTTTAGTCTCTCTGTATTTCATTATGTTATTCACCTCTCCCCGCTCTAACGATAACTCACGCTGACAGCCCAGCCCTGCTCTTCTATCCTTTGACGGCAAAATCAGGTTGCTGTAGGTCAAGAAAAATCCTTGCCTCCTTGCAGGTCAAGGGTCCTTTCTTAGCCAACACCAAACCAATTGGTGAGAATCGTAACATGCTAAGGAAAGCACTAACATTCCGGAAGATCTGGAAATACTCAGTAGCCTCGCAATATCTTCAGCTTGAAGAACCAGCTAGCAAATAAAAAATTGTATATAAAAATATTACCATATGGTCTAGACCAGCTGTTGCAAAACTACAACTCCCAGCATGCCCAGACAGTCTACAGCTATCAGCCTACAGCAGGGCATGGTGGGAGTTGTAGTTTTACAACAGCTGGAGGGCCGCAGGTTGAGCATCCCTGGTCTAGACCAATGATAGTCAACCTGGTATTTCCTTCAGCCAAGGACAAATAAAGGGCTGTAGATATAGGACCCATTTATACTACTTTAGTTGTAAAAAAAAAAAATGGACTGAATCATCCTAAAATAATCCATTCAACTTTTTGGTCCACCAAGGGACTCTGAAATGTTTTCTGAATGGACCCCAATTACAGTATTTCTGGTATCATCCCTTGTGGATGGCTAGTCTACCTAATATTCACATATCATGTATACTTCTATGGTAAATATACAATAAAAATGCTACAACTAATTAAGGATAAGCAAATTTATTCTACTGATTCAGAATTCATCCCAAATTTCCAAAAAATGACATTCGAATGACAGAGAGACAAAATGGTAAGAAAAACTTACCCATACCAGGAATCCAGCTCTTTCCGGGTAACTATCCTTTAACAGAGCTGAGCAAAGAAACTTTGCTTGGTTGCCTGAGAGACCTTGGTTTGGGTACTATTTTTAATTATGGAGGGCGCCGAGGAGCATCGTAACTCTAGGCTTAGGAAAGCTAGTTTAAATATCTTTCCCAGAAACCTAGAGGGGCATTACCTGGCCTACAATACTGCACACACTTACTATGCATACTAGGTGTTCTCCATAATGAGAAAGAGTACCCCCCAGACAAAGTATACACTCACCTAAAGAATTATTAGGAACACCTGTTCTATTTCTCATTAATGCAATTATCTAGTCAACCAATCACATGGCAGTTGCTTCAATGCATTTAGGGGTGTGGTCCTGGTCAAGACAATCTCCTGAACTCCAAACTGAATGTCAGAATGGGAAAGAAAGGTGATTTAAGGAATTTTGAGCGTGGCATGGTTGTTGGTGCCAGACGGGCCGTTCTGAGTATTTCACAATCTGCTCAGTTACTGGGATTTTCACGCACAACCATTTCTAGGGCTTACAAAGAATGGTGTGAAAAGGGAAAAACATCCAGTATGCGGTCGTCCTGTGGGCAAAAATGCCTTGTGGATGCTAGAGGTCAGAGGAGAATGGGCCGACTGATTCAAGCTGATAGAAGAGCAACGTTGACTGAAATAACCACTCGTTACAACCGAGGTATGCAGCAAAGCATTTGTGAACCCACAACACACACAACCTTGAGGCGGATGGGCTACAACAGCAGAAGACCCCACCGGGTACCACTCATCTCCACTACAAATAGGAAAAAGAGGCTACAATTTGCATGAGCTCACCAAAATTGGACTGTTGAAGACTGGAAAAATGTTGCCTGGTCTGATGAGTCTCGATTTCTGTTGAGACATTCAAATGGTAGAGTCCGAAATTGGCGTAAACAAAATGAGAACATGTATCCATCCTCTGATGGCTACTTCCAGCAGGATAATGCACCATGTCACAAAGCTCGAATCATTTCAAATTGGTTTCTTGAACATGACAATGAGTTCACTGTACTAAAATGGCCCCCACAGTCACCAGATCTCAACCCAATAGATCATCTTTGGGATGTGGTGGAACAGGAGCTTCGTGCCCTGGATGTGCATCCCTCAAATCTCCATCAAATGCAAGATGCTATCCTATCAATATGGGCCAACATTTCTAAAGAATGCTATCAGCACCTTGTTGAATCAATGCCACGTAGAATTAAGGCAGTTCTGAAGGCAAAAGGGGGTCCAACACCGTATTAGTATGGTGTTCCTAATAATTCTTTAGGTGAGTGTATATATTGCCGAGAAACCCACAGCAGCATGTTTCTCTGTCTGCAACTTTGGTTCGGGTAGCATTGATTTGTAATCAAATGTTTTATTTCCACAACTAATATTTAATTGTCTTTTCTTCTAACGCTTTGCAAGAATCTTAAGTAAACTCCTCAGAAGGACACTTATTCCATAATTATCTGAAATGCCTCCGGTCCCTCAAGTTTATTTGTTTTTATTAAGATGTGGATTATTATAGCGGTGACACAACCCACACGGGAAATATTTTCTATTGCAGATGAAGCTTTTAATATAAAATAATCTATAAAGCTTCTCTTTTTGAATTACAATCTCAGTTTTTTACATACCGCAGAAACAGAGAGACGAGTTCACAAAAAAAGTGAAAAAAATTCAGTATAAATATTATTATGTGTCATAAATCAAGAGTTATCTAAAGTCTTTTTCCAAATGTTACAGACAAAGCCACCTCGGCGTCGTCTGGCAACATTGCGCGGAATCTGTTATAGATTTTGTTTTCACAATAAATCACATTAGCCAACAATCTAGTTTTTGGCATTGTAAAGCAAGTTTATGCTTCCTGAGAAAGCAGAGCAGAGCAATGTGTTAAGGAGGATGAACAGGATGGAACACCGCTTCTTTTTACTACGGTGAAACACGTGCATTTTATTCCAATTTATCTCCCCCCCTTCAAATGTAGAAGACGTGCGTGACGTTTATTTAAAAGTCAATATGTCGTAAGCTGGGAAATGATTCAATAAAAGCAAGAGGATTGTAGAAATAAGTCTGGAGAAGTTGCAGAGAACAGCAAAGTTCTCCCCGGAAGAGAAAAAAATTCCTTCTAATTCCATTTTTAATGATTAATAAAAGGAAACAGTAAGTTGACTGGATAGATGAGCTGTGAAGAACAGAAACTCAATTTGTTAAAAATTTTAAGAAAAATTGCCTACATGGTAATTTTTTTGTTCTATTAGAGGAAACTTCCAGGCCTATTGTCATCTGCTGCAGATCATGGCAAATAACTGCAATTGTGCTCAGTTTAGTGCCCGTTAAGTTATCTGCAGCATACCGCTAACCACTGTGAGTCAACTGAGCCATACATGATCACTGAGTAGGAACTTAACACATACAGTACTAGTACCCCTCAACCTTTACAAAAAATACCATGTCCATAGTTACCAACATTGTACCCATGAGTTCTGCATTCTGCAATTCAAGGAACTCCCTCCTAGTAGACTAGCCATTTCAAGAAAAGTGTCTGTTTACACAACTATCCTATATAATTAGCCATGATGATCATTTATGGAAATCATAGCATCTTTGGCAGAGAGGAACGAATTTCTTGAAATTAGTTTTGTCTTAGATTTGCCAACTTTTTTATTTTTTTTAATTTGTGTCCTTATTGACACTATTCAAACCAAACATGATCTAATTAATCTTTTTCTCTCTCAAAAACACAGAAAAGAAAGATAATGAGATGTGTTGGCCAGTTCTTCTTCTAAAAGGACAAGGGCACTAAATGCCCCAGTATTACACTTCTCTGAATGAGATATGCAAGACAATTCTCCTTCCAAAAAGAAAGAGTACTGTATATCTCAAGAGAAGTTTGTTCTGGCTGAGAGGCATTGGGGGTGCTCTTGGAGGTGCGCTTTCTCATTAGGGAGACCACGTAGTATGCATGAGAAGTATTGCAGTTCAGCCAATGCTGCTTTGAATTTCTGGGAAGCATATATGCAAATTAACATATCTTAAATCTGCCGACATCAGAAAAGCTTAGTGTTCTTTTCTTAGATAGGCTTAGAATTCTAAAATCTATCTACAGCAAATCTATCTGTCAGAATCTATCAATCATTTTTCATGTATTTATTTTTGTTTTAGATTTATATTTTCCTTGTACCTTGTACATTATTTATGTTATACATGATACTGTAGCATTTAGCATTTTTACAAATTACACATAACACTGCAGAGGCATTTTGTTATCACTGGGTTTCACATCTGTTTAAATTGCTGTCCGATAATTAAAACAGTTAATTGGCCCCAGAGGTGTTTTAGATGCCTGGCACTGTGCCATAATGCATTTCTTGCTGATAAAAGCAAAGATCTATCTACCTATCTACCTATCTACCTATCTACCTATCTACCTATCCATCTATCCATCTATCCATCTATCCATCTATCCATCTATCCATCTCCTATCTATCTATCTATCTATCTATCTATCTATCTATCTATCTATCTATCTATCTATCTAAAACAGGTAGATGGTTCTCTGGATATAATTCTTTGAAGTCACTTCATGTATTTTATTTTCTATCCCAGCTCTTTAACGTCCTATTTCTTAGGTCTTCTAGCATAGCAAACAGCTTTGCTTAAAGTGAAAACAGAGTTTAAAAAAAAAAAAAATTATGTCATAGAGACATATCAAAAGTGTTGCTGTGACCTCCACTGATCCTTAAAAAGAGGGGAGAGAAGTACTTGCATAGAATGCTTTCTCTTCTCCCTGCAGAGGACTGAATCAAGATGGGCCCATAGTCTTCTACTGACTCCATCTACTACAGGAGGATAGCACACTCCCTTCTCTCTCCTCGCTCTAGGAACTGATGGTGCTCTCAGCACTCATATCATCACCAATCAAAACTTGATATGTTTTTATGGCATATCAAAAGATTTTGGAAAGCTCAGGACTAGGGATGAGCGAAACCGGTGATGTTCGGGTTTGGCCAAACTTTAGGTCAAAGTTCGGGTTCGGGACCCCCAACTTGACCCGAACACCAAACCCAAACCCCATTAAGCGCGGTGATGTAATCGCAGGTCCTTTTGCAGGTCCTGAAGAAAGAAGAGGATACAGGCTGCGCGATCAAGTGGATGTGGTGAGTTTTTTTTTAACCCCTCAATGGCCATTTTATTTAGCATTCTATATTAAGAATGCTATTATACTCTGTTATAGCCATGTTATAACGGAAAATAATAAAATCACCCGAACACCGAACCCGAACTTCAGTGAAAAAGTCCGAGTTCTGGTCTGGGTACCCGAACTTTGCAGTTCAGATTCGCTCAACCCTATTCAGGAGCCTTTACCCTCTAACTCTTTCAGACCATTCACTGCAGAAAAATGTATTAGAGCATTGCACATTACACTAATCAATGCGATGCTTTTCTGTGGATATCATTATCTGTTATAAAGGACAATGCATAATTACAGCCGTTAACTAAATACAATATATACAGTGTATCTCATGTTAAGGTGGTGAAAAGGTTCAGCGGAGGTAATTATTTTACAGGCAGCAGCCCTTAGTGTCTTTATATAAGGGGCACAAACAATACTGCATGTCAGCAGCAACCTTCACGTCGGTATAACATGCTCTGAACAGCCTTGATCTTTGAAAGCGGTACAAGGTTCCGGCTGCCGGCAATACAATTATTAGTTCATTTACCTCCAGTGCTCTGAAACTAAACAAGTTTGGTGGATGCAGATTTGTGTCTTGTTACACAGAAGATATGTGGTCAAGAGCTTCAGAAGACAAAGTTCATTGGGGCATCTAATAGAGGAGCATTGTGGGTGAGGGGTCCCTTCTATGACATTTGCTTCCTTCATTTTTATTTATTTTTGTTTATTGACTTTTTACTAAATTGCGATGTTTTTAAAATCAATGCAATGTGTTTATTTAATTTAAATTAAGTCATTAAAAATAAACATTTAATTAGTTTCAATTTCAATTTCATTTTCATTTTAAATAAAAAAATACATGACTACATATTTATTCTGCATTGCTGCATAAATCACGATTTTATCTAATCATGAAGAGTGACAATTCTATGTGCTCTGCCACATAAGATGGCACAAGGGCGACAAATGGTAGATGAGGGGCGGTTACCGATTTTGCATCGGGGACCATTCATATGAAATAGGACTGCCGCTATGAGAAGTGATATAATTTCCTAATATACTACTTTAATACTAATAATACTACTATTACTATGTAATAATACTTTATTGGTGACCCATTTGGACTAGAAAGTGCTTACGATATTATGGGAAATTCAGCATTGATCTGGTTGGCATGGGATTAGAGGCAAGAACAGGCTATTGGGGCATATGATTGGCAAAGAAGAATCACTTGGGATCATTCTCTATGAAATAGAACTAAAGGGGTTATTCCCATCGCAGACAATGGGGGCATATCGCTAGGATATGCCCCTATTGTCTGATAGTTGCAGGTGGTGGAGGGCACACTGCGCATGCACCGCCGTTCTCAATTCCTTTTCTATGGGGCCGCTGAAAATAGCTAAGCACTGGCTCGGCTATTTCCGTTGGCCCCATAGAAATTAATGGGAGCAGTGGCCACGCAAGCGCGATGCTCTCCCATTCACTTGCCTGGGAGAGTGGTTGGAGGTGGCCGGACCCCGGGAAAACTGGGGTCCTCAAGCCATCGCTCTCCCCGCTCTGTTCTTGGCGTAGGCCATTAAGAAAAAGCAGCTTTTGCTCCTGCAAACCGATCCTGGCCTTGTTTTCTCTAGTAGACCATTCAAGTGATTTTTCTGCAGCATGTTTAGAGATTGCTGTCATTCACATCAGTTCCTGCCCCCATTAGGGCTCACAATATGAATTCCAAATGAACCTATCAGTATTTTTTGGGGGGTGGAGATACCCATGGAGAACATACAGTACATGCAGATGTTAACCTTGGTCAGATTCAAACTAAGGACCCCAGTAGGAGTAACTACCAAGCCGCCATGCTGCTTTCTGACAGCTCCTTGTCAACTCCCTTAGCATCTCACAAGAAACAAAAACCTAGCTGTAGAAGATGTGAGGTTGGAGCCCCGTCTTATAATAGCTCCTTCATCCCATAATAGCTTTCTTCAGAGTTTTCTGCCCGAGCTCTGGAGCTTTTTTTTTGCATTTGTTTGTGGGTTTCAGAGATTTTCTCAAAGAATGTAAAGCTTTTCACTTGACAAATCTGTCCTCTGCTCTGTAATTTATATGGTAAATGGAATAGCATGAACAGTCGCGGACCAAGCGCTAGAAAATGGGACCGCGGCTGGAATCGCTGCCTGTTTAACCCTTTCTGTATTGAAATTCAATTTTTACTCCATTTAAAGAGGACCTTTCATTACAATAAAAAATCGAAACCAAGTATGCTGACATGGAGAGCGGCGCCCAGGGATCTCCCTGCACTTGCTATTATCCCTGGGCGCCGCTCAGTTCTCCCGGTATAGGCTTTGGTGTCTTCAGATTTTCGGCTCAACTGGGAGGAGCCTGCTCTTGTTCTCCTGGGCGTCTCCTTCTCCCAGGCTGTAGCTCTGGCCAATCGCAGCACTCAGCTAATAGACTGAGAGAAAAAAAACTCTCAGGCTATCAGCTGAGCACTGCGATTGGCCAGCGCTACAGCCTGGGAGAAGGAGACGCCCAGGAGAACAAGAGCAGGCTCCTCCCGGTTGAGCCGAAAATCTGAAGATACCGGAGCCTATACCGGGAGAATGGAGCAGCGCCCAGGGATAATAGTAAGTGCAGGGAGATCCCTTGGCGCAGCTCTCCATGTCTGTATGCTTAGTTTAGATTTTTTATCGTAATGAAAGGTCCTCTTTAAGTGAATTTTATAGGGAGTTTGAAGAAAACCATTTTCTTAAAAGAGTCTCCTAATGATAAGCTCATCACCGTATGTTCAGCTGCTGGGACCTCCAACCTTTAGCTGCCACCTGCTGGTTAACCATGCAGCCATTTCTAAACTTCCCTGCAGCGCCACCGCAGGTGAAATGAAGCACTGCATAGCGTACACTGAAGTCAAATGGCGGTTTGTGCAATGCGTGGTTATGCCCGGTCCTTAAGACATGATCTATAGCTGCTCTGCACCCTGGCTTTTAGTGGAGGACCCTGAGTGGTAAACCCCTACCTATTAATTACCAAATGGGATACTTAAAGGGAATGTCTCACCTGACATTTTTTTTCTGCCAATTACAACCAAATAGTGACACATACTCTTTTTTTATAATCCCTTTTTTTTTTTTTATGATTGTAAATTGCTTTATGCTATTTTCTATAACAGGTTATGGAGGTATCTCAGTGCAGATTAGCGGTCTGCGGGCTACAGGAGAGGCCTTCTGCTCTCATCACTAGGTCATATACAAGACTGAACTGAATTATTTCAAGCAATGTTGCTTTCTTATATAAAGTTGCATGTACGATTCTGTGGACTTTTAAAGCTTAGCTTTCCCAGAATTACTTGCTGGCTGAATTCCTGCACTGAACTTGATGTCATAGCTTGCATTTTGAGATGTACGGTCTTCATACCGGAGGGAGTACTGTATACAGCCATCTGATGTAATTAAACTAGTCTGTCCTGCTGCAAGATCTAAGCAGAGCTGTTAGAGGTCTATCTATCTATGAAATCAACTTTATTGGCAAGACTAAATACATTTTAGTATTGCCATAGCAAGTGGGAAATAATTGGATAGGGTTGGGGGATGGGGACACGACCAGGGTGGTGGTATAGGGTAAGTTTGGGGGATGGGGACACATCCAGGGTGGGGGTATAGGAGTCCATGGTATATCAGGCTCCTCTCAGTCTATGGCAGGCAGTAATATATTGTGCTGCTATGGCCGCTGTGTTCTCCTCTTCCCCCAGCAGTATGGAGAGTCTCTCTTCCTCCTCCATGGAGATGAAGTCTGGGCAGAGATCAGACAGTCTCCTGAAGTGAATCTCCCTCACTGCTGAGTATTTGGGGCACCACAGCAGGAAATGAGCCTCATCCTCCATGGCCTCCTGGTCGCACTGCTGGCACAGTCTGCTCTCTCTGGGCATGTACCTCTGTCGGTGACGCCCGGATTCAATGAGCTGGCTGTGGGCGCTCAGTCTGTACCGGCTCAGGATCTGTCGGTCTTTTGGATTGGGGAGTTTCTCCAGATATGGGGCCAGTTTGTACTCCCTCTGCAGGCTCTGGTATACTGTCAGTCTCATATCTATTTATATAGCTCTCCATATATCTATACATTATCTATTCTTTGACTTGTAGTTCTACTTATGACTTTATCAGTGTGTTGCATCTGACCATACCCTTGACTCCACTGCTTTAACATAGTCTCCCAACTATCTTGTCTTAAATGGTTACAGATAAACTTCTCTTTCACCTGCTATCCTTCCACCAGTGACTACTCTAGGTTTCTGGTCTGGGAACCTGCAGCTGAGAAGTCCAGACCCCTTTAAAGCATTGAAACCTGAGAATCCCTTAGAATCCATTCTCCAATCTAGTCAGTGCAAGGCTGACTGAAATCTAACTGATATGCATAGAATATGTGTGTATGAGTATACCCTTTACTTCCTCCCTGCCAATGTTGGTTACAGAATAAATAAAAAAAATGATAATAATAAAAGATGGCTAGCTAATAGAACCTTACCAAACTGGCCATTTTTTTGATATTTGATTTAAGAATTTGGTTTAAAAAAAGTTTAGATTATTCTTTGTTTAATGAAAACTAATATCATTTTACCATTCATATTACTTTCTATATCAGTTTCTCAACCTCTGTTGTTAAATTTCAGTAGATAAAAAAAAAAGTTATCGCTGTATATTTGCTACAGTTTTATTTTTTCTGACTTCTCATTATGTGACTACAAAGGATTATTAAACTAAAGCTAAGTATAGAGATTGGTAGCTATTCAGCGTAACGTTTATGGCCTTGAAAAGCTGATAAAACTTCTTGTTCATTTGGTCTTTTCTGTAAAAAAAGAAATCATTTGAATGACTTACTGAAATATTTATTAAATGTTAAAATGATTGAAAAATAATCAAATAATCTGTTATCTATCTATCTATTATCTAAATACTTACTATCTATCTAGCTATCTGATGGACAGAAGGATATATGATAGATAGATAGATAGATAGATAGATACTGAGATAGATAGATAGATAGATAGATAGATAGATACTGAGATAGATAATAGACAGTCTATTATCTATCTATCTATCTATCTATCTATCAATCATCAATCTATTTACAGTATCAATCTGTCCATCTCTTTTATCTATCTAATATTTATCTATCTTAAAACAGGTGGATGGTTCTCTGGATATAATTCTTTGAAGTCACTCCATGTATTTTACTTTCTATCCTCGCTTTCTATCCCAGCTCTTTAACGTCCTATTTCTTTGGTCTTCTAGCATGGCAAATAGCTTTGCTTAACGGGAAACTGAGTTAAAAAACAAAACAAAAACTTTTTATGTCATAGAGACATATCAAAAGCTTTGATTTGTGGGGTCTGAGTGCTGTGACCCCCAGTGATCTTTAAAATGAGGAGATCTAAATCTATCTATCTATCTATCTATCTATCTATCTATCTATCTATCTATCTATCTATCCATCCATCTACCTATTATCTATCTATCTATCTATGATCTATCTTTTTAGGAGCTGTCCATGGTGCTGCTTTTGTAATTCTTAATCAAGTTTGCTTTCCTTGCAGACAGGGAAACAAAATGTGAACCCCCTGGATCTACTGGATTTGTCTTAGGGCTATCCCAGGATGCAGACTCTAAAGCTGCCCATCCACTTCTGATTCAAGTTGGTCTAATTCAGACAGACAATTGTTTGTACATACTGTGAGATGCCCCAATTCATAGTGACCAATGGCTTCTGCCTGCTGAAAATGTGATTGGCTAGAAAATATTGGATAAAATTACACATCTATGGCATGATTGGCCAAATAAGGCTGATTTTCCTAAAGAGACAGGGAGTCAGTGTCTCATCAGCCAATATAGTCTGGCATGTTGCCGGTGGGATTGTTCATACATATGATTCCAAGGACCACCGGTCGTCGAACAATCTATCTATCCCTATATATTTGCAAATGATCTTGTCTTACTGTTTATATTGTAAATATTGTTTAAGGTCAGTTTACCTTTAAAAGTTGCAGAGAAATGGTATTTTAGCAGAATATTAATTCTAATGCAAATATTAATCTACCACGGAATCTGTTGACAATTATCCTTTTGTACAAGGCAACAAGAACAGATCATGTAATCTGTCCAACTGCTTCTCCAGACATAAGCAGAATATTAAAAATTAACGACACACTCACCAAATTGACGGCTTCAATGTTAATGAATGGATAGAAAGAGAGAATAACTGCACCTTGAACTAGAACAAAGACAGGGAATATGGTAATCTACTTGAAAGGGAATAACATACACCGGCTGGAATATGATTCAGAGGGTGGCGCAGGAAAATTGGCCAAGTGTCACATAACTAGAGACTTGTGAAAAGTTATTAAAGCAGAAGCAAAATCATTTTTGGATGTATTTCTCCAAAGGTAAATTAAAGCTAAAATATAAAAGAAAAAACCAACCAAAGAGCAAAAGGCATGTATAGCATTTGGAAAAGAATATCTATCTATCTATCTATAGAAGAAAATAGAAAAGAAGCAGCACACAAACAATATGCGGGTGCAAAAAAATCCTCCTATGGGACCTGTGACCAAGGCCCCGATTGTAGATAAAGAGCAAAAAAGAAGGCAGCACTCCAGGTAGTGAAAAAAGTGGACGGTTTATTCACCCAACCAGCAGCAAGGTTTCAGCTCTCTCTATGGAGCCTTTGTCTAGCTAGAGAGAGAGAGCTGAAACGTTGCTGCTGGTTGGGTGAATAAACCGTCCACTTTTTTCACTACCTGGAGTGCTGCCTTCTTTTTTGCTCTTTATCTATCTATCTATCTATCTATCTATCTATCTATCTATCTATCTATCTATCTCTCTCCTATCTATCTAACTATCTATCTATCTATCTATCTATCTCATATCAATCTATCTCATATCTATCTATCTATTATCTATCTATCTATCTCCTATATATCTATCTCATATCTACAGTGGGATGCGAAAGTTTGGGAAACCTTGTAAATCGTCATGATTTTCCTGTATAAATGGTTGGTTGTTACAATAAAAAATGTCAGTTGAATATATCATATAGGAGACACACACAGTGATATTTGAGAAGTGAAATGAAGTTTATTGGATTTACAGAAAGTGCGCTATAATTGTTTAAACAAAATTAGGCAGGTGTATAAATTTGGGCACTGTTATCATTTTATTGATTCCAAAACCTTTAGAACTAATTATTGGAACTCAAATTGGCTTGGTAAGCTCAGTGACCCCTGACCTACATACACAGGTGAATCCAATGAGAAAGAGTATTTAAAGGGGTCAATTGTAAGTTTCCCTCCTCTTTTAATTTTCTCTGAAGAGTAGCAACATGTGGGTCTCAAAACAAATCTCAAATGACCTGAAGACAAAGATTGTTCACCATCATGGTTTAGGGGAAGGATACAGAAAGCTGTCTCAGAGATTTCAGCTTCTGTTTCCACAGTTAGGAACATATTGAGGAAATGGAAGACCACAGGCTCAGTTCAAGTTAAGGCTTGAAGTGGCAGACCAAGAAAAATCTCGGATAGACAGAAGCAACGAATGGTGAGAACAGTCAGAGTCAACCCACAGCCCAGCACCAAAGACCTACAACATCATCTTGCTGCAGATGGAGTCACTGGGCATCGTTCAACCATTCGGCGCATTTTACACAAGGAGATGCTGTATGCGAGAGTGATGCAGAGGAAGCCTTTTCTCCGCCCACAGCACAAAAAGTGCCACTTGAGGTGGGCTAAAGCACATTTGGACAAGCCAGCTTCATTTTGGAATAAGGTGCTGTGGACTGATGAAACTAAAATTGAGTTATTTGGCCAGAACAAGGGGCGTTATGCATGGAGGAAAAAGAACACAGCATTCCAAGAAAAACACCTGCTACCTACAGTAAAATATGGTGGTGGTTCCATCATGCTGTGGGGCTGTGTGGCCAGTGCAGGGACTGGGAATCTTGTCAAAGTTGAGGGACGCATGGATTCCACTCAGTATCAGCAGATTCTGGAGACCAATGTCCAGGAATCAGTGACAAAGCTGAAGCTGCGCCGGGGCTGGATCTTTCAACAAGACAACGACCCTAAACACTGCTCAAAATCCACTAAGGCATTTATGCAGAGGGACAAGTACAACGTTCTGGAATGGCCATCTCAGTCCCCAGACCTGAATATAATTGAAAATCTGTGGTGTGACTTAAAGAGAGCTGTCCATGCTCGGAAGCCATCAAACCTGAATGAACTAAAGATGTTTTGTAAAGAGGAATGGTCCAAAATACCTTCAACCAGAATCCAGACTCTCATTGGAACCTACAGGAAGCGTTTAGAGGCTGTAATTTCTGCAAAAGGAGGATCTACTAAATATTGATTTCATTTATTTTTTGTGGTGCCCAAATTTATGCACCTGCCTAATTTTGTTTAAACAATTATAGCACACTTTCTGTAAATCCAATAAACTTCATTTCACTTCTCAAATATCACTGTGTGTGTCTCCTATATGATATATTTAACTGATATTTTTATCGTAACAACCAACGATTTATACAGGAAAATCATGACGACTAACAAGGTTGCCCAAACTTTCACATCCCACTGTATCTATCTAGTTACATAGTTAATACGGTTAAAAATAGACACATAGCCTTTTTGCTGCCTGAGACAAGAATTGAAAAGCTGACCCCCCCCCCCCCCAAGTTCTTAACCTAACCCCTTCTCTCCAGCCAGAGGTTTAACTTGACCATCAAGCACTTTCTATAATACCGGTGTCTTTTTATGTGGCACAAAGGTCTTTGGGCCCCTTCAGGCTCCTGGGCCCGGTAGCGACTGCTACCTCTGCACCCCCTATATCTATGCCCCCGTATCTATTCATCTATCTTTTATCTTTATCACATATTGACACATTGTCATAAAACTCTGTCTACTGAATCCAGTCTTAAAATCCCCACAAACTGCTCATCTGCTCAATCAAATTGGGTTACAAAAGTGAATAATACTGTATATAGAGGGAGATTAATCAAGCGCAGAAAACACTTTCAGGAGTATAACCTAAGATAAAAGAGTAATTACATTATATCTAGCATTGTTTAAATGGCAACAGGGGTTATTTCTCTGTACTTATTACACGCTATACATTGCAACTACATGCACTGTATGTGATGTATATTTAATTGTAACTATTAAAAAACTGTCGCTACCGAAGAAGAGGATAAAGAAAACAATTCAAAAGCCTCCGCGATTTAACAAAATGCCAAACTACATCCTGCTCACATAGTGTTAAGCTTCGCTAGGTGAGGATCTGTTACTGTTATTTTCTAGTCACAGGTACAAGTTATAGTTAGATTATTTTCACTTGAAGAAGTCATGCATCCTTTATATATTCTTATCCAAAAAGAAGACCAGAACTTTGGTCAGCAAAAGTTTGGCCTATTTAAAGCTTCTTTCCATCTTCAAAACCCATTGTATCTTTTAGTAACACAAATCTTTTGAGCTGCAAGATCTTGCTTTTAAAAGATTACTTTGCAGTGTTGTACTTTGCTGTAGCATATCCTGGCCATAGCAGAGGGGCTCGTTGGTATCAAACTATGAAGTATTAAAAGAGACATTAAAACTGGTATATAGCTTCTAGAACATCTGTAATAGAATAGAAATAATGCAGTGCACTAAATCCTTTAATAACTGTTTTAGTATGCTATAAATCATATCAAATGTTGCAGCCCAGTCCTGGTCACTCTTTCTACAAGCTTGATAACTCATCTTCTATTTACCACCCCTTTCAAATTGCAGAGAGAGAAAGAGGGACTTCTTGCTTTATTTTTTGCCCATCCTGCTGGGATCACAGGACTAGCCAAATAGCAATCTTTTTATAATGAGATCCAGCATACAAATCTTTTTTGCTTTTTGCTTATTTTTCAATCATTTTAACATTTAATAAATATTTCAGTAAGTCATTCAAATGATTGCCAATGTTTTTATTTTTTACAGAAAAGACCAAATGAACAAGAAGTTTTATCAGCTTTTCAAGGCCATTAACGTTGTAAAAAAATGATACACTGAATAGCTACCAATCTCTATACTTAGCTTCATAATCCTTTGTAGTTACATAATGATAAGTCATAAAAAATGAAACTGTAGCAAATATACAGCAATAGCTTTTTTTAAATCTACTGAAATTAAACAACAGAGGTTGAGAAACTGATATAGAAAGTAATATGGATGGTAAAATGATATTAGTTTTCGTTAAACAAAGAATAATCAAAACTTTTTTTTTAAACCAAATTATACCTTCAAGCTATCTAACAAAATATGTCCAGTTTGTTAAGGTTCTATTAGCTATCCATCTTTTATTATTATCTTTTTTTTTTTATTCTGTAACCAACATTGGCAGGGAGGAAGTAAAGGGTATACTGATACACATATATTCTATGCATATCAGTTAAATTTCAGTCAGCCTTGCGCTGACTAGATTGGAGAATGGATTCTAAGGGATTATCAGGTTTCAATTCTTTAAAGGGGTCTGGACTTCTCAGCTGGAGGTTCCCAGACCAGAAACCTAGAGTAGTCACTGGTGGAAGGATAGCAGGTGAAAGAGAAGTTTATCTGTAACCATGTAAGACAAGATAGTCGGGAGACTATGTTAAAGCAGTGGAGTCAAGGGTATAGTCAGATGCATGATAAAGTCATAAGTAGAACTACAAGTCAAAGAATGTCAGCAAATGAAAGGTCTGACAATCTGTAAGTTGAAATCGAATCCAGAGTAATGGTCAACAACAAGCTGAGTCAATAAAAGAAAATACACTAAACAGTTATCCAAAAACAAATCAGGCTAGATCTACTAACTAGATCGCCTAGTGCCCTGGCTGGACTTCTGATTGGTCAGCCAGCTCAAATCACTGACTGGCTGGTCATATGAGTCTGCAGATTGGCTGGAGATGACCATACATTTTTGGCACACCCCAGCTGGCATCCCCATCAGCTTTGCCATGAAGTCTATCATGGGGTAGGCCCACCTGGGACATTGATAGCATAATGATAGGATAGGTCATCAATTTTAGATATGTGCAGGTCACACCTTTGGGACACCGGAATTGAACAGCATCTGCGCATTGATGACTACCTTCCGTTCACCACTATCGGATTTCCGTAAATAGACGAACACTGGCTTAGCTATTTCTGACAGTCCCACAGTCATGAATGGAGAGGTGGCTGTGCTTACGCAGTCCGCTCTCTATACACAGCTATGGGCCTTCCCTTAAACAGCTGAGCACTCTGGCTCGACTATTTTCAGAACTCCCATAACAATGAATAAAGAGCACGCTGTGCATGCACGGCGTGCTCTCCGTTCACTTTGAGGAATCAGTTCTGGAAATAGGAGAGGGTCACACCTATCTAACATTGATGGCATATCCTAGTGAGATATCGTCAATGTCCTAGATGGACCAACCCCTTTAACTTGAGTTCACACACTGAGTCCATCTCCTAAGTGGTGGTGTGCTTTCATCTGCAAATATATCTATGTACGATTGCATTCGTCAGAGATGAATCAAGATTACACTTTGAAAACAATAGCTCCGAAACAACGTCTGAAGCAGCATTTCCCATGAAGCCTTGGAAAACCCTGAGGTCCCTATTTGTTAGACTCCAACTGTCTGCTGCGACAGACCTGATGTTATTTACTGCTCCTGTACACATGCCAGACACCTCTAAACCACTTTCCTAACTGCTTCCATAACAACAAGCACAGCACCGTCCAGGAGATGAGATACATTGTGCAGTTACAAGCCCACTACAGTATTTTATCAGGAATCAAGAAGCTGGAAGAAGAACTGGGGTTATATAACAGAATGGGAAATAGAAAGCAATAAATATCAAAGTGTTTAAATGAGTCTTCAAAAACAAAAGAGTCCAAATGAGGAAAAAATTTGGAAAATGATAATTTTCTGATTAATGGAGCAGGGATACATAGATAATATCAAAGATGAGAATTATCTGGTATAGTATCAAAGGCGCTATCCCACAAATAATTTAAAACATGAAAACTGGACATCCTATAGTACATGACAATCTCCTTTTAACAAAGCTAGAACCAGCCCTGCACCTCACATGGATCCAGATATCTCCACATTCATTGCTCTGCTAAATATATATCAAGCTGGCAGCTCAGGGGGCATACAGTTGCAAGAAAAAGTATGTGAATTCTTTGGAATGATATGGATTTCTGCACAAATTGGTCATAAAATGTGATCTGATCTTCATCTAAGTCACAACAATAGACAATCACAGTCTGCTTAAACTAATAACACACAAATAATTAAATGTTGCCATGTTTTTATTGAACACACCAAGTAAACATTCACAGTGCTGGTGGAAAAAGTATGTGAACCCCTAGACTAATGATATCTCCAAGAGCTAATTGGAGTGAGGTGTCAGCCAACTGGAGTCTAATCAATAAGATGAGATTGGAGGTGTTGGTTACAGCTGCCTTGCCCTATAACAAGCACACACCAGTTCTGGGTTTGCTTTTCACAAGAAGGATTGCCTGATGTGAATGATGCCTTGCACAAAAGAGCTCTCAGAAGTTTTACGATTAAGAATTGTTGACTTGCATAAAGCTGGAAAGGGTTATAAAAGTATCTCCGAAAGCCTTGCTGTTCATCAGTCCACAGTAAGACAAATTGTCTATAACTGCTGCTACTCTCCCTAGGAGTGGCCATCCTGTAAACATGACTGCAAGAGCACAGCGCAGACTGCTCAATGAGGTGAAGAAGAATCCTAGAGTGTCAGCTAAAGACTTACAAAAGTCTCTGGCATATGCTAACATCCCTGTTAGCAAACCTACGATACGTAAAACACTAAACAAGAATGGATTTCATGGGAGGATACCACAGAGGAAGCCACTGCTGTCCAAAAAAAATATTGCTGCACGTTTACAGTTTGCACAAGAGCACCTGGATGTTCCACAGCAGTACTGGCAAAATATTCTGTGGACAGATGAAACCAAAGTTGAGTTGTTGGGAAGAAACACACAACACTATGTGTGGAGAAAAAGAGGCACAGCACACCAACATCAAAACCTCATCCCAACTGTGAAGTATGGTGGTGGGGGCATCATGGTATGGGGCTGCTTTGCTGCGTCAGAGCCTCGACGGATTGCTATCATCGAAGGAAAAATAAATTCCCAAGCTTATCAAGACATTTTGCCGGAGAACTTAAGGCCATCTGTCCACCAGCTGAAGCTCAACAGAAGATGGGTGTTGCAACAGGACAACGACCTAAAGCATAGAAGTAAATCAACAACAGAATGGCTTAAACAGAAGAAAATACACCTTCTGGAGGGGCACAGTCAGAGTCCTGATCTCAACCCTATTGAGATTCTGTGGCATGACCTCAAGAAAGCAATTCACACCAGACATCCCAAGAATATTGCTGAACTGAAACAGTTCTGTAAAGAGGAATGGTCAAGAATTACTCCTGACCGTTGTGCACGTCTGATCTGCAATTACAGGAAACGTTTGGTTGAAGTTATTGCTGCCAAAGGAGGTTCAACCAATTATTAAATCCAAGGGTTCACATACTTTTTCCACCTGCACTGTGAATGTTTACATAGTGTGTTCAATAAAAACATGGTAACATTTAATTCTTTGTGTGTTATTAGTTTAAGCAGACTGTGATTGTCTATTGTTGTGACTTAGATGAAGATCAGATCACATTTTATGACCAATTTGTTCAGAAATCCATATCATTCCAAAGGGTTCACATACTTTTTCTTGCAACTGTATCTATTCTCTGGAGGCATGTATTGTCTGCTACAGCTGGTAGCAGTTGAAGGATGGAACTGAGCATGTGTGTCCACCTCAGTGAGGCGGACAGAGAAATAAGAAAAAGAGCAAACAGCAGGTGGTGCTATACAGATACATTTAATTGAACAATTCCGTCAATATACTAAATTTTAATTACATACAATTATACAAGTATTCAGATACAGGTGCTGGTTTGAAAACTGTAAAATACTGTACGGATGTAGTAGAGTTAACACTCATGATTTATGAGATGTGTTATCTAAACTAAATGCGTTAAGCCTTCAATTGCTTTTCAATGGCTTTTGTCTCAAGATAACGCGATGAGTTAAGAAATTTGAGTTAAGAGCTTCAGGGCTAACCCTGCTACATCTGTATTTTTTGGGAGACAACGCCTTTAAGTCTCGAAATCAACATAATTCCTGCTAATGTTTTCATGTTACCCTATACTGCAAGTTTTTGTATTCTGTAACGTATTGTAACCAGACTGTGACTGGAATTGTAGATAATCCATTTATGTGAAATATTGTCTTAACCTGTGAGCTGTGCTCCTCCTGACCGCCACTCACCCTTCCTGCTCTTGGGTCTTCTTCATGTACCAGCTTTCAATATCTGAAACATTCAGTCACCCCCGACTCCAGCCTCAAAGAGGTTCTTCCCACATCATTCTGGGCCTAAGCATTTGTTTCCCATGTCTACAATGAGATGTTTGCTCCTGCTTCCTATGGTTTCAGCCTAGCTGGTGTCCTGACCTTGCTCACTTGTTTGCTGTCCTCTTTTGCTTTCTGCTTGAGAGAAGACTCTATCTGCTTCAACACATGCTCCATCTGACCACACATCTGTCTTGGTACCACAACCCATAAACTTTAGCTCTTCTACATGTTAGCTGTTTCCAACAGAGAATACTCCTGGGTTAGGCTACTTTCACACTCGCGTTTTGGGCGGATCCATGATGGATCTTCAAAAATGGATCCGTTACAATAATACAACCGCATGCATCCGTCATGAACGGATCCGTTTGTATTATCTGCAACATAGCCATGACAGATCCGTCATGAAATTCCATTAAAAAGTCAATGGGAGATGGATCCGTTTTCTATTGTGCCAGATTGTGTCAGAGAAAACTGATCTGTCCCCATTGACTTACATTGTGTGCCAGGACGGACTCGTTTGGCTCAGTTTAGTCAAGCGGACAGCAAAACGCTGCAGGCAGCATTTTGGTGTCCGCCTCAAGAGCAGAATGGAGACGGAACAGAGGCAAACTGATGCATTCTGATAAAACTGGTTGTGGCCAATTACACTATATTTAACCAGATTGAACTGTGTCTCTGAGTGCCAAAAAATGCCCGTCTAACCCAGGAGACACCGACCCTAAAGCTAATCCCTTAAAATAGATAGATAAATTAAAGATTAGCAAATTCCTTGAAATTCATTTCAGGTGTGATGCACCAAATTCGTTAAACAAATTGATTAGGGTAAGAATCGATTCCACCCTGATAACTCACATGGCGGTAGCCTCAAACTGTTCAATCAGTGCTTTTTCATAAAGAAAAGCTGATTTATATACCTTTGGTTTTCTCGGAAAGATATTTAAATTAGCTTTCCTTCCCCAAAAAAAAAGAAAAAAAAGAACATATCCTATCTGATGCCAGCAGAAGATATGCTAATTTGCAGATATTTTTTCCCCAGAAACACAGAGCAGTGTTAGCTGGACTACAATACTCCTTATGCACACTACGTGGTCTCCTTAATGAGAAAGAGCACCCTCAATATCCTAACAAAGGTCAGATACTTTATTTCGTTAGACACTCAGTTTTCCTGTTGTTTTGAAAGGAGAGCTGATTTGTATGTCTTATTCAGAGAAGTGTAGTATGGGGATATTCAGTACTCTTGTCCTTTTGGAAGGTAACCTGACTTGCATGTTTCTTTTCCAGTTGAGTATTATGCATGGTTGCTCTGTCTCTCTCTGAATTGCCTGAAGTGAATCACAAGAAATTTGGCTTTGTCACAAACTAAATGTTTCGGGGAACTTGAGATTAATTCCAAATCGATGGAACTGATTTGCTCGTCTTTAAGACACATAAACATTAGATTGATGTTGAATGCTCCCCTGATGATCACAGGATCAAGAAACCAGCAGCAAGTACTCAACTTCTCTACAGCGCTACCGCAGGGGATATGAAGCATCAAACTATTCCTATTGAGATGATATGACTAATTCATAGACGACCCAAGTCCTCCAGAACGTGGGGATACTCTTTGTAGCTGTACTACACATTGGTTCTCTCTATTAACTCTGAATTTCCTAATATCACTTGAAATGGATTTTCTAAGCTAGAAAACTATTTTTTTTTTACAGCTTCTCACATTTAGAACACTGAACAGAACATCGGGGGAAATGGCTATACAAACAAATGTCTGATTATCATCTGTTATGTACTAAGGGGGGAGTATCATAATAAATGCACCATCTCCCATATGAAAACCTGGGAGAGAGTTAAACCCAGTCCATCTGCAGAGAGAAACTCAGATGAGCCATAAAAGGGGCTGTCTTCGTTTGGATAGAAGATTAATAGTGTGGTACCTAATAAAGAACTGGCTCTTTGTGTTGATTCCCTTTACAGCTAGGAGCCAGTAGGCAGACTAATGAAATGCAGGAGCATGCTTCCAGTATATCCTGGCTTTCCATCTTGCATGAGCATGACCCCAACTGGGAATAAGACATTAGATAAACACTCTCTTGATGTGCACTCGCTCATCTGTCTCCTAACTTTGTGGCGACATTTGGCCAGATGTGCGCCGAGCTTGTAGCATTTACTCATCCCAGTTGAAAGGAGTATTTATTAAAAAAACTATGGAATATTTCTCTTTGATCACCTCATAATTTACTACATCCTAAATTTTCAGACAATGCCTTGAAGAAATAATTACCAAGCGCGCCAGACATTCATATTTCTATGTCATTAGAATGGCAGGCATGAGTTCTGTTCTGTTAAGGAGTAGAGATAGAGCTAGAATCAGTTTCACCTCCATTATAAATGATAAATCTATAACCCCCACCCACCTGATCTGCCTACCTTACAGCTACCAAACTCAAATTTTGTCAAAGCGTATCTTCAGTTATTAGCATTGAGCAAATCAAAGCATCCGAAGTGGAATTCGATCCAAAGTTTAGGAAAAGTTTGATTCGCCGCTAAGACAAATTTCCTCGCGCTTCTTGTTAATGAGTAAATTTTTCCTAAAATGGCTGAAAAAAATTTATACTCACCTGATCTTGGAAAGGCCTTCCGCTCCCGTCTTGATTGAGGAAAACCCGCCAAAGGACTTCCGGCCAGCGTGGTGACATCTTCATGTTGGTTTTCTTCAATCAAGACAGGAGCAGATGGCCTTTTCACGATCAAGTGGATGAGGTGAGTATAGTTATTTTTTTTGTTTAATTCCAGATTAACCCCCTAAGCTCCTGAATGTGAGTCAGTGTTGAACGTGACATCTGAGGGGTTAAATGGTGGGGGGGCAACACGATCGGCGTTCCCCGTCATGGCGCCTACTCCATGCAATGAAAAATTATTTATTATTTGTAGCAGATTGAATTTCTTGACAAAGTTCGGCAAAGCTGTCGAATTGAATTTTTGAAAACTTTGCTTACCTCTACCAGTTATAAAACAATTTTCCATTAATGAATTGTGCAGATGAATTTAAGAAACTTTGTAATATATCTTATTAAAGACAAATGCTTCTTTCTGCTTATATCAGGCTGCTTTCTTCTTACCTGCTTTTAAAATTGATGTCTATGGAGAGAGAATGGTGGAAGAGGAGGCTGCTGGATGAAGACACACAAGCTGCAACTTCTTAGCTGTCACACTTAGCACTTTTGACTCTACTAAATCTAGTAAGATAGGGCTCTACCACTGTTCAGAGTCAGGTAGTAAATAACTTATTAACTGTCAAAGGCATCCTTATCCCTCCTCTTCTCTCCTTAGACGTTACTGTGTGAGGCTGGAGACGGGTGCCATTAGAGATAAGAGACTCAGTGAAGGGAAAGAGGAGAAAAGTACCCTGGGAATCCCAAGAGGAAGCATAATTCTTTATTAAGATATATTACTTATTGATATAGTTCCTTATATTCACCTGTACTATCACACATCTACCAGTCTAAACAGACTGGCTTACAGCCGTTGCTCTGTGTCATTTATAACATTTGTTGCCTGTTTCTTGTAGAATTAAAATCAAACTCTCTACAATGCTACACCGCCATACATCTCGACTTCCATCGCCCTCTACTAACACACTCATGTGGCTGGCTTAGATAGTACGTCAGACTGTCATCCTCCCATATTACCCCCTCCTATCTGCAAGACTTCGCTCATGCTGCATGCGTTCCATGGAACCCATGGACCATTAAAACTTGCTCATAAAATTGGAGCCTTTTATCACTCAACCATAGTCCATGTACTGTACACAACCTGAACTGGTCACAGATGTCTCCACTTCATATCATCTTCTTTTCCACATCATACACTTATTGCACTTCTCTATACATTATATCTGTGTTGCCTCAAATACTAGTTGTGTGACTATTTCATAAAACGTTCTATCCCTCAGATCAGCACATGAGGCCAGTTCCCTGGACAAAATTAGCACCATGGATCTATTATGTCACTTTGTAATTTCTTCCATTCCATTTAGACTGTAGATTCTTATGGGGCAGAGACCTCTCTCCTATAGAGTGTAAGCTCTTATGGGCAGGAACCTCAATCCTGTAGAGTGTAAAGTCTTAAGGACAGAGATCTCTCTCCTTTAGAGTATAATCTCTTATGTACAGGGTCCTCTCTCCTGTAGAGTGTAAGCTCTTATGTACAGGGATCTCTCTCCTGTAGAGTGTAAGCTCTTATGGACAGGGCCCTCTCTCCTGTAGAGTGTAAGCTCTTATGTGCAGGGACCTCTCTCATGTAGTAGAGTGTAAGCTCTTATGTACAGGGACCTTTCTCCTGTAGAGTGTAAGCTCTTATGTACAGGGACCTCTGTCCTGTAGAGTATAAGCTCTTATGTACAGGGACCTCTGTCCTGTAGAGTGTAAGCTCTTATGTACAGGGACCTCTCTCCTGTAGAGTGTAAGCTCTTGTGTACAGGGACCTCTGTCCTGTAGAGTGTAAGCTCTTATGTACAGGGACCTCTCTCCTGTAGAGTGTAAGCTCGTATGTACAGGGACCTCTCTCCTGTAGAGTGTAAGCTCTTATGTACAGGGACCTCTGTCCTGTAGAGTGTAAGCTCATATATACAGGGACCTCTGTCCTGTAGAGTGTAAGCTCTTATGTACAGGGACCTCTGTCCTGTAGAGTGTAAGCTCTTATGTACAGGGACCTCTGTCCTGTAGAGTGTAAGCTCTTATGTACAGGGACCTCTGTCCTGTAGAGTGTAAGCTCTTATGTACAGGGACCTCTCTCCTGTAGATTGTAAACTCTTATGTACAGGGACCTCTCTCATGTAGAGTGTAAGCTCTTATGTACAGGAATCTCTCTCCTGTAGAGTGTAAGCTCTTATGTACAGGGACCTCTGTCCTGTAGAGTGCAAGCTCTTGTGTACAGAGACCTCTGTCCTGTAGAGTGTAAGCTCTTAGGCTGGGTTCAGACCTGAGCGTTTTACAGCGCGTTCCTACTCTCTGTAAAACGCTCAACAGGCAAAAACCAATGTTTCTCTATGGGCATGGTTCGCACCTGAGCGTTTTACAGCGCGTATGAACGAGGAGCTTCTTTGGGGCGTATTGTCGCGCTTTCCCGCCCATAGACTTCAGCGGGAACGCGCCTAAATGGGCGTTTGCTTGTTTCCGCCCATTAAAAACGCCCCATACAAACGCCCGATAAAAACGCCTGTAAAAAGCGCATATCGAATACTCTCAGGTCTGAATTCAGCCTTATGTACAGTGACCGCTCTCCTGTAGAGTGTAAGCTCTTCTGGCAGGGACCTCTGTCCTGTAGAGTGTAAGCTCTTATGGGCAGCCAGGAACCTCTCTAAGTCATGCTTCTGTCAATATGTTTTCACAAACTGAACTACAGCCAAAGAGCATGGAGAATCTTGACTGTGCGGACACAATCTTCCAGACATATTATCCACCGTCCCTCTGTCTGTTCTTGCTCAGCACAGTTCATGAATCATTTCCTCTCAAGAACAGGAAACAACATAAAACTTGCAATATTTACAGAGGAAAGTCATTTTAATGACTCCAGAAGCAATTATCACTTACAGCTCCAGTTTGATCCTCAGGGTCGTGTGTTTACTCAGCTTTCTTATAAACACGCAGCCTCTACACATATTCATCTCTATGTACTCATCGGAGTACTGCCAAGGTCTTTAAAGTAAAACGATCGGTTTACACATTTCTGGTTACATTTTGAGGCATTTTAATTAATCAATGTACTATTTCATACTTCTGTTTCCATGAGAATCCAATAACAGAAAAACTAATATTGTAATACCAAACATATATATATATATATATATATATATATATACAGAATGAGGCAAAAGTCTGGTCCCTCCATGTTAATTGGTGTAATTTGTAGAAAACTGACTTCCAGCATGTGAAAGTATTAGTTGGGAGGGAGGCTGAATTATTTAGAGAAGGAATCATTTTCGGCCGCCATTTTTAAAAATACGCCAGATTGAATTCAGCTCAGGTTTTTCCAACATATCAGAAAAAAATGCCTCTTTGCCCACTTATCAGGCTCAATCCCCACCTCCTAATGCAAAATAGACTCAGTTCACGCTCCTCTTACCCCTCCCCTATAGACTTAACCAAATTTGGCAACATATAATCTCACATTTTTGTGATTTGACAGTTTGTCTCTATCTCTCCAAATAGAGAATGTTAGTTTTTGGGGGTAGTCTGATAAGTAAAGAAAGTGGAATTTTCTCTGATTTAGATATATGACAAAGTTTATTGTATTCACCCCTGCCGTCTCCTTTCCTCCCTCATGTATCCAGAGCTCCTGTTCTACCCTTCTATTTCCTATTGCTGCCCTGCACAGACCTCCTTTATCCCTACTTCTTGTATCACTCCCCCTCACAGCCTCTTCCACCTACTTGCTGTGTCCACCCCTCGTGTCCATCCAGGGCCCTGGTCACCTGTCTCACTCCTTATGGTGGTGTCTAAACTGCATGCACCATAAGGACCTTCTAACATCACAGGGTCATGTCACTGTGCCCCCCACCCCGTACTGTGCCCCTTATACCCTGCATTGTGCCCTCCTACCATACCCTGTACAGTGCCCCTAGTCATTCCCTGTACTGTGCCCTCTTATACCTTTTTATCCGGTCACTGTATGGTGGTGCTATCCAGTCACTGTATGGCAGTGTTATACGGTCCATGTATGGCGGTTTTATCTGGTCACTGTATGGCAGTGTTATACGGTCCATGTATGGCGGTTTTATCTGGTCACTGTATGGCAGTGTTATACGGTCCATGTATGGCGGTTTTATCTGGTCACTGTATGGCAGTTTTATCTGGTCACTGTATGGCCATAACTGTATCCCCTTCCCTGCCCACGCCACCTTTTTTAGACCTGGCAGGAGCGGGGAAAAGTTGCAGATTGCCAACCACCAGGACCAGGCGGTGCTCTATCAGTACATGGCAGCCTCCTCTCTCTGCTCCTCTGTGTACTGGTCCTTATTCTGACACTAAGGTTGGGCTCACATCATATTTTTGCCATCCGTTTAATGTATACCAAAAACATATACATTAACAGATGCCTTAGACTGATGCCATACAGTGGCGGCCGTTCACTATACAGTCCCATAGTAAAAAAACATATGTTATTAATGTATGTATTTTTTTACTGGACTCTGCAGTATATAAAAACATGGTGTGCTGCACATTTGTATACATCAGACGGATAGAAAAACGTGATGTGAACCCACTAGGGGGGGGAGAGGGGGGTTCGTACAAAAATTTGCTGTGGGCCCAGTCAGTTCTAGCGAGTAAGGGCCCCTTACACAGTATAATGACCCCCCAGTACCTCCTCTATACAGTATAACCCTCAGTGTGGGTGCCACTGGGGGGTCATTATTCTGAATCCAGGGCCAGATTATCTAATTTCTATCTATCTATCTATCTATCTATCTATCTATCTATCTATCACATATCTATCTATCTATCTATCTATCTATCTATCTATCTATCTATCTATCTTTCTATCTATCCATATCTATCTATCTATCTATCTATCTATCTATCTATCTATCTATCTATCTATCTATCTATCTATCCATATCTATCTATCTATCTATCTATCTATCTATCCATATCTATCTATCTATCTATCTATCTTTCTATCTATCTATCTATCTATCTATCTATCTATCTATCTATCCATATCTATCTATCTATCTATCTATCTTTCTATCTATCTATCTATCTATCTATCTATCTATCTATCTATCTATCTATATCTTTCCATCTATCTATCTATCTATCTATCTATCTATCTATTTATATATCTTTCTATCTATCTATCTATCTATCTATCTATCTATCTATCTATCTATCTATCTATCTATCTATCCATATCTATCTATCTTTCTATCTATCCATATCTATCTATCTATCTATCTATCTATCTATCTATCTATCTATATCTTTCCATCTATCTATCTATCTATTTATATATCTTTCTATCTATCTATCTATCTATCTATCTATCTATCTCATATCTATCTATCTCTCTATCTATCTATCTATTTATCTATCTATCTATCTATCTATCTCATATCTATCTATCTATCTATCTATCTATCTATCTATTATCTATCTATTATCTATCTATTATCTATCTATCTCATATCTATCTATCTATCTATCTATCTATCTATCTATCTATCTATCTATCTATCTATCTATCTATCTATCTATCTATCACAAGGCACAAGCTATTAAACCTTCCCTTCTATCACAGAACTATTTGCGGTCTACCTCCCTCCGTCAGATCCCGTCTGCGGCAGACTGTGTTTTCTGCTTTGTGTTCTTAGACTCCGGTGATTAGATGTGACTGTTATTGTCACTAGTTAATGTGTGCTCTGCAATAGTCTATCCTGGTAGGCGAAATTCCCAAGGATTGTTGGATCTATAAATGTAAGTGCATTCGGAAACAGTAAATATCAGGGAATGTGAGACATAATCGTCTTGCCTGTTCTCAGCAGAAAGATGAAAGCCTGCCACAGAACAAATGTATTTCTAACAGAATGAAACAAAATGTGCCCTGGGCTCCAAGACTAATGTAAACTGCAGCAAACATACATTTACATGTTGGCTCTTTAGTGAGTCAAATACAATTTTTTAGAACCGTTATTTAGAAACAAAAGTGATGTGATCATAGTGGCGGAGATACATTTCACTGTGTGCCCATTATGTACAATACCAGTCTGAGACTTTATGCATATTAACCCTTTCAATGAAGCAAACATCATGGAGCACATAATCCCATAGTCTGCTAGTCTGCCCACTGATGCCGATTGTGGATCCAGAGAAGTGGATGCTGCTTGTTAGGCCTCATGCATGCGACCGTAATCTGCAAAAAATACAGATGACGTCCGTGTGCATTCCGTATTTTGCGGAACGGAACAGCTGGCTCCCAATAGAACAGTCCTATCCGTGTCCGTAATGCAGACAATAATAGGAAATGTTCTATTTTTTGGAGGAGCAGACATACAGAAACGGAATGCACACGGAGTAAATTCAGTTTTTTTTTGCACCCATTGAAAGGAATGGTTTCTTATACGTTCCGCAAAAAATATGTGGCAAACACGGAAAGAAAATACGTTCGTGTACATGAGGCCTTAAAGTGACGGTCCTGGGTATCAGTAGATCCTTACACAGGTATCTGTATTGGCCTTGCATACATTTCTGCACAATGAGGTCACCCCTCACAGGTCTTGTTTTCCAAACTACATTTATGAATTAATATTTTTGCTTCCCACTTATATGTTTTAGTGATATTTCAAAAAATTTTGGCCTAATATTCGCCATAAATTCACAAATTATTGATTGACAAAATCAGCAATGTAATATGAGGGTATTGCTCGCGCAATACAGGCGTGGCTCATTTTTGCTACATTTTTCAAGCTGCTAGAAGTTTGCACAGTACAGTAATTCCTATCACACTACCTAACACCCTGCACTGGAACCTATCAGCTACACTATGTCACTATCTAACCTACACTGACTATCTCCCACTAACTATCTGTATTATATATATGAGCTAACTAACTAACTAGCTATCTTAGGCTACTTTCACACTTGCGGCAGAGAGATCCGGCAAGCAGTTCCGTCGCCGGAACTGCCTGCCGGATCAGGCAAAATGTATGCTAACTGATGGCATTAGTAAGACTGATCAGGATCCTGATCAGTCTTAAAAATGCCTGATCAGTTAAAAAAATGCATTGAAATGCCGGATCCGTCTTTCCGGTGTCATCCGGCAAAAACGGATCCGGCATTTATTTTTTCAGTCTGCGCATGCGCATACCGGAAGGACGGATCCGGCACTAATACATTCCTATGGGAAAAAATGCCTGATCCGGCATTCAGGCAAGTCTTCAGTTTTTTTAGCCGGAGATAAAACCGTAGCATGCTACAGTTTTCTCTTTTGCCTGATCAGTCAAAACGACTGAACTGAAGACATCCTGATGCAAACTGAACGGATTACTCTCCATTCAGAATGCATGGGGACATACCTGATCAGTTCTTTTCCGGTATAGAGCCCCTGTGACGGAACTCTATGCCGGAAAAGAAAAACGCAAGTGTCAAAGTAGCCTAATGTAATTGGATAAGGAATAGGATCCAGATAAAAGCACAGAGCACAGCAATGACACTGCTCTCTCTCTCAGAACTTTAAAGAACTGCAGAAAATGGCTGCTGGGGAGGTTCTTATATAGTAAGGGGTAGGCAACTTTCCTATTGGATGCTAGGGATGTTGCTAAGCTGTGACAAAGACATTGCAGCCTTCTCATTGGCCCACAAGCAAGAAGCAGGGAGGGTACTTATGAAAAAAAAAAATCTAGAATATTCGCGATTACGAAGATATAGCACTATATTCTACATCTTCGCGAATTCTGGAAGTGCCAACATTCACGATAAAAATTCACGATTAGAATCACCCGACAAACAAGCCTTTTGGAAGTGCCACCGATCACCCGACAAACAAGCCTTTTGGAAGTGCCACCGATCACCCGACAAACAAGCCTTTTGGAAGTGCCACCGATCACCCGACAAACAAGCCTTTTGGAAGTGCCACCGATCACCCGACAAACAAGCCTTTTGGAAGTGCCACCGATCACCCGACAAACAAGCCTTTTGGAAGTGCCACCGATCACCCGACAAACAAGCCTTTTGGAAGTGCCACTGATCACCTGACAATCGTTTTGCAAGCACCACCGATCACTCGACAACCGTTTTGTAACTGCAAATAACTTCACAAACAAGCTTTTGCCAATGCACCAATAACCCAATAAACAAGGCCGCCGATCACCTGACAAACAAGTGTTTTGCGAGCACCACTGATCTTCTGTTTGTTGGGTGATCGGTGGCACCTTCTCATGGGCCAGTTTTAAGGAATGAGCGTTCATTTATGAATAGATATACACCAATTTTTGGTGTATTTCTGTGGCAGATTTGGTCACAAAAGCGATTTGCCGCCAAATCTAAGACTCCTTCCCAATGCACACCCCGTACGCCAATTCTAAGAAAGGGGGCGTGGTGTTGGCGAGGGCAGACCAGCTGGCCGTCTCATTTATCATTTTCTACTCCTGGTTTAGGGGGAAGAAAATGATCTAAATGTACGCCAGCAATTTCTGGAATGAGGAATGATGACTAATTGACTATGTTGAATGATGATGATGATGATAATTAAGACCAAATGATAGGATATTGCAGACATTTTGGTCATTAGATAGAATCTTAGAATTCAGTACTCATTATAATAAATATATAGAACATTGTGGCAAGGCAAACTGCAGAAGAGTAATTTGGGCTTGTTGGCTTTTTCTCTAGTGCTCTCCCAGTCCGTATCACTACCTGGATAAATCCTAATTTTAAGATTAAATGAGGAATTGTCTGCTGCCCAAGACTCTTGAGTCTGGTACATACATTTTTCTAGATCAGGGATGCCCAACCTGCGGCCCTCCATCTGTTGAAAAACTAAAAATCTCTGCATGCCTGGACAGCCTACAGCAGGGCATGGTGGGAGTTGTAGTTTTCCAAGCTGGAGGGCCGCAGGTTGGGCATCACTGTTCTAGATGTTGAAACAGTTTTCCAAGATTTTAATACTGATAACCTATTCTCTGGTATCTGATTGCTGGGGGTCAACACCTGGGACCCCGCTGATCAGCTCTTTGAGAAGGCATTCTCCATGTTTACCAAGCACAGCACCGTACACTGTATAGCGGCTGTGCTTGGTATCGCAGCTCAGCCCCATTCACTTCTATGGGACTGAGCTGTGACTAGGCCACGTGACCGATGAACGTGTCATCACTTGGCCTAGGGAAAGCAGTGAGAAGGCCATGGCACTACTGTAAGCACCACTGCTTTCTCGAAAAGCAGGGGTCCCGGGTGTCAGGCCCCTACTGATCAGATACTGATGACTTATCCAGAGGATAGTTCTCAAGGAATAATTTAAAATAGCTGCTGCCTAGGGAAGTAAGGGGTCGGGGCCTCACTACACACTACACTGCTCTACAACAGATGATAATGATGTGATCCCACCTATGAGATGCCATCATGGCTGAGCAGCCTGACAGGATCACACACCAATGTGTAGTTTTGGTAGCATAGTGTGTAGTAAGTCACACCCCCTCACCACTCTCCATCCCCCAGGAAGCTTTGTAAGTGGAGGCAAGCAATCCTGCCTTTATTCTAGGATTGGTTGGTGGAAGCTTTTGGAATCATCCCCAGAGAGCCCCTTTAAAGTGAATATATTTATTCTCTTTAAAATTGAAATAGGTTGAAAATTTTGTACGGATTCATTATTTAATATATTCTTATAGTGGCTGATGCTTTGTTTGTCTGATACAGTGCATAGTTTTAAATTATAAAATTGTATCTACCTGCGGCCACCACTAGACGGCGCCTAAGGGCACATTGCCTGTTTGTGACATTGTACACTGAACTGAATAATAAAACAGTATACAATTAGCTCTTTAGCCCCCTCTGGTGGCATCTGCTGGCAGCAAAAATATTTTGCATCAAATCTGGAGCTTTATATTACAAAAAAAGAGAGCTTTGACTGCTATAAAGAGAAATGGTGACAGCACAGAACTGTATACTTAAATACATAATAATAATAATAACTACAACAATAACTATAATACTAGTATGAATGGCTGCTGCCATGTACCAGGGATATTTTAAGGTGACAATATCTTGGAAATTAGATGTGACCATATTTACAGCTCTGTATAACGCCTCCGCAAGAAGCCGAATGCCTTAAAGAATGCACTGTAGACGTAAATGCAATAGTGTCATGGCTATTACAGTAAATATAAAAATCAATAAAAGATTAAATCAAATGGAGAAGTATAGAAGGCATGGAGCCCCTGTGTTTATCAGTCTATTACCTGCACACTGCAGCCTCTAAGACTCCAAGCAAATGTATGATTTAACAGCTACAGAATTCCTTTTACGCGAAGTGCTTGCAGATGGGAATCCATTGTGAAGAGAAAACATCTACTTGTCTTCACAAGCTGAGGGTGGATTATGTGTCTATGATGCAATTATTGCACCGCTCATTACTGTTCCCAGCAGAGAGGTAATCCATGGGACATTCCTTGCTGCTGCATTCTGCCTCTGTAATACACTTCCATGTGCCGCTTTTCCCATATTGATGACCTATCCTCAGGTCAGGTCACCAATATCAGATCGGTGGGTTCTAAGTCCTGGCACCCCCAGCAATCAGCTGTGTAAAGAGACCAGATGATTGCGGGGGATCTAGGTGTCTGATATTGACCTATCCTAAGGATAGGTCATCATTAAGGGAAATGAAGAAAATCTCTTTAACCCTTTCCGGACCTCCGCTGCACAAGTCTGATATTTAAAAACGGCGTCCGACATTGCTGCCGGGTTTCTGCTGTTTTTGAACAGCAGACACCCAGAGCTAATTTCTTCAATCAGCAATAACGCCGATCGTAAACATTTAAACCCTCAAATGCCAATGTCAGATGTGACCACAGCATCTTGGACATGAAAACCCAGAAGCCCTGTGCTTCTGGGCCTGGAACGAATCCCCTTACGCTACTATCAGAGGAGCCGTCCATTCGTTGTAAAAGCCCTGAGCTTGCTGGAGACTACTAGGCCATATGTCCACAACAGTGAAAAAAAGGTCCAGATAAACTGTCCACTTTTAACTGAAGTTTTTTCACTAATGCCTTTCTGAGAAATGGACGTTAAAAACGGACCCATTCAACTGTATGGGGGCAGTTGGTCCATGAATAACAGACAAGATAGAACATGTTCTATTTTTCGACGTCCGTTATTCGCTGGCAGTCAAATAATCTGACGTGTGAATTACCCGATAGACTACCATTGGTCTTAAAATGGACGTATGATGGCCATTAAAAAACGTCCATCACATGTCCATTTTTCACTGTCATGTGCATGTACCCTTAGGCCTTTCACAGGTTTATTCCATTATAGGCCCACAGGTGGCCGCACTACATTGGAATATACTGAATTTTATATTTAGCAATGTACTAAATGCCATTGCTAAATAGAAATGGAAATCTGACGACAGCATGTCATTAAACCCTTGGTGGCCTAAAATAGAAATAAGAAAAAAACTTCTTAAAAAATATTTAAAAATATACAAATTCAATGCACCCCCTTTCCCCAAAATAAAAATAGAAATAAACAATGAAAAAAGAAATGTTATAGGCATTGCTGCATCCTAAAATGGCTGTACTATTAAAATATAATGAATATTTATCCCATATGGCGAATGAAGAATGGTGATGAGAAGAAAACATTTTTTCCAAAGCTTTATATATACAGTATATACAGTACAGACCAAAAGTTGGACACACCTTCTCATTCAAAGAGTTTTCTTTATTTTCATGACTATGAAGGCATCAAAACTATGAATTAACACATGTGGAATTATATACATAACAAACAAGTGTGAAACAACTGAAAATATGTCATATTCTAGGTTCTTCAAAGTAGCCACCTTTTGCTTTGATTACTGCTTTGCACACTCTTGGCATTCTCTTGATGAGCTTCAAGAGGTAGTCCCCTGAAATGGTCTTCCAACAGTCTTGAAGGAGTTCCCAGAGATGATTAGCACTTGTTGGCCCTTTTGCCTTCACTCTGCGGTCCAGCTCACCCCAAACCATCTCGATTGGGTTCAGGTCCGGTGACTGTGGAGGCCAGGTCATCTGGCGCAGCACCCCATCACTCTCCTTCATGGTCAAATAGCCCTTACTTTCAAAGTTTTCCCAATTTTTCGGCTGACTGACTGACCTTCATTTCTTAAAGTAATGATGGCCACTCGTTTTTCTTTACTTAGCTGCTTTTTTCTTGCCATAATACAAAATCTAACAGTCTATTTAGTAGGACTATCAGCTGTGTATCCACCTGACTTCTCCTCAACGCCACTGATGGTCCCAACCCCATTTATAAGGCAAGAAATCCCACTTATTAAACCTGACAGGGCACACCTGTGAAGTGAAAACCATTTCAGGGGACTACCTCTTGAAGCTAATCAAGAGAATGCCAAGAGTGTGCAAAGCAGTAATCAAAGCAAAAGGTGGCTACTTTGAAGAACCTAGAATATGACATATTTTCAGTTGTTTCACACTTGTTTGTTATGTATATAATTCCACATGTGTTAATTCATAGTTTTTATGCCTTCAGTGTGAATCTACAATTTTCATAGTCATGAAAATAAAGAAAACTCTTTGAATGAGAAGGTGTGTCCAAACTTTTGGTCTGTACTGTATATATATTTTTTAGTTATTTTTTATTTTTTTGGGGAATGAAAACACAAGATAAACTATATAAATGTGGTATTGTTGTAATTTTACTGACCCAGAGAATGAAGGGTAAAGATCAGTTTTACTGCCTAGAGAATGCAGTAAAAAAAACATAAAGATTGTGATTCCACCCCATTTGAAGTGTTTTTCTAGCATCCCACTACATCATATTCTAAAGTAAATGGTACCATTAGAGAGTATAACTTGTCCCTCAAAAATCAAGTCCTTGTATGTCTATGTGAATAGAAAAAAAAAAATTTATGGCTTTGGGAAGGCAGGGAGTTAAAAATTGAAAACACAAAAATGGAAAATCTCAAGGTCCTGAAGGGGTAAATCACCCAAACCAGAAAAAAAACTTGGTTTTGAGATAATGATATTGAACATGAAACACAAATGTACAGGAGATCCCTACAGACAATCCAAACATGGAGCCACTCTTATTCCGATTCAGCTCAGTGTAAATGTGCTCACTGCACCTTGCTTTTTTTGTTTTAGTAATTGAAGCCATCAGGAGAACCCCTTGGTCATTTAACAAGATCTACTATATCATGCAGAATGGTAGAGCTAGCTATCAGATATGGTCAGACGTGCAAGAGAGAAGGCAGACATGGTTTATTGTCATCTCTGTCTTATAGAAGTTGTGCCTTTGAGGCTGTGACTTATATGTAGAACATGGTTCCTTAGGAATAGGTATTCCATGATGTACATGTATGTCAGGGTGCACCATACGGGTTCATAAGGCAGCAAGCTTATATATTACATAGTTTATTGAAAAATTTATAAAAAATGTAGTTGTCTAGTCAGAACCAGTGCTTAAATGCATCTGACTAGGGTTCCTTGGGCTGGCCAGTAAATTACCCTATGGGCACTTATAGGTACAGAACATATACACATTCTATTTTTGTCCTGTACACACAGGACGTACAGCAGTATTTACTCTCACCATTTGTTGAATTTGGTAAAGGGCTCTAATTTCCCATTTTCAATACAATATTGCAATATTGCTAGCAACACACTGTGTGGCAGCATAAAGACACATAAAGGATAGACCTCTCCCTACAGAGTATCAGAAAATCATGTTTAAAAAAAAATGCTGGTCATGTAATGCCACACATTTCAGGATATATTGAGCCAAAACCAAAGGTAAGGAAAGGTAAGGTAAGGAAGACACATTGGTTTCATCAACAAGATCTAATAGATAATTAGAGTCTAAGACTTATGGGATGATTCCCTAATGGAAAGTGGTTGGTTCCAAAGTCATCTCCAAATGGAGTTGCCTTGATTTGTTGCATCATCGGGTCCATTACACTGGGTCAAAAGGAAGATTCCCTAGTAGACCTTATCTAGATACATTATGTCCAAATATTCCATACATCTCCACAATGGCCATATTGTTCTGTTTTTCTATTTCTACAAGATTGCCTTGTAAATTAGACGTTGCAATACACTTGATTATTCTGGAGTCCTAAGGTGAAAAATATTGTAATTAGTGAATATTATTTAGCCACGGATAATTTCACAGCATTGACGTAGTCCTCCTGAAGTTCATGCCAGTTAAAAATAAACATGGCCTGTGTAATTAACCTGCAGGTTTCCCTGCACATACACAATATACATTTAAGAAATAATATCAAAATGTATTTTTTGCTTCCTTAAAGGCGTTCTCTGAGACCAGGAACACCTTCCATATGGCCAGGCAGATTGCAGAGGTTAAAATAAAAAACTTACCTGTCACGGCAGTCCTATTGCAGCATGGTGCTGCCTTCTATTCCACGTCCCCGCTACACATCAACACTGCCAACCAATCAACGACATCCTGGACCAGAAGTGTGATGTGCCATCTACAAACCACTGAGGGCCCTCAATGGCCTTCTGTACCAGAAGTGTGATCTGCCATCTACAAACCACTGAGAGCCCTCAATGGCATCCTGGACCAGATGTGTAATGTGTCATCTCCAGAACAATAAGGGCCTTTAATGGCCTCATGGACTAGAAGTGTGATGTGCCATCTAGAAACCACTGAAGGCCCTCAATGGCCTCCTGGACCAGAACTGTGATGTGCCATCTATCAATGGTCTTAGCGGTGGCAGTGGTCACTTACCATTCCTACATGTTACCACTGAGGCAATTGATTGGCCTTAATGGTTTGTAGATGGCACATCACAATTCTGGTCTAGAAAGTAGCTGGAACTGGTGTGACAGTACCAGGTAAGTCTCTTTTAAACCCCTTTATCTTGCCAGGACATATATAAAAAGGTTCCAGATAATGTGGTAAAACTCTTTAAAAAAATGTACTGCAATGTTGGCTTTTTTACCTTTTTATCTTTTTTTTTTTTAATAGCTCCTCCCCATTGCATGAATGAGCGGTTGTAATATCACTGCTGTGACACAGGGCCTCTTAATTGGAGTGGGCGCTGGATGTTGGATTTTATATTGATGACCCATCCTGAGGATAGGTCTTCAGTATACTAGAGTTGCACAGCCCATTTTAGTATGTTTTATTGGTCTGAGTTCTGTGATGTACCGGTAATATAGATAATGTTACTGATATATGTATCCTTCCTCATTTTTCCTTATGACGCAACATATCCCGAAAAGAGTGGCACTCATTTTGAAAAAACATGATTTTATGATACTCTCTTGGGAGTTTTTTATGCCATAAGTTCATATATGCAGCCACCCACAGACTGTGATAGATTTGCAGCCTATTGATTTTTTTTTTTTAGCATGTTTGATAATGTATTGAGGTTGAAATGTGAAAAATTGGAGTCCTTAAACAGTTTACGCTATGATTAATGTAAAAAATGAAAAAAGACATCACATTGTGCATGGCAATCTCTTTCTAACAAAGCTAGAACCATCCCTGTACCTCACATGGATCCAGAGATCTCCCCATTCTTTGCCCCAATTGTTCTGCTAAATTCATTTCAGGTTGGCAGTTCAGGGGACATGTCCTTCTTCAGAGAGGCATGTCCTTTCTTTTACAGCTCTCTCCCTTTTACAGCTTGGGAGGTTTCTTTCTGCTGAAGCTCTTTCCCTGTACTGTAACTGCAATAACTTCAGCCTGTGGCAGTTGCACATTTTTTATTTAAGCTGAGTATGTGTCACGTAGTGATGTGGGAGGGAAAACCACACCGACAACAGGAGGGAAGGGAAAAGGAACTAGGCCTCAAAGCTAGGGAAAGGTAAACGGACACCTCCTATGAAAACCCTAATCCTAGTCCTGAATCCTATCCGTATGAACGGACCTTGAGGGTAGGAATGTTCATACACTGGAACCTATGACCCTGGAAACCCTGAATTGCCCTGGAGTAGTGTCTGGGCTTGAGACAGCCTGTTCCTTCCAATATGAAAAAAACAGCGTCTCCCTGAGGCCTAGTAACAAAAGACAGAGGGGAAACAATAAAATATATAAAAGGGAAGTAACACTTAACTTCTGAAGTAAATGGAGGGGCAGGAACTCAGAAGAGGACCACACACCAGCACTTCCAATACTAAACTGAAGCTATCAATCGCATAGCATGATGGGTGAAGCCAGACTAAATAGAGGAGTTGGAATGACCACTAAACTACACCTAAGACAAGAGGTGTGGTCATTACCAGCAACAACACTGAAAACAAGTGAAACTAAAGAGGCTGTCAGATCACATCACGTGCAGCCAGTCTCTTAGATCTTCTGACCTCTGTCACGTTAGAGACCGTGACAGTATTTGTGACCACTTCAACAAGGCGGACAAGAAATAAGGAAAAGAACAAAGAGCAGGTGGCGCTAAACAGATACATTTTATTGAATAGTTCAGTATCTATACAAAACCAGTATGGGTTTCAGGTTTAAAAAATATAGAATATTTTTTGTGGCACAACCCCTTTAACAAAATTTCAGAAAAAAATAAGGATGGACATATCCATACAAATGACTTTTTGTATGTCCTTTATCCTTTTTATGAGCCACATTGCAATCATTATGCACAAGCTTCAGTGTTTCCCAACTTCCCGACCTACATAAGCTGTTATAAAAAAGCATTTTATAAATACACTAATTGACCTTTTCAATTGGACAGCCATGAAACTGAGTTATAAAAGGCTAAACTTTCCCGCGATCACTGGCTCATAGAAATTATGCAATCTGTTAGATAATGGAAAGCGCCTGCAATGCTAATAAAAACATAAGTAAGCAGTAGCTAGGTGAGTCTAAAAAATAATAAAAGCAAAATCATGTAAAGTCGGTCCCTCCCCAGGTATAAATTACCCTGGAAGATGAGTTTATGTAATTTATGGGCAGAGCCGGTCTAGATGAACTGCACTAAATTTTCTCCTATGCAATCAGTTCTAAGTGCTATAACGGATTGTAATCCCGAGCTGCGAGAAAGAAACTCAGAAGAAATCAGCTTATATTCATCAGAGGTGGACTATGCCGCAAAGAAACACATTAACTATTCCAGGACTAAAGGCGTATGCATTTGTCTTCAGTAGGAAAAAAATTATCTCTGGGTAAAATACTGATGAACACATCACATTTTCTAGCTCTTATGACCCGTTGAAGAGCATTTAAGAAGATCATCAAAGCATGTTGTGACATGGTGAACTCTCCTTATATACTTGGGGACATTAACCATAGCTATCTGTGGATACAGCCTAAATATTTCCATCTCAAAATATTAACAACCCAACCTACTAAAAACTCACCAAATGACCTTAAAAGCTGCAAAAATTGTCCATGCTTAAAAACTAAAAATTGTAAAGTTATTGAGATATTGCACCCTTGTTGTGTTTTATGACTTTCCTTAGCTATGAGAATGTGGCCATCTTTAATAGATATTTAGTGAACCAAAATGTACTGCACTGACCCCAGAATGAACTTATATTAGGAATTAAGGATAAGGAGGAATGGCTATATTTTTAATCGGTTGTAAATAGAGATGAGCAAATCAACCTTAAAAAAGAGTCAAGCCAAAAAATTTCGAGGTGGATCTGAATTCCAATTTTTTGTAGTTCGGTTTGGGTGAATTCTGAAGAGAAAGAGAGAGGGGAAATACAAAAAAAAAAAATGGGAGATGAGAAAAAAAAATAGCTGCCAAAAAAGTCCTAGGAGAACTTAAAGTGTCATACATAAATCTTCAGGCCAACTGAAACACTTTTGGCTCTGGAAGAATCAATTCTGACCTGAATAGAATTTTGAGTGATTCCCTCATCTCTAGTTGTATAGTTATAAAAATCTGGAAAGTTCTGCAGAAAATTTGGCAATTATTGGGAAATTAGATTTTTGTTTGTGAAAATTATTTAATGGGGTATTTCAGTTCTCATAAAATAATAGGCATATTGCTAGGATTTGACATCACTTTTTAATCATGGGGATGGGGGATTCAACCTCAGAATCGGTTCTCAGAGGTTGGACCCCCACCAATCCTAAAGTGAGGCCATATCCTGGCAATATGCCATCACTTTATGAGATATGAATATTGGGTCTTATGGCAATCTATGTACAGTCGTGGCCAAAAGTTTTGAAAATGACACAAATATTAGTTTTCACAAAGTTTGCTGCTAAACTGCTTTTAGATCTTTGTTTCAGTTGTTTCTGTGATGTAGTGAAATATAATTACACGCACTTCATACGTTTCAAAGGCTTTTATCGACAATTACATGACATTTATGCAAAGAGTCAGTATTTGCAGTGTTGGCCCTTCTTTTTCAGGACCTCTGCAATTCGACTGGGCATGCTCTCAAACAACTTCTGGGCCAATTCCTGACTGATAGCAACCCATTCTTTCATAATCACTTCTTGGAGTTTGTCAGAATTAGTGGGTTTTTGTTTGTCCACCCGCCTCTTGAGGATTGACCACAAGTTCTCAATGGGATTAAGATCTGGGGAGTTTCCAGGCCATGGACCCAAAATGTCAACGTTTTGGTCCCCGAGCCACTTAGTTATCACTTTTGCCTTATGGCACGGTGCTCCATTGTGCTGGAAAATGCATTGTTCTTCACCAAACTGTTGTTGGATTGTTGGAAGAAGTTGCTGTTGGAGGGTGTTTTGGTACCATTCTTTATTCATGGCTGTGTTTTTGGGCAAAATTGTGAGTGAGCCCACTCCCTTGGATGAGAAGCAACCCCACACATGAATGGTCTCAGGATGCTTTACTGTTGGCATGACACAGGACTGATGGTAGCGCTCACCTTTTTCTTCTCCGGACAAGCCTTTTTCCAGATGCCCCAAACAATCGGAAAGAGGCTTCATCAGAGAATATGACTTTACCCCAGTCCTCAGCAGTCCATTCACCATACTTTCTGCAGAAGATCAATCTGTCCCTGATGTTTTTTTTGGAGAGAAGTGGCTTCTTTGCTGCCCTTCTTGACACCAGGCCATGTTCCAAAAGTCTTCGCCTCACTGTGCGTGCAGATGTGCTCACACCTGCCTGCTGCCATTCCTGAGCAAGCTCTGCACTGGTGGCACTCCGATCCTGCAGCTGAATCCTCATTAGGAGACGATCCTGGCGCTTGCTGGACTTTCTTGGACGCCCTGAAGCCTTCTTAACAAGATTTGAACCTCTTTCCTTGAAGTTCTTGATGATCCTATAAATTGTTGATTGAGGTGCAATCTTAGTAGCCACAATATCCTTGCCTGTGAAGCCATTTTTATGCAACGCAATGATGGCTGCACGCATTTCTTTGCAGGTCACTATGGGTAACAATGGAAGAACAATGATTTCAAGCATCACCCTCCTTTTAACATGTCAAGTCTGCCATTTTAACCCAATCAGTCTGACATAATGATCTTCAGCCTTGTGCTCGTCAACATTCTCACCTGAGTTAATAAGACGATTACTGAAATAATCTCAGCAGGTCCTTTAATGACAGCAATGAAATGCAGTGGAAAGTTTTTTTTTTGGATTAAGTTAATTTTCATGGCAAAGAAGGACTATGCAATTCATCTGATCACTCTTCATAACATTCTGGAGTATATGCAAATTGCTATTATAAAAACTTAAGCAGCAACTTTTCCAAATTCCAATATTTATGTAATTCTCAAAACTTTTGGCCACGACTGTAGACATGTTCTTACAGATGTGTCCACCCTTACCTTATCTCTAATTTGGTAACGGACTCTCATGAAACCAGTATCGCAACATGCTCACTACATTTTTGACAGGCTGCAATTCAAAGCACAACCATTGGTTGATCATAAGGACACATATAGCATAGACATCTCGTGACACAATATAGCAACATCGTGTTGTTTTGCAAAGCTGGTTATCTTGTGGCACACATATCAGGAAATTTCCAGCCAAGAGGAAAGGTAAGGGTCGACACATCTGTGCCTCTTAAGCAGAGTGTAGGGTGCTTGCTGTGACTCTGTTTCTTATATATACTTTGGGAAAGCACTGAATTAAATGGGTTTATGCAAAGCCAAAATTTTCCATAAAAGAGCTCCCTGTGGGGCCAAGACTGTACCATGATAATTGGGCCCAGCCACAATGGAAACCGTGAGATCCAGCAATGGATATGCTCATTTAAAATGAAAACGGGGGTTTCACTTGCTGCTCAGCTTGAGCAATAATTATATTTGCTTTGTTGCAATTAAACCTGAAATATCATGACCCTATTTCACTAGCACAGAAATGATATCCATTAAGAGCTTAAGATTTCACACTTGCCAGATACTGAATTCAGGATCTTCATCCATCAGTCTATAGCCAGACACCAGAGTGGCTCTCCTTCTGGAGGACTGAGCATATCCATGGATTACAGAAACAGCCCATTGAGTACACTGGTGCTGCAGGGAAACTTAAAAAGGTTATTCAAGAGTGGAATATTGCTGACCTATCCTCAAGATTTCACTGGAATAATTTGGTACACGGTATACGTTCCACCTATTAAATTATATCACTGTCGTTTGGAACGCTATTTTACTGCTAAAACTAATATTTTATTAATTCAAAAAAGGGGGGAAAGGGAAACTACCTATATTAAAATTCTAGGACACCATCTAACCAGTATAAATTCGATGGAATGGACCATATGAGACCGCATGCGGTGCATATAACTGTGGATGGGGTCACTGGAAATGCCGCAGCTAGTGCTATACTAAAGGCTGAATCATAAGGCCATGAGGCCGTACTAGATCCACTCCACCAGAAGTATGCACTGTGGCGCGGTCAAGGTGCTCTGAACCATTGCCAGCTAGTGTGGCCCTAGGCTAAAGTTTAATCAGTTAGGACTAATCCGTTGATAAACATCTACCTGCAGAAGCCGACCTCACTGAAAGCATCCGTTCAGGTAGAATCAGATGTCTGAGTGTCAGCCCTGCAGGCAAGAATCAAGGGACCTAAACTAAGCTGGATAGAGCAGAACGGCCTGATTGCATGTACTCATCAGCTGCAGAGGGCTGGAATCCACAGACCTCAACTGCAGTGTGAGCGCGTTACAGGCACTATAGACATTAGTTCATCCCCACAACACACTCGACGCGTTTCGCCATACTCGGCTCGTCAGGAGCATAGTTCTGTGGGTATTTGGACAAACAATCAGAGCTGCTAAGCCTCCATGGCAGAGGCTGCAGCTGTCAGTACGAGGTGGCCGAACGCGGCCACTCAAGTGCACGATATATAAGGAGAGTCCTCCTCCCCTGTGCTGAGTCACGCCTTCAGGACGGCCAATGAGAAGGTGGGAGGCGCGGCACCGCCGCATCATCCATCCCGCCCCCATTGTTCCGCCCCCTCTGTGAGGCGGGCCCAGATGAATGTCACAACATTCATACACTAAAGACAAAGTTGATACATACGGCGACTTGGTAATCCGGCAGCATGATATAGCAGCCGTAGGAACAAGGATTATAAAGCGGTCTCAGGTATATTATGTAAAAGACGTCATTCAGTTGTGGTCAGAGTATCGCTGCAGGGTCATGGAAAAGACCCTGTAGCATTTCTCATCATGGGCGATATCACAGCGATCAGGTCAATACGTAATGTGATGGTGAGCCCTGCTAAAATTAGGTTGGGATATAATATGGTGTGTACAACCTGTACTTAATAAATACACTCCCATACCCCTGCTATCATTGTGGCCCTATTAAGCGCTCTAAGAATCACATTACTGATGGCCTCCTGACAATAATGTCTAGTGATCCGTATTTATGAGGCACATACATCACGGAGAGATAATATTACTCCTGATGTTCCACCTGTTGCACTCTTTAGGAAGAAATATTTTACCTGTTACACTCTCTAGAAAAAAAAAAAAAAATCTAGAGAAAACATGTGAAAGAGTTATACTCATTCAATCCATAAGGTTGGAGTGCATACAGGCGGTAGATCCACTGTGTCTCTTTTTGTAATAAACGCCTGTCAAAGTCGCCTCCTCTTGGCGATCTTCTAACCACCTCCACAGCCTGAAATTTAATGACATCCACATCACCACCATGTACAGTGGATGTGTGTCTAGCAATCGGGGTATCAGCCCCTTTGCGGATGTCATTTAGATGTTCTGCTACTCTTCTGCGGAATTCCCTTGTGGTTTTACCCACGTATTGTTTTCCACAAACACAAGTGGCCAGGTATACCAGACCTCTGGTTTTGCAATTCACAAACGATCTAATAGTGAATCTCCGCTCAGTAACGCTGCAAACAAATGTAGCGCCCAACCGAATTGCAGGGCAAGCCACACACCCTCCACAACGGAAGGTACCTTTGAGGCTGGTGCTAAGCCAAGTGGATGTGGTAGGGGCCTGAAAGAAGCTGTGGACCAGGCGATCTCTCAAATTACGTCCACGTCTGTATGTGATTAGAGGTGTGTCGCCTATCATGTGTCCAATATCTGGGTCTGATTTTAAAATGCCCCAGTAGGTCGTCAACAGCTCTCTCACTGTGTTATGCGCTTCATCATACGTGGCTATGATGCGCAACTGCTCCGTTTCCAATGATCCTGGTTTAGGGGTAAGAAGGGCATCCCGATTTTGGGCCAGCGAATGATGGTATGCCTTAGTTAATACATGTTGCGGGTACCCCCTATTCCTGAACCTGGTCTGTAGATCACTGGATGCCGTTCTGAAATCCGACATGCTGGAACAATTGCGCCTTACCCGAAGGTATTGCACTTTGGGAATTCCCCTCTTCAGGGGCAAGGGGTGGCAACTGTCCCACCTAAGGAGGCTATTGGTCGCCGTCTCTTTGCGGAACAGTCGTGTGCCAATGTTACCCATCTTGTCCCTGAAGATGGTTAAATCCAGAAAGGTGATTTGAGATTCCTGGATCTCCGATGTGAAGAATAGTCCCATAGTGTTTATGTTCAGGTCTGAGACAAACTGATTAAAATCATCTACACTCCCCGACCATAAAATCAGCACATCATCGATGAAGCGTAACCACAAATTAATGTGGTTAGCCCATCTCTGGTTGTCCGCGAACACAACTTCCCGTTCCCACCAGCCCAGGTAGAGATTGGCGAAGGTCGGGGCACAAGGGCTCCCCATCGCCACTCCCCTGAGCTGGTGGTACATACGGTGATCAAAGATAAAACAGTTGTGTTCAAGGATGAACTTCATTAGTTCAAGGACAAACTCGTTATGCTGCCAGCAATGGATGCCACGTTGTTTAAGAAATGAGGCCACAACTCCACATCCCCTATCATGGGGTATGGAGCTGTATAAGGCCTCGACATCCAAGCTGGCCAGCATAACGTTCTCACCAAGATGAATTCCCTCCAGTTTCTTGATCACATCCATAGAATCACGTACATACGAGGATAGGGCCACCGCAAAGGGTCGTAAAATCCTATCCACGTATGTACTGATTGGATGTGTCAAGCTCCCAGTCCCTGAAACAATGGGACGTCCCTTTAATGGGGAAAGTCCCTTGTGCACCTTGGGTAACCCATAGAAGCAAGGGATCTGGGGATATTTGGGGAACAAAAAATCAAACTCAGACCGACTGATAAGGTCATGATCATGTGCTGTATCCAAAAGATCCTTCAATTGTCTCCTGAATGTCTCAGTTGGATTCGTTTCCAGCACACGATAACAGGCATCATCACTGAGAATGTTAAGACACATGGTCTTATCCTCAAGATAGGCCCTCAATAACTGAATGGCGGAGTTCTGACACCTGGCACCTCTACCGATCAGCTCGAGAGCCACAACCTATTCACAGCATACCAAGCACAGCACCGTACATTGTATAGTGGCTGTGCTTGGTATTGCAGCCCCGTCTTTTTTACTTGAATGGGACTGAGCTGCACATAGGCCATGTGACCAATGAACGTGACGCCACATGGCCTAAGAAGAGTCTGCAGGGCTCACTGGAGCACTGTGGGCTCTTCAAACAGCTGATCAGATACTGATGACCTATTCTGAGGATAGGTCATCCGTATTCTACTCCCTGAAATCCCTTTTAAAAACTTGTAACTGGTTTTGTCCATATATTACATCGATAGCACTCATCAATAGGAGTCCATGTAATATGCTTATCACCATGAACCTTTCTATTAAAAAAGTGGACAACCCCTTTAATTCCCATTGAATGGACAACTGTATCTAATATACGTTGCTTAGGTTCCTAACAAATTTTAAGACCTCTACTTGTTCTTAATGCATAGGAACAATTCTATATACATCCAAAGGCTGACAACCAGGCTTGATCATGTCCAACAGGCAAAGGTGCAGGGGTCATTACAAGAATGTTTCCATTCACTGACAATAAGCAAATCATTTTAACATATTATGAAATGTAAGAACTTGTTCTCCCTTGTACCCAGTTCTCCTGAATTGCGAATAGTATAATTTACCGCGTATTGGATTCTATTGCCCTTAGTAAAAGGTGACAACGTATGATTAATGACTTCAATGTCTGTAATATAATAGCTACTGATGCAAGGCTTTTCGAAACTAAGTAGCAAACAAATATATCAATTAACACCTAATACCTTTGCATGGGAACATTAAATATTAAACATAAAAATATCAGGGCTTTTTTTGGAGCCGCTTGACTTCTATTTCTATTGGATATACAGTTTTACATGCATCGGTGTAATTCCTCAGACCTTATTTTAGTTTCAAGTACAAGAAGTTGAATCATTTTCCTCTCTTGTCGATCTCCTTCAAATAACTTTTCAGGGTTGATACAGCGGGTTTAATGAGTTGCAGTTAGGTGGAACTAGCCACCACAGAAAATGACTCTGCTACCTGAAACATGAAGTACAGATTTATTGATATGACTTTACTTTAGAAGTTAGAAAGCAATGTTCACACTGCGCCTAATGCACATGGCAGGATGTCTGGCAGGACGTGTGGTAGTGCATGAGCCAGTATATGGTTGATTGTAAAATAGGAGTTATAGTATATCCAACAATAATTCGTACACAGTGCAAATTCTTTTCCAGATGGGGAGGTATGGCGGCTTGCAAAGTGGCAGATAATGGCACTCGTGCCCTGCTATCTTGCTAAAGTCTCTCTCTCTGTGGAATCTCTGGCTAGGGAATGAAATCTGGTAGTGTTGATCGAGCACCAAAGTGTTTAGGTGCTCGGGTGCTAGAGTCATACACCTTGGGATGCTCGGGTGCACAATGGAAGCCAATGGGAGAACCCGAGCATTAAACCAGGCACCGCCTGCTCTGAAGAGGGGAGGGTGTCTGGTTCATAAGAAAAGGTCAGAAATTGATGGAAACACCACCGAAATGGTTCGGGAACAGCATGGGGAGGATGTCTGGATGCATCTTGGACTCCCAGGTCGCTGCTGGGAACGATGTTGTCCGAGTAGTACGCCAATTTTACAGACTGACAATAATTCGCACCAAACCAAAGATAAAATCGATTTTAGAGGAAAAATTGTTAGCAAACATTCGTTTCTGTATATTTATTTGTATATAAAGGGCAAGTGCTGCCAAAAATTATAAGGAAGAGGCACTCCGATACAACCTGTATATCACATAGTGGAGGGCCTCATTCACATTGTGATACAATTGTTCAGGTAGTGGGACTCCTACACTAATAAAGCCTATGCACTAAGGGAAAGGGCTGCCAAAAATGACAAGGAACCGGCACTCCAATACATCCTTTATACACATAAAAGAGGGCATCATACACCCTTCAAAAATTATGATTCATCGCCTGATGGTGACCCTCAAAAACATTAGGAGCAAGGGCCTGCTGGTGACCTTCTAAAACATTACAGGCGAGGTCCTGCTGCTGAGCTGACTATCTAAAACATTAGGGGTGAGGGTCTGCTGCAGAGCTGATTCTTTAAAACATTAGGGGCGAGTGCCTGCTGCAGATCTGAGCATCAAAGAAATTATGGGCGAGTGCCTGCTGCTTAGCTAACCATTGAAAAAATTATGGGCGAGGGCCTGCTGGTGAGCTGACCCCCAAAGACATTATATGAGAGGGCCTGCAGGTGAGCTGACCCCCTAAAAGATTGTAGTCGAGGGCCTGCTAGTGAGCTGACCCTTTAAAGCATTACATGCGAGAGCCTGCAGGTGAGCTGACCCTCTAAACGATTGTAGGTGAGGGCCTGTAGGTGAGCTGACCCTGTAAAACATTATGGTTAAGAGCCTGCTAGTGAGCTGACCCTCTCCTGCAGGTGAGCTGGCCTTCTAAAAGATTGTAGGTGAGGGCCTGCTGGTGAGCTGACCCTCTAAAACATTGTATGCAAGGGCCTGCAGGTGAGCTGACCCTCTAAAAGATTGTAGGTGAGGGCCTGCTGCTAAGCTGACCCTCTAAAACATTATATGTGAGGGCCTGCAGGTGAGCTGACCCTCTAAAAGATTGTAGGTGAGGGCCTGCTGGTGAGCTGACCAGGGGCATTGCTAGATTAAAACATTCCTGGGCCCCTGTTGCTTTGTCCCAGGCTCCGAATGTACTGCCTGCCTGCTAGCAGTGTCGGATTGGGGTACCTAGGGACCACCAGTAAAATGTATTTTGGGGGCACACCGTACAGATACATTAAAATATAATAAATAATCTAACAAGTTTTTTATGTGGACATAAGCTGGTTGAGGTGCTGTACATTGAATATATGTATGTAGTGTACTAAATCTAATGTGGTATGTGCCACTTGTGCAGGGGGTGGGAGACTAGGGGCCCACCTTGCTCAGGGGCCCACCGGGGGATTCCCCTGTATCCCTGTGGGCCAGTCCAAGCCTGCCTGCTAGATTCAACTGTATTGCCATCCTCAGGATGGCAATACAATTGAATCTAATGCCCTGCAAGAGCTGAAGGACCTGTGATGACGTCACAGGTCATGTGATTAGTGCTAAATGCAGTAGCTGAAAAGGACCTGCAATGATATGATGTCACTGTCATGTGACCAGTGCATAAGAGGATGGCTCAGCAGTAAAGAGAAGTCCTGGGAAGAAGCTGTGGTGAGATCTGTTACATGAGGAGAGGTAAGTGAAGGGGTAGAGTACTCAGTGTGAGAGGCAGAACAATGTTGGGAGTTGTAGTTATTTAACTGGGACTGTATGTTAGGGCTGAAGGGAGGGAAGTTGTTTACATGGGACAGTGGGATGGAGTGATGTTATTTACATGGGACTGAAAGTTGAGGGAGTGATGTTATTTACATGAGAATGCATGTTGGAGGTGGCTGGGGCAGGGTGATGTTATTTACATGGGACTATATGTTGAAAGCGGTTGTGGGAGGGAGTGATATTATTTACATAGGACTGAATGTTGAGGAGTAATGTGATTTACATGGGACTGCATGCTGGAGGTGGCTGGAGAGGGGGTGATTTTATTTACATGGGACTGTATGTTGAAGGTGACTGGGGGAGGAAGTTATGTTATTTACATGGGACTGAATATTGAGGGGGTGATGTTATTTACATGGGACTGTATGTTGAAGGTGGCTGTGGAGGGGGTTATGTTCTTTACATGAGACTGTATGTTGAAGGCGGCTGGGGAGGGGGTAATGTTATTTACATGGGACTGTATATTGAGGGTGGCAGGAGAGCTGGTGTGATGGTTTTTACATGGGACTGTATTTTAGAGGGGACTGTAGATAGAAAGGGATTTTATTTACATGTGACTGTATATTGGAGGGGGTTAGGGAGATGGTGTGATGGTATTTACATTGCACTCTATGGCGGAGAAGGGAAATAATGTTATTTACATGGGACTCTATGGTGGGGGCTGAGGAATTATAATTTTTGAGGACAGTAAACGGATGAATATAACTGCAGGGGGCATTTAAATACTGGGAGTGCTTCAGGGGGAGCATTATAACAGTAGGGGGCATTATAAATACTGAGGGCACTGTGGGGGCATTTTAAATCCAGGTGACATTAGATGTTCTTATTACTACTGGGGGCTCTATAGGAGGGACTTATTAATCTGCATTATTTCTACTAAGAGCACTGTGGGGGTCTTATTACTACTGAGGGGTCTGTAGATAGCTTTATTACCACTGGGGGAACAATAGGGGGGCTTATTTCTACTAGGGGCTCTGTAAGGGCATTATTAATACTGGATGGCTCTTCTACTAATGGGGGCACTGTTGGGGAGCATTATCACAGTTGGGGGCACTGTAGGGGGCAGGATTACTAATGAGGGCATTCTAGAAGGGAATTACTATTGGTGGGACAATGAGGAGCACTATTAATATGGGGGGCACTCATTTTTCTTCAGGACAGTATTTGGGGGTACAGAAAAATAAGGAAGCTAAGATGTCTGTATGTCACACTCTGTAGAGATGAGGCGCGGCTGAGAGAAGTTGTCTGGATGGAATAGAGAAGATGATGACATCTACATCTACATCAGAGGAGACGTCACCTTAGAGAATTGGGCCATATGCATGAGGGCTTGTGCCCCGGATCTTTTGACACCCTAGCAACGCCCCTGCCTGACTGTGATGGCTTCTGTGACTGAGGAGAGGTAAGTGAAGGGATGGATACAGTGTGAGAGCCAAAGGAATGCTGGGAGTTGTAGTTCTGCTCTCTCACACCACCTCCCTGCTTGGTTGAGAGAGTGATGTTTTTTTTTACAAGGGACTGTATGTTAGGGCTGAAGGGAGGGGTGTTATTTACATGTGAACTGTATATTGAAGAGATGGGAGTGATGTTATTTACATGGGACTGTAATTTACATGGGAGTGATGTTATTTAGGTCATGTGACAGCAGTTTAAGTAGCGTCCATATATAACCAATTATAACCAATTGCAGTCTATGTGACTGTTCACACGGCTGTTTTCTGTTTTGTTTTGTTTTTTAAAGGTCTAGTAAATAGCGGCCAACAAAAAATAGGACATGTCCTATTTTTGGCCGTGAAATCAATGGGGCCATTTTTAACAGCCGTCTAGAACGGAGCGTGCCCGTTTAACAGCTGATAAAAACAGGTACAGTGGGGATAAATGATATTTCAGGAGTTAAAATAATTTTAAAAATACTCACCTCATCCAAAAAACAGGGATACAGACTCCTCATTGGATGCAGAAGGACCTGCGCTCCCAGCGTGATGACATCACACGATCGCAGGTTCTGCTGCATCCAGTGAGGAACGAGTGTCCCCGCGCGTGAAAGTGGATGCGTGGATAGCAGTAAAAAAAAATGCTGTGGGCCATATTATTAATGCTGGCGGCCACTATGAGGGACATTTATTAATGCTGGGAGCCAATATTTGGGCATTATTTACAATTGGGGCCATTATGGGGGGTTGGGATAAGCCAATCATATTCATCCATTTTTAAACAGCCAGATGGCGAGAAAATGGACGCACAAAGGGTTAGAAAATGGTTGTGACAGGCGTTTAGAAGCAGACGCACTATTTATTTATTTATTTATTTATTTTTACACTTGTGTGCATGTAGCCTTACATGGAACTGTATGATGGAGGCGGTTTGGGAGGGAGTGATGTTTCTTACATGGGACTGTGTGTTGGATGAGGCTGAAGGGAGGGAATTATGTTTTGTACATGGGACTGTATGTTGGAGGGGCTGAAGACAGGGGATTGATGTTATTTACATGGGACTGTGTGTTGGAGGAGGCAGGAGAGATGGCGTAATGTTATTTACATGGGACTGTATGGTGGAGGGAGGGAAATTATGTTATTGGGTCTTTATGTTGGAATGTCTGCGGCGTTATAATTTCTGAGGGCACTACAGGGAGTATTATAACTATAGGGGGCACTGCAGGGGGGCATTATAAATACAGAGGGCATTATTGGGGTCCTGATTGCTATAGGGGGCTCTATAGGAGTGTTTATACATCGGGGCTGTAGAGGGGTTTATTACCACTGGGGGAACAATAGGGGGCCTTATTTCTACTGGGGGCTGTGTGAGGGCATTATTAATACTGGAGGGCTCTTCTACTAATGGAGGCACTCTTGGTGAGCATTATCACGATTGTGGGCACTGTAGGGGGCAGGATTACTAATGGGGGCATTCTAGAAGGGAATTACTATTGGTGGGACTTGGGACTTACTATGGGGGCACTATTTTTATGGCAGTAATTTTTTTTCAGGGTAGTATTTGGGGGTATTGGGGGGCATAGCAAGCAGCAGGATAACACTGTTGGGACTCCAGGCTGTTGGGGGTGATGATAGAAATGTGAGGAAGCTAAGATGTCTGTGTGTCACACTCTGCAGAGACGAGGGCTGGCTGAGAGAAGTCGTCCTGACCTAATGTAGAAGACGATGACAGAGAAGATCAGTAGAGACGCCACTTGGGAGGCTCTAGATGTGAGAGGCATGGGCTGCTGTATACTCCTGTATGTTTGATAGTGTCTATGCAGCAAGTAAAGCAAGTAAAATCTCTTTAGTGCTAGTGCGGGCAGGGGGCGTTGACTGGGGCCATATGCATTGGGGCTTGGCCCCCGAGACCCTAGCAACGCCCCTGCTGCCCAGCGAGAAAAAAGAACTTTACATAAGCAATGCCAATGTCCCTGAACCACCATCAATCCTCAATAATGAAATACTTTGCCATAAATGTTTTCATTACACAGGGTTACTGGTCCTTTAATTCTGTGCGATTGCCTGGCTATGCTTGAATAGCACTAACACAAATAAGGTGACAGAGGGTAAAGTCATCTTCATTGTCTATTCAGAGCAGAAATGAGATTCCAGAGTTACACAGAACAAAACAAGGGAGTAGAAGAAGATTATTTCATTGCCTTTTAACTAAAATACTAATATTTCCCGGCTCCGGCTCCTGTGGCTCATTGCTTTTCTGTTCAGTGAGCTGACTTTTTTTTACTTCTTCCGTTTATTCAGAACTCACTGAATTATTCTCTATTTCAAGTGGTTTTCTTAGATTTCTTTCCTATTTTGCCTCATCTTCCTTCAATTTCACACACACACATCTTCTTTCCAGTTCATTGAAATACAAAGTAGATGATGGACTCATCATAAGATTCCTATTGCCTTTGACTTGCCCCGCTTTGATTTTTTCTTCATTTTTTTTTATACCCTACTTTATCCATCAATGCTTTGCTGGATTACGCTAATATGGTATTCTTTTGTTTGCTGATATCCACGGTCATGCAACCATAGCTTCATTTGAGGCAAGGCAGCAAATCAAATGTAAAAGCAAAAAGAAGAGTAAAGTATAAAATAAGTGCACAGGGCTAAGTGCACCATACAAAAGAAAAGCATAAAATCCTCGCAAGGTTTAACAAATATGCATTTGCCCAATTTCCTTTATGGTTCCTTCCCTTCTTTATTGTTCTTCTTTTCCATAAGGCATAGCCTCTTTCCTCCCTAAGTTGACAGAGTGTTATTGCTGTAACTATAGTCTTGAATCATTAGATATACACTAGCATAGTAAAGTAGAAGCATAAAAATACAAACTATACATGCAGGCTCTTAAATGAAGCTTTCGGGAGGCTCTATTGATAGTGTTTCCTAAGGTGGGTGGGTGTTTGTTTAAAGGTTATAACATGGTGGCCAATAAAGTACATTGCATATAGTGCATTGCATTTTAATGTCAGTGCTATACTGGCATTGACCAGCAAGCTCCACCAGAGAGAGAACTGAGCACAGCCGCCATTGAATGTATGGCGCTGTGCTTGGTGAGCAGGGGGAAGGCTGCGGCGCTACTGAGAGCACCGGTGCCTTCTGAAACAGCTGGTCAGCGGAGGTTGGACCCCCACCAATCAGATATAGATGACCTATCCAGAGAATAGGTCATCGGTATAGAAGACTCAGGAAACCCCTTTAAGGACTCGATTAGGTTTCTTTTCACATAGAACAAGATTGTCTAAATGAGACTTTGCTGTGTACACCATATGGCGTGTTATTGTACTAGATCTATATCAACTTATAAATCACCACCTCCAGGGATGTCAAGGAACACCGTGGAACTAGGTACATGTACTAGAACACAATCACTTAAATAACACCCATCCTTGTCATATTAACTTAATCATAAAATTTATATGGTACCATAAAAACTCAATATCTGTTTGTAAAATACTAATAACCAGATGTTTGCTACCTCGCACTTTCCAATCTCGAGTAGAACAGTCAGAACTAATCTATTACCTATGAAAACTATGGCTGAAAAAGTCCTCAAGTATCCCGACAGGTCATGGTTTTGGCTTTCATGTGTCCTTCAAGGACTAGTAGAGACCTTCTATAAATGCCTTCACCTGCTCTTTTCTCTCCCAGGCCCCCAACTGAATTATTGTCTCTGACCACACTAGCCATGTATGCTAATAGACTACACTTTGTGGTCACTGAGACAGGAAGTGATGCCATTTGATAGTCAGATGACAGGAAGTCATTATTTGAAGGAGCTGGGAACATCCCACAGAAAATGACTACAGTCAACGTAAATGGCATGCTATATCTGTCACAAAAGTGACATACTGTATGTTGTCAGTGACAAGTTATGACACCATATACTGTATTTGTATGTATATACTCATGGAATGATAGTAGGTTAATATTAGTTTCCTAAAGGTGACCCCTGCCCATATTAGAGGCATTATCTGCTCTGGACCATCTCTATGAACCAGAATGGGAAGCTGCTCTACCAGACCGATGCTTTCCTGATTGGCCATTCATTTGTAAAAGTTGGCAGGTCCTGCAAGTTCTACCACAGTGGCCATTGCAGAGGAAATGTATAGGTAGATGTTGGTTCCTACAGTGACAGCAGCTAATGGCCAAGGGTTAGAGCAGCCTGACCTGGGACAACTAACTAAAAGGCTGGCTCCAATTCAAAAGGGGATTGTCTTCGTGAGAAGCTAAGAGTTAAACCGTAACTTCATGGTGGTTGACAAAAGAGACAAGATAATTGACCTAACGAAGCCTATTCTTCCATTTGAGATACAAAAGACTAGGCTAAAGATTTACCTAGATTGTGATATACACCGTAATACAAGACACAGTTCATTAAATATAGTTGTACTTGCAAAGAGCTGAAGAAGATAGATAGATAGATAGATAGATAGACAGACTAACAGACAGATAGATAGCTACAGTAGATATACAAACAGAGAGATATATAACGTGATGCCAAAATAATAATCATCATCATTATCATCATAACATACACTTACCTAAAGAATTATTAGGAACACCTGTTCCATTTCTCATTAATGCAATTATCTAGTCAACCAATCACATGGCAGTTGATTCAATGCATTTATGGGTGTGGTCCTGGTCAAGACAATCTCCTGAACTCCAAACTGAATGTCAGAATGGGAAAGAAAAGTGATTTAAGCAATTTTGAGCGTGGCATGGTTGTTGGTGCCAGACGGGCCGGTCTGAGTATTTCACAATCTGCTCAGTTACTGGGATTTTCACGCACAACCATTTCTAGGGTTTACAAAGAATGGTGTGAAAAGGGAAAAACATCCAGTATGCGGCAGTCCTGTGGGCAAAAATGCCTTGTGGATGCTAGAGGTCAGAGGAGAATGGGCCGACTGATTCAAGCTGATAGAAGAGCAACGTTGACTGAAATAACCACTCGTTACAACCGAGGTATGCAGCAAAGCATTTGTGAAGCCACAACACGCACAACCTTGAGGCGGATGGGCTACAACAGCAGAAGACCCCACCGGGTACCACTCATCTCCACTACAAATAGGAAAAAGAGGCTACAATTTGCACGAGCTCACCAAAATTGGACTGTTGAAGACTGGAAAAATGTTGCCTGGTCTGATGAGTCTCGATTTCTGTTGAGACATTCAAATGGTAGAGCCCGAATTTGGCGTAAACAGAATGAGAACATGTATCCATCCCCTGATGGCTACTTCCAGCAGGATAATGCACCATGTCACAAAGCTCGAATCATTTCAAATTGGTTTCTTGAACATGACAATGAGTTCACTGTACTAAAATGGCCGCCACAGTCACCAGATCTCAACCCAATAGATCATCTTTGGGATGTGGTGGAACGGGAGCTTCGTGCCCTGGATGTGCATCCCTCAAATCTCCATCAACTGCAAGATGCTATCCTATAAATATGGGCCAACATTTCTAAAGAATGCTATCAGCACCTTGTTGAATCAATGCCACGTAGAATTAAGGCAGTTCTCAAGGCAAAAGGGGATCCAACACCGTATTAGTATGGTGTTCCTAATAATTCTTTAGGTGAGTGTATATTTACATTATGTATATATTTAGTGTTGAGTAAATCAAAGTGTCCGAAGTGGACTTCGATCAGAATATCATGGAAAATTTGATTTGCCGCGAAACCTTATTTCCTCGTGCTTCGTGATTACAAAAGGATTTTCCCTGAAATGAGTTAAAAAAATAAAATTAAATAAAATCATACTCACCTCATCCATTTGAGTGTGAAGAGCTCACCACCGCCACCTTGATTGAAGATCCCGCACGCAATCTCGTGAGTGGTGGCATATGACGTCACCATGCTGGCCGACATGATGATGTCATCACTCGCCGCGTGAGATTTCTTGCTGGATCTTCAATGAAGATGGAGACGGCAGGCTCTTTGCGATCAGACGGATGAGATAAGTATGAATTAATTTATTTATTTTATTTATTATAGACCTTATAATTGTCAGATGCTGTGATCAGCGATGAAGGCGGCATCTGAGGGGTACAATGCGCTTTATGATGAAGTAATTGGAAGTAGCCGAATCAAATTTTCAAGAACTTCGCTCAACACTATATATATTACATAATAACTTGTATTTTCCCAAGGTATATATTGAAATCGGGGTGCTTAATTTACAGTATGGGTCAATGGAGGAAGTGATATCAATTATGCACATTTTTTAGTTTTTTTCCCCATAATAAAGCATTTTGAAAGGAAAGGGTAGGGGTATTTTTTTTATTTTATAGTTCAACAAACTTTATACTTTTTTTTTTTAAATCCTTCTATGGAACTTTTGACTACTTCCACATTATAATTCATTGTGCTATACTTGCAATGAAATGTATTATGCTTTTCAGAGTAACATGGTGTTTACTGTGCGGTACGAGACAGGTCCTAATAGGCTGTCATACATGGCTGACCTGGGGACCATTGTTAGGGCCCTGCCCAGCATGGCTACCCATCAGTATCAGTCATGCCATGGGGATGATGGGCTTACAGAGGGAGCCCCTTCTCTCTGCAAAAAAAACCACTTACTATAAGTGCAACAATCACCATTATCTCTGATCCCAGCCCTTAAAGCAGGTTGGTGACGGTCTAATACAGTCGACACTTACAACTGAGCCATCGCAGGGGTGCTCCACCAATGAGGCCAGGTGAGGCAATCGCCTCAGGCAGCACCAGGTAGTGGCAAGAGCGGGAGGGCCATGGGCAATGAGTGCTTTCATTGTGGCAAAGGGGTTAGTTTAAAAAATTGGCATGGGGGGGTTCCGTTTCAGTTTTCGCCTCGGGCAGCAGAAAGGCTAGGTGCACCCCTGAGCCATCACTGCACCGTAAAAGTATGGCGGCTCACAAGAATAACCTATTGACATACTATTAGAGATACCTAGCGATGATGCCCGGTGGCCGAGACAATACTAATATGGCAAGCAGAGGAAGCAGTTTAGTGCCCACCCTTTCTATCCCACGCTCCTGAATGGCAGGTGCACCACCATATAGCAATAATGACAATCATTAGTACTTGCTATTTACGTTGTGTCCATATCCAGCAGGACATTTCATTGATTGAAAATTTGCAGCATATTTCCATGAAGTCATTTTCTGCTTTTGCAATGGGAAAAATACTTTTATTAGAGGTCATTTATAAATAAGGCTTTTATCTCATCTTCCACATGGCTGAATCTCGCTGGATTCAGATGAACAGATTAATCTATACTGAGCCTCAGATCTTTTTGTCAAACAAACAAAAAATTAATTTCAACAAGTTCATTTTTCATCTGACTTCACTAATCTCTCTCTAAACGGCACTGTCTACAACAGAGGAAAATAATGTCTGCTCCATCTATGGGAAATAGCTATGACATTGTAGGCCCATCATTTCCTCTTCATGGCATTTTTCCATCTCCTATGTTCAGTTTTGGTAAAGTATCATTAGAAAATGAAATGTTTTATCATGAAGCAAATTTTAAAGAGGACCTTTCATGTTTTTTTTTCTCATTAATTGAGATAAATACCTTTACTTGGAGGTCTAATGGGGGTCTTATTGGGGTCTAGAGGTCTAATGGGGGTCTGATTGGGGGTCTGGAGGTCTGATTGAGGGTCTGGGGGCCTAATGCTGTAAGATATGGGGGTCTGGAGATCTAATGGGGGTCAGATATGGGAGTCTGGAGGTCTAGTGGGAGTCTGGAGGTCTAATGGGGGTCTAGAGGTCTGATATGGGGGTCTGGAGGTCTTATATAGGGTTCTGGAGGTCTAATGGGGGTCTGGAGGTCTGATGGGCATGTTATATGGGGGTCTGGAGGTCTAATGGGGATCTGATCTGAGGTCTAAAACTGGGGTCTTATATGGGGTCTGACATAGAGGTCTAAAGGGGGTTTGGTCTGAGATTGGGGGATCTCATTTAGGGTTTTATATGGGGGTCTGATCTGAAAGGAAGGGGGATTTTTTTTGTACTAGCGCACAATATAAAGGGGTGTTTTTGTACTGACACACTATCTGTGTGGTACCAGTATTTTCAGGGGGACTGTTTTTGCAGGAAAGTATTGGGGAGCACAGTGGACACAGTATTGGGGGTGGCAGGATGGGGTGTTGAGAAGGTGAGGAGGAGGATGGAAAAGTAGGAAAGTAAGATGTCTGTTAAACTCTGCAGAGACGAGGCGCGGCTGGAAGAAGTCACCATGGCGGTCTGGTCTGACAGGAGAAGAAGAGGAATGAAAATATCCACATCAGAGAAGAGAAGTCACTGGATGTAAGAGGTACATATGTGGCGCTGTATGACCCTGTATGTTCTGTAGCGCTGTATGTAATGTTTTCCAAGTATGTCTTTAAAGGGGTCGTCCGCTTTTTTTTTTTTTCTACGAGCGCTGCCTTCTTTGCTCTGGTTACCTGATCATCACTGCAAATGCTACGGCGAGCAGGTGAACAGAACAGAGAAAACAGCTCTCATATGAGCGCTGCCCTCTCTTCAAATAGCTGATCGTCGGGGTGCCGGAGGACTCCGGCTGATCTGATATTGATGACCTATCCTGAGGATAGGTCATCAGTAGTAAAAAGAGGACAACCCCTTTAACAGTAGGACTGGAGGGAAGGGGCATTTCAATATTTGCCTTGGGCAGCAGAAAAGCTAGGTGCAACAGCGCTGAGTAAGGGGTGGGGGGCCCAAACTGAACTTTTGCACCAAGGCCCATGAGCCTTCAGCTATGCCCCTGACTGCTCCATTCGTTCTGCTAGATTATTTTCAGCCAGGCAGCTCAGGGGGCGTTTTCTTTCTGCTGCAGCTCTCTTCCTGTAACTGCCACAGCTTCTAACAGAACATAAGGCTGGTGGCAGTTGAAGATTTAAAGTGGGCGCATTCGACCAGCTTAGTGAGACGGACTAAAAATAAGGAAAAGAATAAACAGCAGGTGGCGCTATACAAATACATTTTATTGAATAGCTCACTGGCTGTACTAAACTTTTAATGACATATATTTACAAAAGTATTCATGTCCAGATGCTGGTTTGAAAAATGTAGAGTATGTTTCGTGACACAACCCCTTTAAATCCTAGTCATTACACCTGCCATAAAGCACACAAACTCTGCTGCACTTTTTGTACAGACAATGGAGGAATGAAGTGTGAGGTGTAGCTGCAAATGCTTATACAACTGTAGCGGGCCTGGGAGTGGAGAGGTAGATGATGAGAGTGGTGGCAGCAATGATAGTGGCAGTAGTAGTATTCATGGTGGCTTCTCCTCACTCTTCACTTCAATGGGGCCGCAAAAGATGCGGACAGCACTCCGCGTGCTGTCCGCATCCGTTGCTCCGTTCCATGGCCCCGCAAAAAATAATAATATAACCTGTCCTATTCTTGTCCATTTTGCGGACAAGAATAGGCAGTTATATCAATGGCTGTCCATTCCGGACCGCAAAACACACAACGGTCGTGTGCATGTAGCCTTAGTCTGTCATTGATTGTCAGAAGATCTGTAATTACCTTATAAGAACAGCTTTCATTAATGTCCCCTGTCCCTTTTCACTGCTCCCTTAAAAGATTGCTGCTATGGCTTGTCTGTCTTCCCTTTAGCATAAACAGAAAGCAGAGTGTGGAGGCGTGTCTCTCAGTAATCTAATCTGATTGGCTGGCAGGAAGCTGCTAAATGTGTGTATGTGAAGTGAAGGAAGGGAGTTTTGGCCTCAGAGAACTGGCAAAGGAGCCATCTTGAGAAGATCCTCATATTGTAGGGTTTAAAACACCTATACATAACTACTGCAGCAGTAACATATGCTAAAATAGATTTTTTTTAAAGAAAACATGACAGTTACACTTTAATAAGGCCCCTGCCTACCATAATACAGTTTTTTTTAATGTGGCAGCAGAACATTTTTGGGCCCCCCTGGGCACCAGGACCCAAATTTGACTGCTGCCCCTACATACAGTAGTTGCCAACAGTCCTGAATTTTTAGAGACAATCCTGGCAAATTCTGTTTATACTGGCTCAAAACTTGGGTGGGGTTTATGTAAACCCCGCTCAGAAGTGGGTGTTCCCAGGTAGGTTTGGGTGGGGCTTAATAAATTGACTTCACCAAGAGAAATGTTGTTAATAATTCCTCCACAATCTGCGGTGTCATAGCACCATTAGGTAGCATGGAGAGTCTAAATGCAGGCTTTGTTGTGTGCCGGACACCTGACAATTGTATGTTCTCATATCAAACATTCAATTACAGTTTGTTACAATTAAAAATCCTCGTTTGAGTGATATAAAGAGCAAGAGCTTGTTTGCTCTGATCAAAGCTCATCATTTTAGAATTGCCTCACACACACACACACACACACACACCAAGCCAGTGAAGCGATCCCGCACTAATGAGCTCTAATTGGAATGAAACAGTAATGTATCTCTTGACTTTGTTAACATGCTGCTGCGCTTTTAAACTATGTGGATGGTGATAATTAGGAAACACGTAATGCATAAAAATGGAACCATTATCATCATCAGAGGGGTATAAAACAGAGTCGTAGAAAGGTTGCAAAATGATAGTAACAAGACGACTGAACCAAAAATGGGTTATTTTAAAACAAATGGTTTCGTTTTTCCATTTCACACCGGACTCCAGTTAAAAGTGCAGCCTTATTTACTAATGATATGAGGGCTAGTTTCTCACGAGCGGCACAGCCTTAAGGCCCCTTTCACACGGGCGAGTATTCCGCGCGGATGCGATGCGATGTGAGGTGAACGCATTGCATCCGCACTGAATACCGACCCATTCATTTCTATGGGGCTGTTCACATGAGCGGTGATTTTCACGCATCACTTGTGCGTTGCGTGAAAATCGCAGCATGCTCTATATTCTGCGTTTTTCACACAACGCAGGCCCCATAGAAGGTAATGGGGTTGCGTGAAAATCGCAAGCATTCGCAAGCAAGTGCAGGTGCGGTGCGATTTTCACGCACGGTTGCTAGGTGAAGATCGGGATGGAGACCCGATCATTATTTTCCCTTATAACATGGTTATAAGGGAAAATAATAGCATTCTGAATACAGAATGCATAGTAAAACATCGCTGAAGGGGCTAAAAATAAATAAATAATAATTTAACTCACCTTAGTCCACTTGATCGCGCAGCCTGGCATCTGCTTCTGTCTCCTTTGTTGAACAGGACCTGTGGTGAGCATTAATTACAGGAACAGGACCTTTGATGACGTCACTCCAGTCATCACATGATCCATCACATGATCTTTTACCATGGTGATGGGTCATGTGATGGATCATTTGATGACCGGAGTGACGTCACCACAGGTCCTGGAATGAATGCTCACCACAGGTCCTGTTCAGCACAGAAGGAGACAGACGAGATGCCGGCAGCGCCAGCAAGTGGATTAAGGTGAGTTAAATAATTTATTTATTTTTTTAACCCCTCCAGCGCTATTTTACTATGCATTCTGTATTCAGAATGCTATTATTTTCCCTTATAACCATGTTATAAGGGAAAATAATACAATCTACAGAACACCGATCCCAAGCCCGAACTTCTGTGAAGAAGTTCGGGTTTGGGTACCAAACATGCGCAATTTTTCTCACGCGAGTGCAAAACGCATTACAATGTTTTGCACTCGCGCGGAAAAATCGCGGGTGTTCCCGTAACGCAACGGCACATTTTCCCGCAACGCCCGTGTGAAAGAGGCCTAAAGCAGGCTGTTCTGGCATAGAATACCAGGAATCTCAGCATATTTGCTGGGGTTGTGCCCTGATCTCCACCAGATCCCATTATAGTTGAAGAGGTTTTCCGAGATTTTGATACTGATGACTTATTCTCAGGACAGTTTATCAGTATCTGATCGGTGGGGGGACCCCCACCAATCAGCTGTTTGATAAGGCACCAACGCTCCTGTGAGCGTCACGGCCTTCTCTCTGCTTACCAAACACAGCACCGTACATTGTATAGCAACTGTTATGGGGCTATACAATGTACGGTACTGTGCTTGGTAAGCACAGAGAAGGCCGAGATGCTCACATGAGTGCCGGTCCCATCTCAAAGAGCTGATCGGCGAGGGTCCTGGGTGTTGATAGGTCATCAGTTTTAAATTCTTGGAAAATCCCTTTAAGTCCCCAGTCGGGTCTGTGAACGCTAGTGTGAAACTAGCCTAATGTAATGTCATAGTAACATCCATATATTCATCCAGTTCAGTCTATTATACTGCAGTCTATGATCCAGAGGAAGACAAAAAAAACTTAGAAGGTAAAAGTCAATTTTTCTTATTTTAGGTGAAAAAAGATTCCTTCCCAACTCCAAATCTGGCAGAATACAGTATTTTTTGCGCCCATAAGACGCATTTTTTTCCCCAAAGTGGGTGAACAATGTCACTGCGCCTTATCGGGCAAATACTAATGAGCGCTTCCATCATGGAAGACTGGGAAGCGACGAATGCAGCGCTACCTGGGCTCTGTACAGGCTCTGTACTCACCACTTCCTGGTCCTCTGCCGTTGGCTGTGGTCACGCTGTGTGCGTCGGGTCACAGCACAGCCGACTACAGGAAGAAGAGAGCGCATGAGGTGAGGAGCAATGGCGTCCGGAGAAGGAGAGGTAAGTTGATTTTTTATTTTATGTGATCTGAGACTGGGGGCTGCTTTATGCCTGGGGCTGATCTAAGGCATGGGGGCTGATCTGAGGCATGGGGGCTGATCTGAGGCATGGGGGCTGATCTGAGGCATGGGGGCTGATCTGAGGCATGGGGTCTGATATGAGGCATGGGGGCTGATATGAGGCATGGGTGCTGATCTGAGGCATAGGGGTCTCATCTGAGACGTGGGGGTCTCATTTGAGGTCTGAATGGGGGTCTTATTTATATTGTGGCTCTTATCTGAGGTCTGATTGGGCGTCAATCACATTGGGGTCTGATCTAAGGTCTGATTGGGGTCTAATCTGAGGTCTGATTGTGGGTCTGATCTGAGGTCTTATTGGGGTCTTATTAACATTGTGGGTCTGATCTGAGGTCTGATTGAGGGTCTTATTAACATTGGGAGTCTGATTGGGACTGTGAGCTGAGGTCCGATTAACATTGGGGGTCTGATCGCTAGTCTGATCTGAGGTCTAATGAAAAATATTTTTTTTCTTATTGTCCTCTGCTAGGTGCATCTTATGGGGTGAAAAAATACCATAGCTCCCTGGATCAGTGACCCTTCTCCAGATATCTAGTAACTATAACTGGTATTACTAAATCTAAACCCCTCTTGATCCCTTTTAGTGATTTCTGGATCTCCGTGCAGTGCTGGATTTTAAACTGTATTTTCTCTTTGCACGTCTTTTTAATGTGGTCTGGTTGTGTCTTTTTCGATGAGCACCTGCAAACGTCTTGTTTTCGACAAAGCAGCACAGTATGTTGAATTCAGCGATCTGTGGAGGACAGCACCCTTTAGAACAAGGGGCATGCCATAGAAATATCACCTAGTGATCTGAACGTCTACTGATGTGCAGATGAACTAATTTTTAGAGGACTTTTTCAATGTCATTTGCTAGGAAATTCTTGGGATTTTTTGCCTTGACTGAACATGGGCTACAAAACTGCAGCAATGGAGACTTATAGCATAGAGCGCTAACTAAAACTGTCACAAAAGTGATATCAGCGGACTTAAAAGGAATACCAATGCTTGATCACACATTTTCTTGCAGTAGATCTATAATTTTGCACTGATTTATTTCTTTATATTACTAAATTTTTATTGCAGTTGGAGATCCATTTTCCTGATATAGAGGTCCAAATTCCCTTCATAAATATGTTGTGTTAATTCCAAAATGTACAATATACTAGAGGGAGTAATGAGTTTACTGCATACAATGTATACATTGAGCTTAATAACAAACCTGTATACAGTAAGCTCCCTCTAGTGGTGACTGCAGGAAGCTAGATTATGATCATTTAGCTTTATGTTTATGCACAGGATTTGAAACTGTAGATTAGAAAAACAGACTATCCCAAACAAAAATACAAAAATATATTAAGATTAGAGATGATCACATTTCTTGATATTTGATTCCGAATAAATTCGACCCGAATCAAAACTGCCACAGTTGCCCTAAAAATCCCTTTCAAACTCTTTCATGAAAAGATAATATTAATAATCTGATAAAGTCAGTGACATATATGACTATGGGTAGATGAATGGTAGTCGGTAGTAACAAATAGTCAGTCCAACAGTTTTCTATTTTGGTGGCAGATACCTTCTTCTCTGTCTTCTGACCTGTAAAATAGTGTTGAGCGCGAATATTCGAAAAGCAAATTTTTATCGCGAATATCGGGAATTCGCGAATATTAAGAATATAGTGCTATATATTCGTAATGATGAATATTAGTTTATTTTTATTTTTTTAACACAGTACACATCAGGTCCCTCCCTTCTTCTAGCTAGTGGGCCAATGAGAAGCCTTTGTCACAGCTTAGCAACATCCCTAGCAACCAATAGAAAAGTTGCCTACCCCACGCCGGTATTTTGCGCGCATTACGCGAATAATACATTGTCGATTTTCGCAATCAAGAATATAATCTCGAATTAACGAATATTCTACAAAATATTCGTGAAATATCGCAAATTCGAATATTGCCCCTGCCGCTCATCACTACTGTAAAATGGTGGCCATCATTTTGAGTAATTCAATTTTTTCAGACATTTGCAACTAATTTGATTCATTTAGAATCAAATTATCTCTAATTAATATTAAAAACAGAAGAAAGTGTTGGACCCCTCCACAGGAATGACATGGTGTTCAAACACAGGCAATCACCTTAAAGGGATTGTGTCATCTCAAGATAGAATATTCCACCAATGTCTGATAGGTGTGGATCCCACAGGAGTATGTATAACCATGTAACATGTCAAGAGTTAGTTTTAAAAGGCTTGGCCCATCTCATGTAATGGTGACATATTGCTAGGAGCAGTGGCTGCGCTTGCGTGGTGCGATTCCTATTCATTTCTATGGGACTTCCAAAAAGTCCCATAGAAATGAATGTCCATAGAAATGAAGAGTAGCAGCACATTCGCAGTCCGCTCTCCTTCACTTTGTGGGCTTCATTTTTGAGATAGCTGTGGGTCCCGGAGGTGGGACCAGGAACTATCAGACATTTGAGGCATATCCTAGCGATATGCCACCAATATGTAAGCTGAGCCAATCCCTTTAAAGTGGAAATACAAATAAAACAATCTCTTGATATGACAAACAAAAGATAATCACAGCCAGCTCCAGTGCAGAGGTCCAGGACACGGAAAAGCAAGGCACTCCAACAAGTGCAAACTTAAAAAGAAATTTCATTCCAGCCTCCGGATAAAATAATAGAATACTGGCAACAGTAGTCGTCCCAGAAGATTGGAAATTAGCAAATGTTGTGCCCATTCAGAAGAAAGGTAGTAGGGAGGAATCGGGCAACTATAGGCCAGTAAGCCTGACATCAATAGTTGGGAAATTAATGGAAACCATACTTAAGGAGAGGATTGTGGAACATCTAAAATCCCATGGATTGAAAGATGAAAAACAGCATGGGTTTACTTCAGGGAGATCATGTCAAACTAATCTTATTGATTTTTTTGATTGGGTGACTAAAATAATAGATGGAGGAGGTGCAGTAGACATCGCTTATCTAGACTTTAGTAAGGCTTTTGATACTGTCCCACATAGAAGGCTTATCAATAAATTGCAGTCTTTGGGCTTGGACTCCCATATTGTTGAATGGATTAGGCAGTGGCTGAGGGACAGGCAACAGAGGGTTGTAGTCAATGGAGTATATTCAGACCAAGGTCTTGTTACCAGTGGGGTACCTCAGGGATCTGTTCTGGGACCCATATTGTTTAATATCTTTATCAGCGAAATTGCAGAAGGCCTCGATGGTAAGGTGTGTCTTTTTGCTGATGACACAAAGATTTGTAACAGGGTTGATGTTCCTAGAGGGATACACCAAATGGAAAAGGTTTTAGGAAAACTAGAGGAATGGTCAAAAATCTGGCAACTAAAATTTAATGTTGATAAGTGCAAGATAATGCACCTGGGGCGTAAAAACCCAAGAGCAGAATATAAAATCAGTGATACAGTCCTAACCTCAGTATCTGAGGAAAGGGATTTAGGAATCATTATTTCAGAAGACTTAAAGGTAGGCAGACAATGTCATAGAGCAGCAGGAAATGCTAGCAGAATGCTTGGGTGTATAGGGAGAGGCATTACCAGTAGAAAGAGGGAGGTGCTCATGCCGCTCTACAGAGCACTAGTGAGACCTCATTTGGAGTATTGTGCTCAGTACTGGAGACCATATCTCCAGAAGGATATTGATACTTTGGAGAGAGTTCAGAGAAGAGCTACTAAACTGGTACATGGATTGCAGGATAAAACTTACCAGGAAAGATTAAAGGACCTTAACATGTATAGCTTGGAAGAAAGACGAGACAGAGGGGATATGATAGAAACTTTTAAATACATAAAGGGAATCAACAAGGTAAAAGAGGAGAGAATATTTAAAAGAAGAAAAACTGCTACAAGAGGACATAGTTTTAAATTAGAGGGGCAAAGGTTTAAAAGTAATATCAGGAAGTATTACTTTACTGAGAGAGTAGTGGATGCATGGAATAGCCTTCCTGCAGAAGTGGTAGCTGCAAATACAGTGAAGGAGTTTAAGCATGCATGGGATAGGCATATGGCTATGCTTCATATAAGATAGGGCCAGGGGCTATCCATAGTATTCAGTATATTGGGCAGACTAGATGGGCCAAATGGTTCTTATCTGCCGACACATTCTATGTTTCTATTGAGAAATAGTCATAAAATCCAGGTATGCCAAACACATGGTTTCGGATGTATATAACACCCTTAGGCCCCTTGCAGACGAGCCTTCCTCCCGCAGCGAGTCTGCATCGCATCTACCGGCCTAACCTCCCAGCACTGACGAGGGGTCACATAGCATTATATTTATTTATGATGCTATGTAAGGTATTGGATAACACTGGCAGCATTATGCCAGTACATTCCAGAACTGTCATTGCCAACCCTACTGCGAGTACAAATCCCTACAATGGACGTACATACAGTATGTATACTTCTTTATATTTTCTCTTCACTCAACACATACAGTGAGAAGAGTGGCACAAAATGATCAGTTTTGTAAAAAAAATATGATTTTGTGATACTTTGTTGAGAGCTGTTTATACTGTATGTGCCTATATGCAACCTTCATGAGTTTTGTCATAACATTTGTATCATACGGCCAAATTGCGGCCAGAACTGAGCCTACTGGTCCTCTACAGAGCAAATGAGCTTCACTAGTGCTGCTAAGATAAGGGCCCCATTGAAGTCTATGTTTGGAGCCCCTAATTTCTTAAATTATTTATGGTACTTATTTTTAATACCCAAATTTTTACCATATTATTACTTTTCCCCACAAAAAATTGCATTTTGCTTGTATCAGCTAGGCTGTGAGATTGGGAAAAGCAATTCGTGAACATCTTAAGCTCTTTGCACTTGGCCTCCCAAGCGACGTTGTAGTGGAATTGAAATTTGGAAAGCAAATCATTATTATTATTTTCATCAGTGTATTAAGACTATAACAATGGATTGTATTACATGCTGCAATGGGGGCAGCTACAAGTAAGCCATCACCGGAGGCTGATTAGCACTTCTTGTACAGAACTTCTAATAATGGCACACACCGGGGCTGAACTGCAATTGTTTTCTGCTAAGAAAATATGTTACATCTAATAAATGGTTGTTTTGTTTTACACCTTGGTAAAGCTGAGGCTAAGGGAACAATGTGAATGTGCATTTGCAGTCTGATTCCAATTATAGATTCATGTCCGTTACCTAAAGGGATTGTTAGCATTAGAAAACCTTGTGTTGGGAGAGCCCCTCATTATGGACCTTCAGAGTAATGAACAGCATTTCTGGAGGACCAAGCATGTCAATGAATTAGACAGTCTGTCGATTATACTGGGCACCTTGTAAGAATTTATTTGCCCTTTGGAGGCACTGCAGGAGAACTGAACTTCTACTACTACAAGAAAACCTAGCAGATTACAACTGATCGTTGGTGGCCCCAGGAACTAGATACTCAGCTTAAGTTCAAGTTTAAGATAGACAACCTCTTTTAAGGGGTAAAAAATACTTTTGAAATACATATACTCACTTGTTTCCAGCTGCTCCATCTTGGCTTACTGGTCTTACAGCCCTCGCCATTTAAGCCTCTGGATGGATGGGATTACGAGCTCTGCTGCAGCTAATGACTAGTCTCGATGGTGATGGGTCCCAAGTAGTAAGTGACCCATCAATTATGGGCTACTTGGGGACACATCACCACTGATGCCGATCATTGGCTGCTGCAGTGGAGGTAACCCCATCCTTCTAGAAGTTTACAGGTTGGGTACTGGAAGGCCAGTGAAGGGAGCAAGGGAACGGTGGTGAGCAAGTGAGTATGTTTTTTTTTTTTTCAAAAGGTACAAAGGGCTGCTAAATAAGTAAGGTGGTCAATCACTACACCTATATATTACATACCTGTCTAACAATCCTAGTTTACTAGTTAAGCATTTGTAGAAGCCTGTATTCTCCAAATAGACTGTGGACATCTTGTCATCAGTTTTAGGCCACTTTCACGCAATCAGTATTTGTAAACCAAAAACCAATAGTGGGTCCAAAACCCAAATAAGGCACACATCCTTCCATTATACTTTCTCTGTAGGTTCCACTCTGTGTTTTGGCTTACAACTACAGATGAAAAATACATGCATTCACACCCAAATAAAGTTTCCTTGACATAAACATGATAGGACAGTAAAAATTTGGTGTCATTAAGATTACTCTTTCCATGAGAACATAAAATAGAACAAAATAATCTTGACTAGTGCTCTATAGCCTACCCAACAGACTTGGTTTGTAGAACTTAACACAATGTGTAATAAGTCTTTAAAGTCAAACCTGATTTGTACATGTGCCTGCATATGTGATATGGCAAGGGCCTTAGGTTGGCTGGTTCCTCAGGTGGTACCCCCTAATGGTATACCACAGAGATCCCAAGCCTTTTCTAGAAGGAAAAACATCAGATGTTGGTGAGCCACAATGGGTATTAACAGGTATAAAGTCTTTCAAAGATATCCCAAAGTGATATGGTTTTAGCTTAGTGCTAACTCTAGTGATGTGATTTTAACCTTGTACCTAGTTCTAGCATTGTTATGACCTCCTTGGTGCCACCAAGTGCACAATAGTGTCTGTAGCTGTCCCATGCAAGGACCTTAGAGCTACATGTGGTTTACGGGACATAGGTTGGGGAACTTTGGTGTACCAGATACAGTAGTGCCCAAAAATTATTGATGCTCCAGTAACACTGTTCAATTTATTTACTAAGGGAAACTCATGCTGCCCAGACCATCAAGACCAGTGGAGCCTCGTTCAGGTTGCATACCCCCAAGGCTGCCTTTTGTTAGAGATGGCATCAGACATATTATTGTCATTACACCATACACATGACATGCTCTAATTTTGACTTCTTATTTGTGATAACATTATATTTGTAATATACTCATCAGGAGCACTGTAAAGTACAATAGTTTCTGAAGATGAGCTGTACAAATTATCAATAGTGATGATTAGCTTATAATGTACAATGTTATTGCTAATCTGAAGAGTCCACAGAATGGTTAACCCTTTTCATGTAAAAACAATGTGGTTAACCATTCCCTTATATTTTGCCACCACACATTAGCTTTGAGAGCAGAGGATTCTGGAGTGAAGTTCACCATGGTACCCCAATAATACTAATAGTAATCAGTTAGGAAAACATTTTTATACTTTGTTTCATCTTCATAGAAAAGAAGGCATGGCTCAGTGGAAGGCTAAAATGGGCCAAATTCATTATTGATGTCAGCTACAATTCTAATGTAAAGTAAATTATCCAGGATATGGCAAAAGGAGGAGAAAAGTGTCCAATGGGTCAAAGAAGAAGCTCCAAAGTTATTACACAGCATATTCCACATTTAGTAAACCTTATGCTTGTCTCCTGTATTTTTTATTTATTTTTTTTTTTTAGACATTATTAATAAACCTGCCCCATACCTGGCATGGCTGGATTCAGCATAACCATTAAATTAATATACTTGATAACCCATCGATTCTCCATGCTGCCAGATAAGTACACCAACCTAATGGAGCTGCTGATGTTGACCATTTAGAGTAGTAGAGGTGCCTGAACATAGCTATGGGGACTATCCATGCATGTGCCTCAGGTGATGGGTACCAAGGGAGCACCAAAATGTCACTCTGCGTTGGCCAGAGTATTCAGATACAGAGGGCAGGGAAGTGAGCCAAGGGATAGAAAGGCTAGACAGTATAACCTAGCACTATATATTAAGAAGGGCAATGTCAGGGGTGTATTTAAGGGGTAGCTGTCAGGTGCTGGGTGCCACAACAGGTGCTAACAAGCCACTCTGCCTTTGCCAGGGTATTTAGACACAGGGCTATGGTGGAAAATAAAATCTTTGCTACAGGCGAAGGAAAGCACAACTACAGCTCTGGTAACTGATATAAAGTACCTTGATTATCCCAGGCCCAGTACTATCCCTTGAAGACTGCCTGTTTTTGACTAGTCCTACTGAGGATACCTTGACTGTAAGCTACCCCGTCTTGACACCTCCAGTGATTAGCTTTAACCAGTGGGAAACACGGCAGTAAGTGTTCAATTTCTCTTCAGCGCCACCACAGGAGAAATTAGGAATTACACAGTGCCTAGTGGTGTACCTTCAATGGAGGCAGACCATGCAACTGCTATAGGGCCTGGGGGAAGGTACTGAACATTCTCTCTTCCCAACATGAAAGCACTGTGTTTTCATGCAGCTGCCATTAGGGGGAGCTCAATGTAAAGAGTTTATTACAGTAACTGCATACATTCCTATGCACTGAGCTCCCCCTAGTGGTGGATGCAGGCAGACAATTTTGTAATATATTATTTGAAGGGAAGCTGTGGTTTAGAGCTGCATGAGAGAGATTTATCAAGGTATTTATGCCAGTTGTCTGGTGTAAATACATGGAGAAATATGGTGGTCAGAACGAAGCACCTGTTCTACTTTTTCCGGCTTAAAAGTCAGATCAAGTGGGTGAGACAACATTTTTTGTATTCCAATTTTTTTAAATTAAAATGTCTTCCTCTCAATGAAAAGAAATCATTTTTTCAGATAATAATTCATCAGAAATCTGGCTTCGCGTTCTGCATTGTCTTGAAGTGTTTGACACACATGTACTGGCAAACTGGATGGGACAGCCATTTTGCTATGAGGCCCTATGAGATTTGTGTATGCCCCTTATAGTGTCCATTCACATCAATGGGTAATCTGTGTAATGTAGGACAGGATGGGTCCTCCAGAGCGAGAGACATTTTTTGTAACTTCTCTTTGGTCTACTCTAGCCAAGGATCCAATGAGGTAAATGAAAGATGGTTTTCTCAAACAGCCCATTTTAGTGCTTTCTAGGAATAATAACATCAATGCTTTCCAGGGAAGAAAAAATAAAAGTTCTGTACAAATTTTATTTCAATGGATTTGGGACGCAATCAGACTAATATGCCCTTTCTGAGGACTGAACAAGGCAATTAACTTTCTGCGTTCCTCGCTTTCATTATCTACATGGTCTGATGACCTTTCCCTTTAATACTTGTCAGAACAAATGTTACTGGATGGAAGACTAGTCACACTTCTATGTTTAACTTAATTAAATGACAAAGTAACAACAATAATCTTCAGGCAGAAAATGTTTCCAATGTTTTAAGCTCTCGAAGATTAAAAAAAAGTGGCTTTAAAATGGCGACAAAGAACTGTAAGCGGGAAAGCGGTGAGACTGTGTTTGAATAAAGTCTTACTTGGTTATGTACGCTGAATTGAATCTATAAAATAATAATGGCTAAAGCTGCAATTTTCTTAATTTCCATAACAATTGAGAACAACAACAAAATCATAAGTCTCCTTTTATATAATTTTCTTACTCTATAGATGCCGGTTATATTTATTAATAGAAGCAACTACAGTATCTATAATGACAGACTCTTGCTTGTGTATAAATCTACATTGCTGTATGAATTTTCTATGTGGGTGTCAGTCTAAATTGTAGTTTTAGAATTGTATTCATAAATCAGGAAGAGAGGGATGATGATCTGACATACCATATGTGCACTGCTCCAGAGGGGCCATGGAAACCAGGGGGAGGGGGGGGGGGGCATTGATACCCTAAAGGGGTTGTCCAGGCCACACCACACAGTATATTATAAGTAAATCACACCCCTCAGTATGTCACACCTATCGATAGCACACCTGGACTGGTATAGGTCTAAAAGGACTTTTGTGGCCCTATTAGCTAGCGTTTGGTGTCCCTAACAGCCTGTCCTTGCTCCACACAGCAACCTCTCCCTACACTGGCAAAAGACTGAATGTAAAATGGCGGCCAGATCAGGTTTATTTATAAGGTAGGGGGTATGTCCATGTGCTGAAACGTCTCAATTGGCTGTCCTGTACCACCTGATGGATGTGTCATGGGTCAAAGTTCGGCACAATGCAAAAGAATATGGCACCTGCGGAAATCGCCATATGTTCGGCGAATCGCGAACTAGCAAAGTTTTCCGCAAAACGACCGCCAGGCGAACCGCAAGGCCATCTCTATACATTGTACATGAACATTATGTCATGTGGTCTCTACTACTGAGAATGGTGTCTATACATAGTCATAAGAGGATGAAAATTTTATAGATAGATAGACAGAAAATGAAAAAATTCCACGGCACATCCCTGGATGTGCCTTGGAATTTTTTTCATTTTCTGGATTATTTTGGGGGTGGATCGTCCCCACAGCCGCTGGCACTCTACACACACAAGTGGGATTGCGGTGCTGCCCAGACTGTGTTTTTTGCTACATAGATAGACAGATAGATATTGTATCCCTTTGATTCTGGCAATTTAATCCAGCATTCTGCGTACTATTATATTCGATTGAGTAGTAGCCACAGCACTCATCCACAGAAGGCCTTTGTTTGGTGCTCGTCCCTTTAAGAGTCCTTCTCCACCCTCAGGACACAGTATAATTCCGTGCACTGTTGCTTCTATCCGACCAAAAATTAATCTAGAGTGCATGCGTGGACTGTTTTAAAAGATATCCGGGAGTCAAATACTATGATCACGCTATACCCATGCAAAGCTTTCATCATATTCAAAGAGGTACCTCCCAAGGATACTATTATGGAGACCTTGCACACTGCCTAAGGCTACTTTCACATCTGCATTTTTGCTGGATCCGGCAGGGGATCAGTAAAAACGGATCCGCTAGGATAATACAACCAGCCGCATCCGTTCTGAACGGATCCGGTTGTATAAACTCTAAAATGTTCAAGACGGATCCGTCTCTAAAACCATTGTAAGTTAATGGGTCCCGTTTTCTTTTGTCCGAGAAAACCGATCCGACACCATTGAATTACATTGTGTTTCATGCCGGATCCATCTTGATCAGTATCCCATGAGGCACACAGAAACGCAGCTTGCAGCGTTTTTCTGTCTGGCATGGCAACGCAACCAAACGGAATGGAATGCATTCTGGTACACTCCGTTCCGTTCAGTTGACAATGAATGGGGACCAAACGGAAGCATTTTCCTCCGGTTCTGGGACCCTAGGAAGGATCTCAATACAGAATAGGAAAGCGCTGATGTGAAAGTAGCCTTAGCTGCATCCAAGGCATCGCACTCAAGCATAACCCTACAGTACCCTGCACTGACAAGGGGCAAGCACCCCAAAACAGCTGGATATTTGGCTTGGCTAATTACCCTTGTCACACAGTTTGTTAAAAAGTAGCACTTTCTACAAGGTGGTGCTAACAAGATCGTTCTCTTTCCTTGGAAGATACCTCTTTGCACATTATTTTCCCATCAATTTCCCTAGTCTCTATACACGGCTGGTCTCTTTAATTAGACTCAATGCCCTGCCTAAGCTTGCATCGTTTAATGTGTGCTCCTTTAAAAGATAGTTTTGCTATTGTGTCCCAAAATAAATATACAATACTTATATTAATTAAAACAAATATTGTGACTGGATCATGTCCCACTTATAATGTTATCCCTAAATCCAAATACTGGTAACATGATTATATCATACTTTTTAACAGATATTTACATCTTGATTTATTCATATTTAAAATTACATTTTAATCCACTTATATTGTGTTAAAGTTATGAGTTAAAGTGTAATGTCATGTTTTCATTAAAAAATCAATTTTAGCATATGTTACTTCTGCTGCAGCATTATGCATAAAGCAGTGTTTCGTTTCATCACATAGCACTGTTTTCCTTTCTTTTTTTTCCCTTAGTTACGGATTTTTTAACCCCTACAATATGAGGATCTTCTCAAGATGGCTCCTCTGCCAGTTCTCTGAGGCCAAAACTGCCTTCCCTTACGTCACCTAGACACTTGCTGTAGCCAGTAGCTCCCTGCCAGCCAATCAGATTGGATTACTGAGAGACACGCCTCCTCACTCTGAAGCCTAATGCAGGCATGCAGTGTGGAGGACCACCCCTCCGTCTTCCTGTCTTCTTAGCCAGAGACAGACAAGCCCTAGCAACAGTATTTTAAGGGAGCAGTGGAAAGGGACAGAGGACATTAATGAAAGCTGTTATTATAAGGTAATTACAGATCTTTTGACATTCAATGACAGACTAGCTCAGGTATACATGTCTAGCCCTAATACGCAAGCAAATAAAAAAATATGACAGTTACATTTTAATTTCTTCAGAGGAGCTCCTGCTGTTGCATCTGGCCCTCTGCATACCACTGGTCTCAATCAGCCTGAGAGTAAAAGGGCGTATGCAGGGTCACATTAGAGCGATGTGGGGCAGTGCAAAGTGCAGATCACGTCAAACCAGCTACACTAAGGCAATTATTTCTCAGAAATTCATCACTTAATTCAGCACTTTCCACTACACGCCTTGCACCCTAATGTACCTAATATCTGAACATACACATACAGTGCCTTGCAAAAGTATTCACCCCCCTTAATTTTTTCGTATTTTGTTACATTACAGCCTTAAGTTCAATGTTTTGTTAATCTGAGTTTTATGTGATGGATCAGAACATAATAGTCTAAGTTGGTGAAGTGAAATGTATAAAAATATATAATGAGAAAAAAATATAAATAAAACTATTGTTTAGAAATAGAGAACAGAAAATTGGCATGTGCGTACGTATTCACCTATTTTGTTAGGAAGCCCATAAAATGCTCTGGTGTAACCAATTACCTTCAGAAGTCACATAATTAGTGAAATGATGTCCACCTGTGTGTAATCTAAGTGTCACATGATCTGTCATTACATATACACACCTTTCTTGAAAGGCCCCAGAGGCTGCAACACCTAAGCAAGAGGCATCACTAAACACTGCCATGAAGACCAAGGAACTCTCCAAACAAGTAAGGGACAATGTTGTTGAGAAGTACAAGTCAGGGTTAGGTTATAAAAAAATATCCAAATCTTTGATGATCCCCAGGAGCACCATCAAATATATCATAACCAAATGGAGAGAACATGTCACAAAAGCAAACCTGCCAAGAGACGGCCGCCCACCAAAACTCACAGACCGGGCAAGGAGGGCATTAATGAGAGAGGCAGCACAGAGACCTAAGGTAACCCTGGAGGAGCTGCAGAGTTCCACAGCAGAGACTGGAGTATCTGTACATAGGACTACAATAAGCCGTACGCTCCATAGAGTTGGGCTTTATGGCAGAGTGGCCAGAAGAAAGCCATTACTTTCAGCTAAAAACAAAAGGGCACATTGTGAGTTTGCGAAAAGGCATGTGGGAGACTCCCAAAATGTATGGAGGAAGGTGCTCTGGTCTGATGAGACTAAAATTTAACTTTCAAAGATGATATTTATTAGGATTTTTCAATGTAAACTTACATTTCTTTTCAGCCATCAAAGAAAACACTATGTCTGGCACAAACCCAACACATTACATCACCGAAAGAACACCATCCCCACAGTGAGACATGGTGGTGGCAACATCATGCTGTGGGGATGTTTTTCAGTAGCCTGGACTGGGAAACTGCTCAGAGTTGAGGAAAAGATGTATTGTGCTAAATACAGGGATATTCTTGAGAAAAACCTGTACCACTCTGTGTGTCATTTGAGGCTAAGACAGAGGTTCACCTTCCAGCAGGACAATGACCCCAAACACACTGCTAAAGCAACAGTAAATGTGTTGGAATGGCCTAATCAAAGTCCAGATCTCAATCCAATAGAAAATCTGTGGTCAGACTTAAAGATTGCTGTTCACAAGCGCAAACCATCCAACTTGAAGGAGCTGGAGCAGTTTTGCAAGGAGGAATGGGCAAAAATCCCAGTGGTAAGATGTGGCAAGCTCATAGAGACTTATTCAAAGCGACTTGGAGCTGAGATTGCCACAAAAGGTGGCTCTACAAAGTATTGACTTTAGGGGGGGTGAATAGTTATGCACATTGATTTATTCTGTTATTTTGTCCTATTTGTTGTTTGCTTCACAATTAAAAAACTAAATCGAACATCTTCAAAGTTGTGGGCATGTTCTGTAAATTAAATGATGCAAATCCTTAAACAATCCACGTTAATTCCAGGTTGTGAGGCACCAAAATACGAAATAAGTCAAGGGGGCCCCCTTGAATACTTTTGCAAGGCTCTGTATATCTATCTATCGGATAATTTTATGAAAGCAGACTCAACAACCTTGCCCTTTTCTCAGCCAGTGTTAATAATTGTCACCAGACGAAACATTACCAGCATAATCTATAGATTTCCAACGTTATCTCTGGATGCACAAAGGCACATAATCTTTATCGAACCTGTAAGACTGATGTTCGGCCGGATATTTTAAGCATACAAGATTTGTCTGGAAATAAACAGATCATTTCCTTAAATGAGAATGTAGTCCGCTCGTGGATTCAGGTGATGGGTATAAATAATGCAATAGCCATGATTTATCCAAGGGAGAGAAGCTTCTGCAATAGGGGAATGGAGCAATATATTACTCGACATGGATGTTTACTGTGAGCACTTGTGTTAGCCTTAGTTGTCAGCTACATTGCTGCTGCAGGCTCATAAATGGTTGCTTGAATGCCAAAGAATAAAGAATCATTCAGAGGGCCCTAACGCAGGTACAGTCATGGCCGTAAATGTTGGCACCCCTGACATTTTTAAAGAAAATAAAGTATTTCTCACAGAAAATTATTGCACTAGCACGTGTTTTGCTATACATATGTTTATTCCCTTTGTGTGTATTGGAACAAAACCAAAAAAGGGAGGGAAAAAAGCAAATTGGATATAATGTCACACCAAACTCCAAAAATGGGCTGGACAAAATTATTGGCACCTTTAACTTAATATTTGGTTGCACACCCTTTGGAAAAAATAACTGAAATCAGTAGCTTCCTATAACCATCAATAAGCTTCTGACTCCTCTCACCCGGAATTTTGGACCACTCTTCCTTAGCAAACTGCTCCAGATCTCTCTTATTGGAAGGGCTCCTTTTCCCAACAGCAATTTTAATATCTCTCCACAGGTGTTCAATGGGATTTAGATCTGGACTCATTGCTGGCCACTTCAGAACTATCCAGCGCTTTGTTGCCATCCATTTCTGGGTGCTTTTTTATGTATGTTTAGGGTCATTGTCCTGCTGGAAGACCCAAGATCTTGGATGCAAACCCAGCTTTCTGACACTGGGCTCTACAGTGCGACCCAAAATCCATTGGTAATCCTCAGATTTCATGATGCCTTGCACACATTCAAGGCACCCAATGCCAGAGGCAGGAAAACAACCCCAAAAAATCTATAAACCTCCACCATATTTCACTGTAGGTACTGTGTTCTTTTCTTTGTAGGCCTCATTCCGTTTTTGGTAAACAGTAGAATGATGTGCTTTACCAAAAAGCTCTATCTTGGTCTCATCTGTCCACAAGACGTTTTCCCAGAAGGATTTTGGCTTACTCAAGTTCATTTTTTCAAAATGTAGTCTTGCTTTTTTATGTCTCTGTGTCAACAGTGGGGTCCTCCTTGGTCTCCTGCCATAGTGTTTTTAATTTAATTTAAATGTCGACGGATAGTTCGCGCTGACACTGATGCTCCCTGAGCCGGCAGGACAGCTTGAATATCTTTGGAACTTGTTTGGGGCTGCTTATCCACTATCTGGACTATCCTGTGTTGACACCTTTCATCAATTTTTCTCTTCCGTCCATGCCCAGGAGATTAGCAACAGTGCCATGGGTTGCAAACTTCTTGATAATGTTGCGCACTGTGGACAAAGGCAAATTTAGATCTCTGGAGATGGACTTGTAACCTTGAGATTGTTGATATTTTTCCACTATTTTGGTTCTCAAGTCCTCAGACAGTTCTCTTCTCCTCTTTCTGTTTTCCATGCTTAGTGTGGCGCACACAGACACACAATGCAAAGACTAAGTGACCTTCTCTCATTTTAATCTGCTTTCATGTGTGATTTTTATATTGCCCACACTTGTTACTTGCCCCAGGTGAGTTTATAGGAGCATCACATGCTTGAAACAATCTTATTTATCCACAATTTTGAAAGGGTGCCATTAATTGTGTCCAGCCCATTTTTGGAGTTTGGTGTGACGTTATGTCCAATTAGCTTTTTTTCCTCCCTTTTTTGTTTTTTTTCTAATACACACAAAGGGAATAAACATGTGTATAGCAAAACATGGGTTACTGCAATACTTTTCTGTGAGAAATACTTCATTTTCTTGAAAAATTTCAGGGGTGCCAACATTTACGGCCATGACTGTATATGTATTTTCAGGGGTGGAACTACTACTGTAGCAGTCCACAATGTCAAGGAGTCCTGGCCTGGTAGTTATTTTCCCTTCATTAGCTGAGGCTACTTTCACACTAGCATTTTTACTGGATCTGTCGGGGGTTCAGCAAAAACATTTCCGTTACTGATAATGCAACCATCTGCATCCGTTATGAACAGATCCGGTTTTATTATCTTTAACATTGCCAAGACGGAGCCGTCATGAGCTCCTTTGAAAGTCAATGGAGGACGGATCCGTTTTCTATTGTGGCAGATTGAGTCAGAGAAAACGGATCCGTCCCCATTGACTTGTATTGGGGGTCGTTTTGCTCTGCATCCCAGGATGGAAAGCAAGCTACAACATGTTGCGGTTTGCTCTCCGGTATGGGAACGTAACTAAACAAAACAGAATGCATTTTGGAGCGTTCTGTTCAGTTCAGTTTTGTCCCCATTGACAATGAATGGGGACAAAACTGAAGCATTTTTTTTCGGTATTGACCCCCTATGATGGATCTCAATACCCGAAAACTAAAATGCTAGTGTGAAAATAGCCTAAGACCATAGCTGACTGAAGGGGGGGCTGCTTTTACTTGCGCTATTTCACGCTGTATAATACCCACAGATATCATTCTCAACCTGATTTCTAAATGTTCTAACTCTGGCTACATGGTGGCTAGAACCATGATCCTGGTCTTGTTTTAAAGCTTAGATTGTCATTTTGTTTTACAGCCTGGGTGTGAGCAGGTTAAATCAATCCCCCTTTAACCCAGTTATGGTGTCAGCTAGCATTGAGGATTGTGGGCAGCGGGGAACATGCTCAAAGGCAGCAAGGATAGGAGAAATATATAAATCCTTCTTTCCCTGGGTAACTATTGTGCATGATTCCAGAGGGAGGGGTAACTTAGACTTCTATGCATGTTTTTCCCTCCTCCCTTATCAATCATAATACTTGCTCTTTGATCATCAAACATGGGGGTAATTTTTTGTAGAATGGAGTGAATAGATGAGCAAGTGCCTTTTCTGTGCTTAATTAGACCATTTATTGACATCACAAATCAGGAGTTATCCAGCATCCAGATGATGGGGTCAGATAGGTTGCACCAAATACTTATATAAAAAGGTTTCCATTTTACACTGTCTATCTGGTCCTCTTTTTTCTATGAAATGTGCTATGATTGTACAAAAGTAGCAAACATAAAAACTACTTTGGTAGTTTTGGTATCGCCATAATCGTACCGTCCAAGAGAATAGCACACTATTTATGCCACGCAGTAAGGGCTACCATTCAAAAGTTTGCTATTTGGCCTGGTCTTTCCTACTAACGCCTCTGCACCTTATTATGGCAAGCAAACCGAACACAGAACCCTATGTCACATAAGGTAACTGAAACGTGGGTGGTGCAGGTCTTGCAACAATAGTAAGGACACTAAAATGTGACAGTATTATGTCTTCCTGCCTGACCTGGCCTGACTGGCACCAATTCCCAAGTAATATTTTATTAATTGTCATAAATAGGTATGAGCGAACTTCAGTTTTTTAAGTTCGGGTTTACGCAGAATTGTGTTTATGGATTCCATTACCATGGACCATACTGCAATTCAATGATGGAATGTGGTAATGGAATCCATAATGCAATTCAGCGTAAACCCGAATTAAAAAAAACTGAAGTTCGCTCATCCCTAGTCACGAGACATTAATATCATATTTATCAACATTTGCATTCATAATTGCAGGAAATTTTATATCTCATCCCGGTTCACCTCTAAAATGATCAGACAAGACACCACAGTCACTGAGGCAGGAAGTGATGTCATTTGGTTAACAGATACAGACGGGAGAACATCACTTGGTGCAGAAGGTGGCATCACATGGGAACATGACAGCGCTATGACATCTGTTGCACAAGCCAAATTTAGTTTCATCCCTACATGTAGATGTTCACATGAATATTCAACTAGTTGGTGCATTTAGCCGACAAGACATTGAGAAGTGTCAGAATAGGGACATATTTAAAGGAGATGCAGAAGCAGCAATTGCACTTAGGCTCTGGGGCATAAAGGAGCTCAATGGCTTCTTTGTCACATGACCACAACATTGTAAACAGCACATATGGTATTATAGGCTCAACACAGATTTCACATTGGAGTGAAGAAGCTTCATGGTATGCCTTTGTGTCAGAAGGGTAGACCCTTTCACAGAAGAACATACCACAATATACTATTTAATTCTCCTCCCATGTCAAATATGCAATATATCATGTTTTTACAAATGGATACTCTCCCCTTCTCCCCCTCCCTGCCCTCATATATTGGGGGAAGAGGAATCGAACATCTCCTTCTCTGTCTCAGAAGTACAACAAATATTATCCAGATCACATGGTTTTTCTGGAGAATTCATGCAAAACCGTATCTAGATTGTACAAAACGTCAGTTTACTTATATTTAAGGGATATGACAGATAGTGATCTCTGTTGGAGATGTTGTGCTGCTTCGGTACTATCTCTCATATCTGGTGGAACTGCACCAAAATACGAGCTTATTGGAACCAGGTAGAAGCTACTATCAACACAGTCTGAAAAGGATCCCTATTGTTTTCTCCATCTCTGGCCCTCCTTTGGTTGGGCTCATCTTCTTTTCAGCCACATAAAAGGGCTCTGGCTACCTTTCTTATCTCGGCAGCTAAATTGCCAAGTACATTGTACATTAGCTGAGTACATCCCCACCATCACATCAGGAGTAGGGTGGACAAGGTTGATCAGATATTTAGGCTGGATGGACTCACTTCTTGGGTTGAGTGTCATCATGAGAAATTTACCAAAATATGGTCTCCATAGACCACATTACCACAAGAACTGCCATACCTGAGGAGTTATTATTTTCATGTTTTCACTTTCTATTATTTGTGACTGCCTATGATTGTGTTCTCGATTATTTCTATTCTAGAACACTTTTTTTCTTTTTAGTCTGGCTTGGGTGGAGACACCCGAGCTGACACCATTTGTTTTTTGTACTTTTTTGTTCTCTTTTATTGTTTATCTGTTTAGTGTTATCTGTTTAGTGGCATGTACAGGGCACCTTGACGTACTAATTTTACCTCCTGGAAATATACTGTCTATTAGCGATGGTTGGAGATGATGTCTGAGTATAAATATTCACTCACTCCCAAGCTCTGGTTGTCTCTATCCCCACCACTTCCGGTCCCCTCTGGCGTCACCACTACTAGTCAACTGGTGGCCTTAGCAGTCATGGGCTGTGCATGAGGCCAGTAATTGCCCGGCAGCGGGGCAACCAGCGCAGGCGAGTGTTTTATTTTTTATTTTTACTTAAGCAATGTGCTTGACCATCCCCATTTATTTATTTTTTCATTTATCTAAAATGCCTTAGATTTATTAGCGAATAATACATTACAATTGAAAAGATTTATTTTTTCAAAAATGGGGGAAAAATGTTGTTTTTTGGGTTGCAAATAATACCATCAATCTGTATGGAAAATAAAATGACAGCAACAGTACTTAACCCTTTATTCTGTTCCCACTTTAACTTTATATTTTCTCAATCCTGCCCATAATACCATGCAGCCTAATCTGACTGATATGACTCAATTTTGTTGATCTCCTTGGTTTTAAAAATGTGCTAACATGGAATTATTTATAAGAAAGTGGTTGGGGATGTTCTTAAGCTCCCCGTGGCTATTTATATGTCGGGTTGTATTTTGCTCGCTGTTTATGTGTAATCCCATTTCCATCCTCCTCCCTTTTTAGCCTCCAAGTTTTCGTAGCAGGATATATCGCAGCTTGACGCAGCAGGGAATAAAACCTGGAACTGACATGTTCGGCTTTGCAAGTGTTACAGTATTTGGGAGGCTTTTTCAGGAATAGATCTCCATGGGAGGTCAAATGAAAGAATTTCTGAGGCAAGTAATGGCTTTCTAAAGATAAATCAGCAAAAAAAAAAACGCACTTTGTTAATCCAACTTTGAATGGGACAATGACAAAGTTTTTCTGCCATGTTCTTCTGTCTCTCCTCAATGTTGTATTGTCTACGGCTGATAAAACCTGTAAGATGTATTTCTAAATAGAGTATGAATTAAGAAAATCCAGCGAAATTCCTGTGTCAAAAATATGATTATTTGTACTGCTGCTACCATACACTATATGATGATGCAAAATATAATATACTAAGGCCTCATTTACACATACATGGATTTTCATGGAAAACCCGTACGGCAACATTGGTTGCTATGACGCCGTCCACTTTATGCTGCCGCCACTGTACGGTATTGCGCTCGTATGATCTATATACGAGTGTATTACTGTACAGCGGTGGTGATACGAAGCGCACGGCATCATAGCAACCAATGCGCTTGTGCACTCAGCAGGCTGGCAGGCTGGATTTTCACGGACCGTGGTCCGTGAAAATCCACATATGTGTGAATGAGGCCTAAGGCTAGTATACTTCTCTGCTGGAAAAGCCTGCTGGAGCTCTCTGGATCTGGCATTGCCAGATGTTACCGCAATGCCCCGCCAGTCACATTGACTAGAATGGAGTCCGGTGGAGATCCGGCCGCTACCCGACAAATATGCAAGGATTCATCTGGACAAAAACCGCTGCACGCCACGAGTGTGAAAGAAGCCTAATACTAATATAATTGATATAAACTCATAATGTGGATGATCATATGTAGTGCGAGGGTCGTTCAAAAAGTTTACATTCTGAACCAATTCTAGCTAGTGTAAATTTTTTACATTTTAGGCAATATGTCATATTTTCTTAAACTAGTCTGCCAAATTTCAGACGCATACATAGATTTCTTTAAATTGAAGATCGCAGGAAATATATTTTTCTCTTTGGTTATATTCTGCAGCACATCATTCCCCAATAGCGCTCACAATCTAATTTTCTTGGCTCAAGCACGCTCATATTAATGTGAGCAGGCTTGAGACTGGAAAATAAGATTGTGAGCTCTATTGGGGACTGATTATGTTCTATATAGCCAAAGGGAAAGAGATATATTCTGCACCTATCCTTTGGTTACACAGGGCAATTTCATAGGATGCACATTAGCCCAAACTTTGGGTTGTTGGCTTTCATCAGATTCTAAGAACCCGGTATGATGCTATCCATTGAGCCAAGTGTAAGGAAGACAGGGTCCTCATCCCCACCCCCATCCCACCTCGAAAAGTTTTGATCAGGAGAATTTCCAGGTCATACATCAGAGTAGTATCTAATCAATTGTCAGATAGCTGAAGCCTCGATGACAGAAGAACATAGCCAACCATAAACTGAACTAGAGACAGCTGTACTTGACCACCATTTTATTAAACTCTTCACTGTGGTCTTGCAGCAAAGAGGGTTGGAGGGGGGTCCAGGACGCCTAATCTAATGATTATTAGGGGCACCAGTGGTGGGGTTCCCAGAGATCGGACATTTATCACCTCTCTTGTGGAGAGGTGATACATTTCAAAATTATGGGAAAACTCCTTTAAATGGGGTTACCTCAGCCTAAATGAAGACACTTTGGTAACTTGGTGGGCTAATGCAAACATGAAAATGAGTTTCTTCATTTGTCCCAATCAGCTCCGGTAATGTCCTTCTGCTAGACTATTAGGGCCCATAATTGTGCCAGAACATGAGCCCACAAAGGATTCTCCTAACCTTGAGGGTAAGTATAAGACCACCTGATGATGTCATCAGATAGCATCATCTGCCTGAAGAAAAGGCATGGCTGCTAGAATAATTCTCTCTACTATAAACACTATATGAAAGGCGATTTAAAAAAAAAATTCTACCAGTATCTTTCTTTGATTGCATCTCCAACACATTCTCATATTCATGCAAATGAAAATCAGTGTCTATTTGTGCTGCCCTGCATCCTGCCATAGCCTGAAAATTCTCTCCAATTCAAAATCCGAGATTTACTCATTTGTGGTACATGATGGAATTTCATAAGCAGCGCTTAATTAATATATTATTGAAGAGGAGCACAGTGGAGGGAATAGGAGCAGATGTTTTATTCCACTGCACATTTTAATTCCATGATTTTTTAGCCTGGCAATCAAGGAATGAGTTGCTCAAAATTATAGGGCAAAACAAGATATTTTAAAATGTACAACTAAAGAACCATCTGCTTCAGGACACATCTAACACATGGACAGTTTCTCAAGTGAATGATGGCTGGCGCATCTTGAAGCTTAGCATCAGTGTGGGAGATGATAGAAGTGTTATGTATTAAAAAATAGAATGGCTGATGTCTTAATTTATTATTTCAGGGACTCTGGAATAAAAATAAAATATATTAGTGATAATTTAGTCACGGCTAGAGCTTGTACTTGAAGGCAACCATAAAATTGCCTGGTGCACATGTCCCTGCGCTATACATTATCAGTAGAGTTATAATACTCCATGGGTCTTTATAAGCCCATTTGTATTTTCCAGGTTTAGGTACTGTATTTATGTGTAGTTCAATTGCTGGATGATTGAAAGGTCTCAAACTTTCTAAAAGACATAGTAATATCCCAGTACATGGATAATAAACACAGTGATGTCACAGTACATGGATAATAAACACAGTGATGTCACAGTACAGGGATAATAAACACAGTGATGTCACAGTACAGGGATAATAAACACAGTGATGTCACAGTACAGAGATAATAAACATAGTGATGTCACAGTACAGAGATAATGCACACAGTGATGTCACAGTACAGGGATAATAAACACAGTGATGTCACAGTACAGGGATAATAAACACCGAGATGTCACAGTACAGGGATAATAAACACAGTGATGTCACAGTACAGGAATAATAAACACAGTGATGTCACAGTACAGGGATAATAAACACAGTGATGTCACAGTACAGGGATAATAAACACCGTGATGTCACAGTACAGAGATAATATACACAGTGATGTCACGTACAGGGATAATAAACACAGTGATGTCACGTACAGGGATAATAAACACAGTGATGTCACAGTACCGGGATGATAAACACAGTGATGAAGAAAAGTAGCAGGGAGCTATATAGTGTAAAACCCATAGACAAATATACTGCCCAAAAATTAGCAGGGCTTTCTGTATGAGGTTGTGCATATGCCAGCACAACAAAGCTGAAAGCATGTGAATCTGAATAGGTCCAGATGCCAACTAGATGCAGCTCCACTCCATGAAACAGTAGTTCCGGTGTATATCAGGTAGGATGTAGAAATAAAAAGGATATTCAGGAGAGCTCCTAAAGTTGATTAAAAATATAACATGACAAAGTGCTGCATGTTTCGAGAGTGGACCACTCTCTTATTCAGAACTATTAGGCAGCTTCTGCTCCAGGTTCCTATGGGCCCTTAGATGGTAAAGTCTCAGTGGGCCCCCTTTTGGGATTTTGCACGAAGCGTGCCGCAATAAAACTGCATGTATTATAATGGAGTTCATATGCAGACATGAAGTAAAGAGAGGATGGACAGGAAAGACTATGGTAATGTTGGGCTGTGGTAATGGAGGCTGCTGTTCATTATGCAGCATACGGGTAGGTTACCCGACACTGCTAGAATGTAATGTGTGTTTCCCTTTAAGCCAGTTAGGCCTGGTGCAGGCAATCTTTATTCCAGCCAGCAGAGGGAGCCCCCAGTTCAGTATAAATAGGTTAGGGCCTAGCCAGGAAGTGAGTTCAGAAGTTTCTAGAGCCTGAGGAAACAGAGAGAGAGACAGAGGCAAGTCAAGAAAAGCAAGAGGTACTCAAGACAACCGAGGAGGTACTTGATAGAGATAAAACCAAGGATATACGCCAGAGCTAGGGCATTGGACCTTGGAGAAGAGTTTCTATGTTCCAGGATCAGTCAGGAATAGAGTGCAAGCTGCCTGTACTGCAAGTCCTGTGTTTAACACTCTGAAGTCACCTTGCTATACATATATTGCCTGCATCAACTGTATTGAAAATCAACTGTCTGCAAAGGAACTGCGTTTCCGTTAATGTCCCTATATGATGACTACTAAAGTTTGAGTTCTGCTTTAACATCACGTGGTTCCTCAATTATTCCTGCTATCAGCAAACGGCGTGCCACCGTTTAATTGGCACTGGCATCACGAACATTACCTATCATCACCTGCCCTTGCAGAGAGTCAGCCGTCTCAGGTTAGTGTCACGATTGCACTACAACACCCAGGAACATTTCTACACCTAACTTGAGTACGAAGCACCTCTCTTTTGGAGTCACAAACAGGATACGCACGCTTTCTAGTGCAAGAAGCGTGAACTTTGTGCCTTATACAGTTGCCCTGTGACCAAAGTGACAAATTGCCTGTTTTATTAAAGTGGACTTTGTGGACTGAAAAACATACCCAAAGTGTGCCTAAAACCTCCAAAAAGCGCTGTGCAGTGTTGCGCTATCAAGAGGAAGGAAATCGCCACACCGGAGTGTGGTTTTATGGACTTTTTATCATCCTGCTTGCTGTCAGTGAATAGACAGCGGATTTTGCTAAAAGATGGCCACCGGCCGCCTGGAGTAAAGTTTCCCGCGCTGCTGAGGACCTTCGTGGGCGGATCCCTTCAAAGACACAGGGAATCCCGCCCCTCTTCATCATCGCACCGCCGCGGCCCTGCTTCTTCTACGTCATCGCGTACTCAGGACGTCCGGGAACTCTCGAGAGTTGGCCTGCGCAAGCCCGGCGATACCGGTAAGAACTTGTAACCGGAGGGAAGGGGATTGTTCCGGCCCCTTTAGTCACCAGCGGCCACATCGCAATAAGCTAACATGTCAGAACCGGCAGTTCCCGAGCAGCCGGCCCCGGGAGAGCTTGCGGCTCCTAATCATTCTATAGCCCCCAGCATGATGCCCTTTACCATGCCTTACTATTTCGGGGCCCCATGGTTTCCCCGCTATAAAGGAGAGACCCATACCCTAAGAGACTTTAACGAAAAGTTGCTGGCATTATTCAAACTGTACCCCATAAATGCCGACCAGCAAATGGAAATCCTGCTAGCGCAGCTGGAGGGAGCTGCCCGCAGGGAGGTATTATCCTGGCCTGCTACTGAGCAGAGTACTCTAGAACAGATATTCACCCGCCTCAGGGCCACTTTTGAAACTAGGACTGCCTCAGAGATAAAGATGCACTTCTTTGGCAAGAAACAGAAGTCCGGTGAGTCCCTCCGTGACTATGCCCTATCACTTCAGGAGGCTTTAGGGGCTGTAATTCAGATAGATCCCAAAGAGGCTGATAACCAGGACCAGACCCTGAGGGAACAATTTATCAACGGGGTGTCTAGTGAACAAATAAGGACTCAATTAAAGATGCTGTCCGCCCAGCACCCTAACAGTGCCTTTCTGGACTTTAAAGAACTGGCTATAAAAATTCTGGGGTCAGCAGTATCTCCGGAGTTGAGCACCCTACCTGAATCACCAGCCTGCAGGCCAAAACCGCTTATCACTAACCAAGCTCAGGCCGGTCAAGCTGTTCAAGTGTCAGCTACCGATACTATTGCCATGCTGACAGAGCAAGTAAATCACCTCACTAAAAGTCTAGAGAAAGTGTGCAGAAAAATAGAGGAATGGGAAAAACCCATAATGCTAGAAGAAGAATTCCTGTCACCTCCTAGGCCGTTCCCACCTCCTTACCAAGAGACTCACCCCAGGGATCCTGGGAGGCGCAATAAAGGCCATAAGCGGCCCGTGTGTACATACTGCAAAAAGCTGGGACACACAGAATCCACGTGCTGGCAGTTAAACGGGCAACCCGTGAGGCTGAGGACCACCCCTCGGGAGGTAGAACACTAGGTCCAGAGGATCCAAATTGGATGCCACGTTATGTAGGATCCCATCCTAAAATCAATGTAGAGATCAACGGGGTCCCCTTTGAAGCCCTATTAGATACTGGGTCTCAGGTCACTACTATTCAGCTGCCCGCCTTTGAAAGATTCTGGGACACCAACCAATTGACCCAGCCGCCTGAATCCTGGGTGGAGATTATCGCCAGCAATGGCAAACCAGTAAAGATTCATGGATACTGGGAACCCACCCTGCAGGTGGGAGAAGTAACCTTACCGCAACAGGGGGTGATAGTAGTACAGGCCGGCGACAGAGGAGGACATCCTGTCATTCTAGGCACCAATGTCTTCAAAAACTGTTATTCAGAAATACTTGCTGTATTACATCAGACTTTGCCCACTGCTTCCTCTGCATCCAGGAGGGTGATTCAAAAGACTATTACTGTGTTAAGTGCCCAGCAGAGGTTTGCTAATGGGAAAGGAGAAATTTGTACTGCCAGGATTAGTGATATTAAGCCTGTGACTTTGCCTCCTAATTCTCAAACTCTTTTATGGTGTCGTGCTGTCCTGGGAGTCCAAGGCCGAGATTATCCAGCCCTGGTGGAACCAATCCAGATGGAGGATTACCCTTATGTGAGAGCTGCCAAGTGCCTGGTGAACGTCTCCCAAGGTAAAGTACCTGTCCGTCTGATTAACCTGAGTGATCATCCTGTTGCGCTTACTAAGCATTGCCGTGTTGCCCAGCTGTCCCAGGTGTCCTTCCAAGACATCATTCGTCTTCCAGTGACAGAAAAGCCGCCAGCTGCAGTCAGCGGATGTTCGCCGGTGACCCAGCCACAAGTGCCCTGGTGGGAAGAGCTCCATGTAGGGGACGAGACTACCCCCCAACATCAACAAGAAGGGATTCTACAGCTTGTCAAGGAGCACCACCAGGCCTTCAGTAAGCATGCTACTGACTATGGAGAGGTTAGTGCCATACAACACACCATACCTACTGGCTCTCACCCTCCTATCAAGGAGAGATACAGACCCTTACTGCCTACTTCATATCAGACTGTAAAAGAAATGATCCAAGAGATGAAAGACTCTAATGTAATCCGGGACAGCCGTAGTCCGTGGGCTGCACCCCTGGTCCTTGTAAAGAAAAAGGATGGTGGTATCCGTTTCTGTGTGGATTATAGAAAAATTAACCAAATAACCCACAAGGATGCATACCCACTGGCCCGCATTGAGGAGTCACTAACTGCTCTGGGCTCCTCTGCCTATTTCTCCACATTGGACTTGACCAGTGGCTACTGGCAAGTACCCATGGCCCCTGCAGATAGGGAAAAGACTGCTTTCACTACTCCCATGGGCCTGTTCGAATTCAATTGTATGCCGTTCGGGCTATGTAATGCCCCAGGAACTTTCCAGAGACTAATGGAACGGTGTTTGGGTCACAAAAACTTTGAAACAGTGCTGCTGTATCTAGATGACGTCATTGTGTACTCAAAAACATATGAGGACCATCTGAAACATTTGGCAGAAGTATTTGAAATCCTTATCAAATATGGCTTGAAGGTAAAGCCATCCAAGTGTCACCTGCTCAAACCTGCAGTAAGATATCTGGGGCATGTGGTAAGTGGAGAGGGCGTGCAACCTGACCCTGATAAGTTAGCGGCTGTCCGTAATTGGCCGGTTCCTACTACTGTCAAGGAAGTGAGGGGTTTCCTTGGTTTTGCAGGCTACTATAGACGGTTTATCCCCCATTTTGCTCAAATAGCTGATCCTATCCAGGAACTCTTGAGGGGGCAACCCAAGAAAAGTCCTAGGACTCCTGTGCCCATTGAGTGGAATGAGGAAAGAGAGATAGCGTTCCAATTGTTAAAGAAGAAACTGACCGAGCCTCCTGTGTTAGGTTATCCAGACTACAGCAAGCCCTTCCATCTGTATACTGATGCTAGCAAGCGAGGCCTGGGAGCTGTGTTAGCCCAGATCCAAGAGGGAAAAGAAAGAGTGATAGCTTATGCAAGCCGCTCCCTGAAAGGAGCTGAGAAAAATGACCAGAATTATAGTTCCTTCAAACTAGAGTTCCTGGCCTTAGTGTGGGCAGTGACGGAAAAATTCAAAGATTATCTAGCCGCCACCCCGTTCATTGCATTCACTGACAATAACCCTCTGGCACATCTAAATACAGCTAAATTAGGGGCCTTGGAGCAGAGATGGGCCTCTCGCCTCGCCAACTATGATTTCTCTGTAAAATATCGTGCTGGACGTACTAATGATAATGCTGATGCTTTATCCAGGCTTCCCACAGAGACAGCTCCTGATGATGTGCGAGATGCTTGGGAAGATGTAGAGATGCCGGCTTTCTATAACAAATTTGCTCAACAGGATCAGGCTCGAGCTACCAATGACAGAGCTGCAGTTCCTTCACCCTCCAGTAGGCCTGATCCTAAAGAAGAAAGGTGGGTGAAACTACAGTCTGAAAGTAGAGTGCTGGGTGAGTTGTTGGACTTCATTACTAGTGGCAGAGCCCCTGAGAGGATTCGGCGTAAGAGTGCAGATCCTGAGCTCATCAAACTGTGGAGACAGCGCCATCAACTCTTCATACAAAAGGGTCTATTGCTACGGAGAAGCCTAGACCCAGTGTCCAACGAGAGAGTGCACCAGATTCTCATACCCCGACGAGATGCAGGTATGGTGTTGGAGATGTACCACAATCAATCCGGTCACTTTGGGGTCCAAAAGACTGAGGCTACTATCCGCCAGCGGTTTTACTGGGTGGGCATGAGAGAAGACATGGAGAAGTGGTGTCGGGAGTGTGTAGCCTGTGCCTTAAAACGAAGTGAGCACCATGATCAGAGGGCACCACTGAGACCCATTGTAAGTACTCGTCCTCTTGAACTTGTCGCCATCGACCATGTGAAACTGGAGCCTAGTCGCTCAGGGTATGCTTATGCCATGACTATTATTGACCATTTCACTAAGTTTGTTGTAGCGGTGCCTGTGAGAGACCAGACAGCCAAGACTACAGCCGAACTGTTCTGTAAGCACTTCCTCCTGCCCTACGGATGTCCAGAAAAGATCCTCACCGATCAAGGACCTGCTTTTGAGTCCCATCTGTTCCATGAACTGTGCCGCTTACACAACTGTAAGAAGATCCGGACAACGGCCTACCATCCTCAAGGTAATGGATTATGTGAAAAAATGAATCAGACCTTGATAGAGATGCTGAGGGCCGTGCCTCCTGAAACCAGAGGAGATTGGCCTAATCTGTTGCCACAGCTCATGTTCACATACAATCATACCATACATTGTTCCACCGGGTATACCCCTTTTTACTTGATGTTTGGGCGCCAAGGGACATTGCCTGCTGATCATTCATTGGACATACACGTACCTGATTGCATTAACCCATTACCTAACACCGACTGGGTTGCTGAACATCAAAGGCGATTGAATACAGCCAAAGCCATTGTTCAGGAACGTATGGACTATGCTAGGGACCGACAGCAGAGAGACTATGATCAAGCAGCCCATGCAGAACCCTTGACAATAGGGGCTGTGGTATGGTTAAAAAATAACCGCCGTACCAGTAAACTGGACAGTAAATGGGAGCGAAGTCCCTATGTTGTCACTGCAATCCCAAATGTTGGAACTCACACTTATGAGATCACCCGGGAAGGCAAGGGATCCCAAATTGTACACCGAAACCGGTTAAAGCTCTGCCTGACACCAGAACCTAGTGCCGAGAGTTCTGGATCTGAATCCCCTGTGTCAGAGTCATCAATACCGCCCGAGGATCCTATGCAGGCTGTCAGTAATCTGAGGTATGACGCTGATCCCATGCATTGGCTTCTGACACCGTGGCTGAACTTGTTGGTGCCCGCTCCAGCACCTACTGTATCTTCACCTCCAGAAGAGCCGGTTCGAGATGCCCCGGATCCAGTTCCCCCTGTAGTGGATATTGTTGTTCCTGTTGTTCCTGACCAAGATCTCACTGATGGAGACCCTCCTGTTGTTTCTCTCTCTTCTACCTCGTTGCTAAGGGAAGAAGAGACCCCTATATTGAGAAGGTCTACCCGGATGACCAGGGGACGCCCGCCAGTCCGTTTAGGAGACTTTGACTATTCTGGTGGTGTCTCCTCCCAAACAGTTGCTACTGGTAATGCCTTGCTGGACATTTGTGCGCAAGAATGGACTCCTCCACGTGAGCCCTTGCCTGTGATACACCCACAGGAAACCCCTGGGTAGTTCTGTTATTATACTGCCACCAAAGACAAATGGACTAACCTGGTTCACCCCAAGTCCGCTGTGCCAGGTCAGCGGCCGTGCCTAAGAAGCAAGAAGACGCCCCTTTCCCTTGCTTCACTTATTTATGAAGTTATTAATGTTATGTTTTTCTGTGTGAAATAATTATCTATTATATTCATGATGTAATGCTTAAGTTATGTACCATGTTATGCCGGTTCAGGAAGGTGTGTGAGTACGAGGCCTTACTCACGTTAAAGTCTGGGGGTGTGCAGCATACGGGTAGGTTACCCGACACTGCTAGAATGTAATGTGTGTTTCCCTTTAAGCCAGTTAGGCCTGGTGCAGGCAATCTTTATTCCAGCCAGCAGAGGGAGCCCCCCAGTTCAGTATAAATAGGTTAGGGCCTAGCCAGGAAGTGAGTTCAGAAGTTTCTAGAGCCTGAGGAAACAGAGAGAGAGACAGAGGCAAGTCAAGAAAAGCAAGAGGTACTCAAGACAACAGAGGAGGTACTTGATAGAGATAAAACCAAGGATATACGCCAGAGCTAGGGCATTGGACCTTGGAGAAGAGTTTCTATGTTCCAGGATCAGTCAGGAATAGAGTGCAAGCTGCCTGTACTGCAAGTCCTGTGTTTAACACTCTGAAGTCACCTTGCTATACATATATTGCCTGCATCAACTGTATTGAAAATCAACTGTCTGCAAAGGAACTGCGTTTCCGTTAATGTCCCTATATGATAACTACTAAAGTTTGAGTTCTGCTTTAACATCACGTGGTTCCTCAATTATTCCTGCTATCAGCAAACGGCGTGCCACCGTTTAATTGGCACTGGCGTCACGAACATTACCTATCATCACCTGCCCTTGCAGAGAGTCAGCCGTCTCAGGTTAGTGTCACGATTGCACTACAACACCCAGGAACATTTCTACACCTAACTTGAGTACGCTGCAATTAGCCACATCACCACCATCCTCTATGTAAACTCCATTCCTTCTGAGATTCAGCTGAAGATCTTATCAGCCGTATTCAGGATCCAAATCCCTGACATGTAGGAGAGGAGGACGAGGCAGCTCTTTAGCTCACTGCTCTGAAGCAACCTGTCCACATGGGTGATTAGGACAGGTTCTGTATGTACTAATAGGATGGCAGCCGTTTTATTTCATCTGATGATTGGCCCCCAGACAATACAAGTTATTATAACTAATGAAAGGTATTTGGGAATATAGAATGAAGTAATATTTAAGTATTTTCATACATTTTCTTTTCTTAATTCTCTGAGACACTCCTTAATGACCATTAGTGTTGAGCGCGAATATTCGAATTACGAATATTTATCGCGAATATCGCAACTTCGAGAATTTGTGAATATTTCGAATATAGTGCTATATATTCATTATATCGAATATTAATCTTTTTTTTTCATCTGAAAACATGATTCCTCCTTGCTTCTTGCTTGTGGGCCAATGAGCCATTGGCCCACAAGCAACTTAAGCAGGGAGGAGTCAAGACTTCAGATGGGAAAAAAATGACGAATATTCTAAAAACGAATATATAGCACTATATTGAATATAGTAAGAAGAAGCAAGAAGGAATTTTTTTTTCAGATGGAAAAAATTACGAATATTCTAAAAACTACTATATAGCACTATATTCTATAATGCTATATATTAATTTTTTAGAATGTTCGTCATTGACGAATATTCTAAAAAACTAATATATAGCACTATATATTCATTTTTTTAGAATATTCGTTATTTTTTTCCATCTGAAGTCATGTCTCCTCCCTGCTTAAGTTGCTTGTGGGCCAATGACTATTCACTTCAGATGGAAAAAAAAAATATGAATATTCTAAAACACGAATATATAGAACTATATTCTATAGTGCTATATATTCGTTTTTGACCCACTTCGCATTATGCGATTTTTACATTGCAGATTTTTCAGAATCACGAAAATAATCTTATGCGATTTTTACATTGCAGATTTAATCTCGAATACGAATATTCACGAATATATGACGAATATTCTACCACATATTTGTGAAATATCGCGAATTCGAATATTGCCCCTGCCGCTCATCACTAATGACCATATCTGTATCCATCATCTTTCTTCCCTCATAATCTTTTTTATTGCAAGAGCATACCGTATGTACCATAGAGGCAGAACATGCAATTTCTCAGGTGGTGGCTCAGGGAACATTGGTCTCACCCTCATTGCTACTGTGTAGGCTCCTTCTCCAGAGGAACTGCATGTCAAGGCTGTGTCTCTGTCCCGGTGTAGTTAGCCGTGACACGTCTGCCGTGCATGCAGTTGCCTGTGGCAACATGTTGTTTCTGCATGTGTGTGCACTGCTCCTGTTTCCTGGCCTCTCCCAGTCTGGTGGTTATGGGGTTAAAGTGTGGATCTGGGTGTGGTTTCATGGCTCTACTTATCCTGTTGCTGTGAGTTTAAGGTCAGTTGTATTCCAGCCTTGGTTGGTACTGGAGACTTGCTCCTTTCCTGGATGTTCCATCGGTCCAGTGTGAGGGCCATCTAGTTTGACATCAATGTCTTCCCTATGTTTCTATGTATTCTACCCTACCTTCCCTTTATATGTTTGGTGTGGGTAATGTTCAGGGTCTGTTGTATGTCTAGTTGTAGTTCCTTGTCTGGACTGTAGTTGGTGTGTTTTGTCCTGCATGGATGCTAGACGTTCCCCTGTCTGTCTGTGCCTTTGGTGAGAGGGCTCCTGGGTTCCGCAGATGGGGAACTACGAGTCAGTGAACAGCTCTGCCTTGTGCCATCATGTATCTGGTTCGCATGGGGTCCAGGCAGTTTCTGGTGTGTTTCTGCGGCAGGTAAGTGCTAGTTGTTCTGGGTTCTTACCTACTGAACAAGGTGCTTTTCACTGTCTCCCCCTTTCCTTGCAGCTAGGCCAGTGGGAGACTTTTGGTTTATCCATGTTTTGGGGGAAACGGTCATCTCTGGTCCTGACTATTGCAGGGATCTTTAGGGTTAGTAGGGACCGAGGTTCCTGTGTATGAGCCCTCCTACCATCTGGGTCCGCTCATATGGTTAGGAGTCAGGGTGAGGTTTAGGGATGCATTAGGAGGTTCCCTGCTCCCTTTCCCTGGTATCCTGGCCTAGTTTCAACTCCCGCTTTATAACGGTGTTCAGTGGGGAGTTTCCACCCCCCCCGCCCCCTGCCCCACCGTGACACTGCATTGATCGAGGACATGTACCAGATAAGTGGACACTCTATGCCATGATCAGACTGGTTCAGACTAAAGTAGGCTGATGCCCACAAGAATTTGGACTTTGCTGGAGGGAGAACATATTGTCGACCCCCAAAGTAATGATCAATGACAGCTGTGTAGAAACTGGATTGGAAGCAGTGAGTGGTGCAGGCTGAAGTCATAGTCGGGACGTAGCTGGGAAACCAAGGCAGTATCAGAGGATCAGACAGCAAGAAAGCTCATGAGCAAACCAAGGAATGAAATTAGGAGTCAAAAAGTTAACCATACATTGAAACTCAGGGACGTAAACCAGAAACAGGATCAATGTAATAACCAGAAGCAACAAACAGAAGAACCATAGTACTTATGGTTCTTCTGTTTGTTGCTTCTGGTTATTACATTGATCCTGTTTCTGGTTTACGTCCCTGAGTTTCAATGTATGGTTAACTTTTTGACTCCTAATTTCATTCCTTGGTTTGCTCATGAGCAAACTAGAGGCCGAATCTGGCACTCAAGCAATTGAAGAGGGGTTTAATGAGGCCAGGAATGCAAGGGCTTGGCATGTGAAGAAGGTGTCACTAAAGTGAGGTGTGTAACAGCAAGAGGGGTCATGCTAAAGGTACAGTCAGTAGACAACAAACCACAAGCCCCTCTTTCTTGGACAGTAAAACTGGCAACAAGATGCCCATTATAATCTTTGATCTGAGGCACAGTCTCCTGTGTACATCCCAATAGACAAAACTCTCAAAGCTGACCAATCTAATAAGTTGTTTTCTGGAAAAATGGGGCAAAATGTACAATGGATAGTTTCATTTCTGGGAATGGAAAATAATTTTAATTCTGACAATTTCACTTTATGTTCTATCTTGAGTTATGCTAAAGTAATAAAACAAAATGATGTACTGTAGTCCTATAATTGTAACCATGCTGTTCTCAGATTGCATAATAATTCATAATGGTCTTAAAAGAAGCAAAAATAAAGAGATCCCCTTAAGTGCTGCACACTGTTTGCATTTCTCTGTATTCTGCGGTAAGAGGTAGTCTTATAAAAATGCAATTATTGTTAATTAATCACTTAAATCTCAACCAACCAAGCTACCAATTAGCTTCCACGGCTGCCAACACGATCACAATAGACACTAAGAAATGTGTATTACGCCATGTTATCCATTAGGGAATTCATTTTTGTTCCTATTTTCAGTAATCAACACTTATAATTCCTACAGGGTCTAATTTCTTTTCTGTAGAAAACCATAATAGCTTTATGCACAGTCATTGCTACATAAAAGAGACCAAGAAGTACATGTATAAAAGTAATGCAAAGTATCAGGCTTTTTATATCATTATGGCCATTTAGGGAAACTAGGTATAAGATGGTCCCTATTCCTTTTTTTACTATATAAAATCATCAGGTTCAGGTCTAAGATTCGGAAAACCTTGGAAATCCATTTTTGGTACTGAAATTACCTTAGGTTGACGAGATGGCAAGATGTTGATGCCCCCCCCCCCCCCCATCTATACAGAATATGTGACATCCACTTTTGATTATATTGTAATTAGTGATGAGGGAATCAATTTGGGAGAAAGTGTGATGGAAAGATTGAGAGACAGAACAAGAGAGAGGGAGTGAGAGAGAAAGAGTATAGATTGGAAGGAAGAAAAAGGCTAGTTTCACACTAGCGGCAAGGAACAGCCTACAGGATCTGTGCTGCCGCTAGTGCACGCGTGCCCCCGGACTACTGCTCCGCCCCCATTGACTATAATGTGGGCGGGCCGTAGTTCCGGCGGCAGCACGGCAAACATGCCGAAATAAAACTACCACATCCCGTAGTTTTATTCCGGCCGCTTCTCGGCATGTTTGCCGTGCTGCCGCCGGAACTGCCCCAGAACTAGTCAATGGGGCTGGAGAAGTTGTCCGGGGGCATGTGTGCACTAACGGCAGCACGGATCAGCCTGCCAGAGTTTCTTGCCGCTAGTTTGAAAGTAGCCTAAAAAGAGCATTTCATGGTAATGGCAATCAGGGGTGCACCTAGCCTTTCTGCTGCCTGAGATGAAAACTAAAACGCCCGGCTCAGGCAGCGGGAGGTACATCTAAAGGGAAAAGAGACGAAAGAAAGAGAATAAAAAGAGCATTTCATGGTAATGGCTATGTTTCATGGCACATGCCCTACATAGCAGTATGCTTACTTTTAGTGTTGAGTGAACTGGGTTCAGACAGTGCAGTTCCTAAACATTGTTCACAATATGCGCTCCATACAGCATTACATGTATGGACTCCGCTGAGGCAATCTTCGTATCGCCACCATTAATGCAAGACTTGTTTAGTCTCGTGCCTGGGCTGTTACAGTAAGTTTCTGCAAATACATTAATGTTTCAAAATCTGAATCCGAACTCGAGTTCGTTAATAACCATGGCGCAAGCCACAAATCCAAGTTCGAATTGTGAATGGAGTTTAGGAACAAATCGGGTTCAGACAGAGTAGTCAGAACCCGCTTTGCTCAACACTACTGATTTTAGTGGTGACAGACTCCCTTTCATCTGCGATAGAACCTCATAGCAATTACTTAATTATTTACCACGTGAAAATTCGGGCATTATACAGTTCTCACTGGATACAAAACGCTACGAATAAAGAAGAGTGAGACACACACTTGTTAGTATTCTGGCTTCTGCCTTATGGATCCCTCTCCAGCAGGTATGGGATTCAAATTTTCAACAGGTTCCCTACTCAACGACGGACACGCGACGTCACGATGCATGTTTACATATACATACACAATATATATGCAACACACATAAATACACCATATACATGGTACACATGCATAAATACACTATATTTACACTACACACATACCAACCAACTAAGGAGCTAAACTATCAACGGTGCGCAAAGCAATGGAAGTGAACATCTCCAGCTGCCCTGCCACCGCCAGAGCACCGCATCGGGACTCAGACGGTAACATGGTTCTCCGATCCAGTTTTAATTTTAGCAACCGAATCTGGGGATTTGGAGTGAACTGGCTGAATCCCATGTCTGCTCTCCAGTCCTCCAAAATCACTTACAGGGATTAAAAAATGGGTTTTCTAAATTAGACAAGTCCTTCAAATGAACAGTAGGAAGATGTATACTACTGGCGGGTAAGCATCATACATAGATGTTAACTTGCAAGACGAACTGCTAAGCTGAAATTTATGAGTAAAGATGAACTCTGCTTTCTGGCATTTTCCAATGGATGAATATCCTATGTCGGAGATGTATTTTGCCCCTCTAAGACAATGTTTGATCCATATATTGTCCTCTATTGTCTCATAGCAGAACAATATGCCTCAATATAATTATCACTGGTGGAATAAAGCTAATTTTCCTAGATTGGCTTATGTCTACTGAACTCAACTTTCCCAAGGGCAGTAAAACTATGGATATTTTGTATCAAAGTTTATTCTACGTTATAAAATGAAATAAACCTAAAACGTAAAGCTAATATTAGTTTTAAAAAAATTATAATTCCAAAAAAGCCATCATTTTCCATAATAGCATTTCTTACCCACCCAGTCATTAACCCTGGAGAACACTCTTTGAGATCCTGCTAAATATTACTTTTAAGACATAGAAATTTGCTACTTTTTTGTAACAGAAAATTATTAGCATTGAAACTTCTCAGTGGATCTATCATATATTTTCCATCTTTAAAGTTTTTTTTTTTTAAATTGAACGAGGGAAGCAAAAATCTGTAATTAAAGTATCACCCAATAAATTCTATAATACAAGAAAATTTTATACGGTAATTTTCTCCTATTAGAATTAATAACGGCCTCTTATCTCTGCCACTTGTAGTCAATGCTCCCTTGTACCGTCCCTGTTAATGAAGCCTGTCTCCTATCTAAAAGCCTGGACTGCATTATAGTAATGAACTAGTCTTAGTAATATGCAAGCGACTAATGTGTTTAATGGAGCCAAGAGCTACCAAAATGAAGTAAAACTAATGTAAAATCATCTATATTGCTGCAAAAGGGAATGTAGGCGTTTTAATACCCTATAATCATAAAAACAGACTAGAGGAAACAGAAATATTGATGGCGTGTATGAAGGAGTAAAATGAAGACTACTTAAAACTTAATACAAATTGTAAAGTGTAGATTTTAAGATGTTTACAAAAATGACTAAAATGTGCAAATTATAAACAAGCAAGAAAGGGAGGAATTTTTAAGGAAAAAATAAATTGAACAAACAAATCATTGAAAACTAGAGATGATTGAATTGATTCTAAACTAATTGGATTCCATACTAATTTTGTAAAAATTTGAGGTGGATTGGAATCTGAATTTTCGGTTATTCAATTCAGGCAAATGTTAATAATAATAATAATATTTGTATTATTCTTATTCTTCTTCTTCTTATTATTATTATTATTATCATCATCATCTGCCCATGTAGTTGCTTACCTCATTTACATCTTCCCCATGCTCTTTTTATTTTATTTTATTTTTTTCACCATTGTTTCACCAGTTTTCACCATGTAAACAGATCCCTCTGGTTTGTTTCCATCCTGTATGTATCATTTCCTGTCTCTGTATCCAACCAAACCCATGATGCACTTCTCCTTCCTCTGCCACAGCTCCAGCACCGCCCCTAACAACGACCAGCTAGTTTATAGCTCCTCCCACCCAGCTAGTAACAGAGTCACTCTCGTATCATTGCCCCGCCCATGGACATAACATCACAGGAACTAAGGGAGAGCTGCATGGACATGGTCACATAGCCCAGAACAGGAGATATGATTAAAAAAGGTAAAAGAAATGCATTACAAAATTACTTCTATCTTCATAAATTATTATTTTAAAAGATGCTGACGCAAACTGGAAGACCCTTTTAACACATGAGTGCATCTGTCTGAGTATGTGAAAGTGTTACCGTAAATAGATGATGATAAAAGTATTATTTAGCCATGTCCAGACATGGCGGAATTGTTGCCGCTTTGTGGCCATGGCCTGTCTCTGGCTCTTCTGGTCACATATTGGATTAGCAAAGGAGGAGCAGTGTCACTGACATCAGGTCTGAGATTAACGGAGTGACAGTACCCGCCATAGCCATTCCATCTGCAGCTATCTGCGAGAAATGTAGGAAGCTACAGAGAACAATACATTGAAGTGTGAAATGGCAAAGCTCATCTGGCATCTGTCTGGTGGCGATGATGCTCAGTCTATGTCTGTCATCCACAACTGTATCTGTGTTCTTAGGATGCAGATACAGTTGATAGTTGTGGTGCTGTCTGACCCACCTCTCATGGGGCTTGGCGGGACCTCCTGACAGGTGGGAGCTCCATGCAAATTCATGGTTTGTGTGGTGGTCAATACCGCAACTGCAAAAAGTGACTACAGTATCTAAGGTGTTTGGCAGAGGGCTTTCACACCACATTGTGCTTTTCGTACAGTTCTATGCTCTCTGGAGTCAGCCAGTGCATGAATATTCAACTTTGATCTTCTTGGGCTGTAGGTCCTGAATAGTGTTGAGCGCAAATATTCAAATTACGAATATTTATTTTGAATATTGCAACTTTGAGAATTTGCGAATATTTCAAACATAGTGCTATATATTCGCTATATCGAATATTCGTCATTTTTTAACATCTGAACACATGATTCCTTCTTGCTTGCGGGCCACTGAGTCATTGGCCCACAAGCAACTTAAGCAGAGAGGAATCATGTTTTCAGATGTTAGAAAATGACGAATATTCGATATAGCAAATATATAGCACTATATTCACGATAGTGCTATATATTATTTTTTTACAATATTCAGCTTTTTTTTTTCCTTATTAAGTCATGATTCCCTCCTGATTAAGTTGCTTGTGGGCCAATGACTAATTGGCCCACAAGCAAGAACCAGGGAGGAATCATGTTTTCAGATAGAAAAAATTATGAATATTCTAAAAACGAATATATAGCACTATATTGTAAATAGTGCTATATATTAGTTTTACAGAATATTCATAATTTTTTTCCATCTGCAGTCATGATTCCTCCCTACTTAAGTTGCTTGTGGGACAATGACTGTTCACTTCAGATGTAAAAAAATTACGAAAATTCAAAAAAACTAATATATAGCACTATATTCTATAATGTTATATATTCATTTTTGACCCACTTCTCATTACGTGATTTTTACATTGCAGATTTTTCGCAATCGCGAAATAATCTCGAATAAGAATATTCTCGAAAATGTGATGCGCTAAATATTGCGAATTCGCATATGGGACCTGACGCTCATCACTCTCCTGAAATGAAACTGATTAGTTACTTGATGCCCCTACACACAACCACCACTTTAGATAGTGGTAGTGATGGAGTATAATCTCCCTTACAGCTCAGTAGTCTCTTCCATATAGAAATATGCTATGTTACCACTGTAACTCTTACAGCCGCCTGTCTGCATTGTTCTCCACAGCTTCCCGTTCTTTCAGTATATTCTGAGCTACTTCTACTTTGACATTCAAGGGTTAACGATCTCCTTTCTGGCAGGGGACAATGTCCATCATCATAAATCTTCTTCAACTGTCTGTTCCACTTCAGTGTCTCAGATTTACAATACTTTGGATGCCAGACATCAAACAAAATCAGAAAGGAGATCAAACAAGTAGCGTAATGAGAGTGCTGTGACTCCTATAGTTACGCCACTGGTGAGAATAAAGTTAAAAAAAAACGTAAACTCTGTGTGCTTGGACATTAAAAAAGCGGGAGGGTGGGGGTTATTTTTGATCTTTGCCATGAGATCCTTTTCTTTTGTTTTTTTCCGGACGTCGCTATATGCATTCTAAATAAGGACATTACGAGAAGTGGAATCCTTGTGAGCAAGAAATACCAGCATTCATTTTTCAATTACATTTCCACTGTACAGTAAGCAATGTTGTTAAATGATCCTTCTGTCTCCTGACCCATAGGCAATGCCAACCCACTAGTATAGTAACATCGCCAACTGAGCTTGATAGACTTACAGTCATTTCAGTGAAATGTAATGAAACAACCCCAGTTTATTCTCCTCTGGCACAAGTCCAAGAGACATCGAAGTGATTGCACGTCAACCGGCAATTTTGATCGGATTTCATAGACTATTATTACATACTGACATTTCCAATCATCATATAATGAGACCATTTCACATCTAATGAAGATGTGCTGCTGAAAACATGAAAAATTACGCAAGAAAGCAATTTGTTAAGCGAAGGCAATCTGAACTTGGGATTTGGCAAAAACATGAACTTAGACAAGAAGGGCAGATGATGGTTTATTTTCTATATAAAAATATATAAAGAAAAAATATCAATCAATAAATAAAAATGTGAATCTAATTTACGGTATACCTTGATAGATTTTTTTTTCTTTCGCAGTATAACTACTATGAAACAGGCAGAGTTGCAATTTGTATAAAAGCATTTTCATCACAACATATGGCAGAAAAATGACAGATGCCCATGAAGGTTAAACGGGGCGGGTGGCATGCCAGAAAAAAAAGGAGTAGAATCTTAGTTAACCCTTCACAATTCAGAGGAGTCAAGAAAAAGCATGAGCCATCTGGCCCCAAAAGGCAACCATGCTTTTTCTTTTGTGCCTTTTTACGCTTTATTTTTTATTTTATAATTTTTTTTTATTTTTAATGATAATTATTTTTACAAAACAGTGCATACCACCTATGGACAGTTATAGAGCTTCATAATTATTATGGCTGTGTATAACAATTGTAAAGGAGGGTTATCCCACAACAAATATTTATCCCACAACTGTACTCGGCTATCACCTTCAGTCCCATAGATTTTTAATGGACTCGCAGCAACATGAATGACCATCTCTTCATGGTCAGGACCAAGCTCCTCAGCCATCCCCCTCTTCTCCAGTCATACATTTCTCACCTATCCTATGGATTATCTGTGGTTATCTACTTCCACAAGAACCAGTTCTTGAGGTAGATCATTCTACGATTTGCCTGCTCTTACAGTAAAGAACCTATATTATAATATAAGAGGTCTGTAAGTGGTTAGCATGTTTACTTATGCATATATTTCATGGAAAGGCAGCAGGTTAGTCTTATTGAATTACAATGGGCTTATTCAGATGTGGACCATTGGCACATCAGCCTCATACTGTATTTCTGCGGTTGGTTCTTCGAAAACACCAAGGCATTTTTGCCTGATGCAAATCCAACATGTGTGCACACAGCCTAAAATTTTGCTCTTTTCTCTCAAATGCTGATAGCATAACTTATGGCATAAACATGCAGAGCAGGACATTACTGAGATATTTCTGTTGCTTTTTGGTGGCATCAATTAAATCAATCACCCAATAAAATATCATTAAATATTTACAAATGCAGAAGACTTCTGTGAATCCCTGTTCAGAAGCCAGAGAGAGACTTCTTCATGCTTGGAGAAACCCTGAATAAATGCAGAGAAGAGAGACAAGGTTTAAGCTAATTATTTATACAATGTATGAAAAAACTCAAGCCACGGTCCCCTGCATTTTCCAGAAAGATCCTAGAAGTTTGGAGTTTTATTGTATATACTCACTGACTAGTGTTGAGTGAGCATGCTCGGCCGAACACCAGTTCAGCTCGAGCATCGCTATGCTCGGCACATCGCACAAAAAAGAGACTTCTACTGTACTGTACTTCTACTGAGACCTATACAGTAGAAGTCTCATATTTATTTATTTATTTATTATTATTTTTTTAAGTGACTGGCTATGCAACTATATAGTGTAGTGGTTAAAGTTCTGGGCTGTGATGCAGAAGCTGTGAGTTCAAATCCTGTCTCAAACTTTTTCAGAAATAGAGGTTAAATTAGATTTATATATTTAATTTTTTTTTTAGTAATTGTAAAAAATGTATGGCATAAAATAAATGTGTAATTACAAAAAAAATAATATATATATATATATATATATATATATATACTGAACAAAAATATAACACGGTTTTGCTCCCATTTTGCATGAGCTGAGCTCAAAGATCTGAAACATTTTCTACATACACAAAAGACCCATTACTCTAGAGCATGCAGATGAGCTTTCCTGAGACTATTTCTAACAGTTTGTGCAGAAATTCTTTGGTTACGCAAACCGATTGTTGCTGCAGCTGTCCGGGTGGCCAGTCTCAGATAACCATGGGGGTGAAAATCCTGGATGTGGAGGTCCTGGGCTGGTGTGGTTACACATGGTCTACGGTTGTGAGGCCGGTTGGATGTACTGCCTAATTCTCTGAAACGCCTTTGGAGATGGCTTATGGTAGAGAAATGAACATTCATTGCACGAGCAACAGCTCTGGTAGACATTCCTGCAGTCAGCATGCCAATTGCACGCTCCCTCAAATGTTGCGCCATCTGTGGCATTGTGCTGTGTGATCAAACTGCACATTTCAGAGTGGACTTATATTGTGGGCAGTCTAAGGCACACCTGTGCAATATTCATGCTGTCTAATCAGTACCTTGATAACACCTGTGAGGTGGATTATCTCAGCAAAGGAGAAGTGCTCACTAACACAGATTTAGACAGATTTGTGAATGATATTTGAGAGTAATAGGTCTTTTGTGTATGTAGAAAATGTTTCAGATCTTTGAGTTTAGCTCATGCAAAATTGGAGCAAAACTGAAAGTGTTGTGTTTATATTTTTGTTCAGTGTGTATATAATCATACTTCTGATATACTGTATATGAATGCATAATATGTGGGAAACTACTACTGATGTTTTAGCCATAATACATTTACATATATTATAATGTGTAAATATATTATGGCAAAAAACATATATATATATATATATGTTTAAATTAAGTTTAGCTTCTATTTCTGAAAAAGTTTGTGACAGGATTTGAACTCACAGCTTCTGCATCACAGCCCAAAACTTTAACCACTACACTATATAGGTGCATAGCCAATAATTTAAAAAAGAGGGAAAAAAAAGAGACTTCTACTGTATGGGTCACAGTAGAAGTCTCTTATTTATTTATTTATTTTAAAGTAACTGGCTATACAGCTATTAAAGCTGAGTGGTTAAGTGCCTTGCCTCTAATATAGAAGGCCGTGAGTTTGAGTCCCAACAGAAACTTTTCTGAAATATAGGCTAAATTAGATTTAAATACACTGGGGTGTCCCCAAGCACTGACTCCATATATGGACATAGCTATATATGGAGTCAGAGCAGGGACTCCTAAGCCGAACTAGAATCCCGACACCCTCCCCTCTTCAGAGCAGGGGGTGCCTGGGGTTCTCCCATTGACTTCCATTGTGCTCGGTAGAACACCCGAGCATCGCGAAGTGTTCTACACAAGTACTTTGGTGCTCGCTCAACACTATCACTGACAAGAAAATAACATACCCAGATAGAAATGTGAGAGATCATTGTCTGTTTAAAACATTTTACTAGGTGACAGACTTTGAGAAGGGGTGTATCATTGGACTGACAAAAGCAGGACCATCATTTTGACAAACTGCTCGCCATCTGGCCCATTCTGACCTAGCTATTAGGAGATGTTGGAAGCAGTGGTTCCATGAGGGCACACACAAATTGCAAACAGGCTCCGGACGGCCCAGAAAGACCAACAGTAAAAAAGATTGTTTAAGGTGCCAACAAGCAGGAGCAGCTCCTACAGTTTTGTTTTCCACCATCCAGACACAGGGTGCACCTTTATCCCACCCATGTCTCTGGTCGGACCATTTCCAGGTGCTTCACAGAAGGAAATTTGGTTTCATAGCACCCATTACATGTCCTGCCATTGACAGCAAGACTCTATCACCTTTAATTGCAGTGGTGACGTGAACAAAAAACTAGGACTGCTACAGACTGGAACCGTATTGTCTTAAGTGATGAATCCAGGTTATGTTTGGGATCCGACAATGGTTTGGTTTGAGTTTGTAGGCCTTTACTGTGGAGTGACACACTGCCACAGCTCCTGGTGTGATGATCTGCGGAGCCATTGCATTCGGCAGTAGTGATAGGAGGGACACTAACAGTTCAGTGATATGTGCAGGACATCCTGCTGCCACATATGTTTCTTTCATGGCAGGGCTTCCAAGCTGCATTTTTCAGCATGATATGCAAGTGCGATAGTGTAGTGTGTAGTGAGGCCCACCCCCTTCATCCCCCTAAACAGCTCAGTATGTGGAGGCAACTAATCCTGTTGACATTCTAGGACAGGTTGCTGGCTACCATTTTAAATAATTCCTGGAAACCCCTTTACATGCTTCTTATTTTTCCTGCACACTATTTCAGCCTGCTATCCATAGTGCTTGAACCACAAGACAGCCCATACACTTGAACAAAGCTATGTTGCTGAACTTGCACAGAGGGTGCCCAGAAGTTTTGCTGTGCAGAAGAATATCCAAAAGGACTTTGTGACAATTAGGTTCTAAAGATTGAAAGGGATCCTATGGGTTAGACTTAGATTTTATTTTCACGAATATCGGCACTTTGAGAATTTGCAAATATTTAGAATATAGTGCTATATATTCGTAATGACGAATATTCATATATTTATTTTTATATTTTTTTAACACAGTACACATCAGGTGATCATACCTCCCTTCTTCTAGCTTGTGGGCCAATGAGAAGGCTTTGTCACAGCTTAGCAACATCCCTAGCAACCAACAGAAAAGTTGCCTACCCCATGCCGATATTTTGCGCGCATTACGCAAATAATACATTGCCGATTTTCACAATCAAGAATATAATCTCTTGTGAATTTACGAATATATGACGAATATTCTACAAAATATTTGCAAAATATTGCGAATTCGAATATTGTCCCTGCCGCTCATCACTAGTTAGAACATGTCTTAAAAATATGCAATAACATTATAAAATGAGAATATGCCACTGTGTAACAGTCTCTGCTCCAGAAGCCAGGCAAAGAGGCAGGCGAGGGTGTAACATAGTAACATAGTTTATAAGGCTGAAAAAAGTCATCTGTCCATCCAGTTCAGCCTGTTTTCCTGCAAGTTGATCCAGTAGCCTAAGAACTGTAATGAACTCATCTCCTGACATGGAGCATAGAGGCAGAAGGTGGCTTGGCTTGAGAGCCAACCAGCTGATCAGTGAGTTCTATGCTGTGCTTAAATTCTTCTGTGCTATTGCTGAATGCCAGTTATTGAACTTTGATCCTGATTCCTGTGTGCTATATATCTCTGTGCATATTCTTCTGTTTTTAACTGAGCTTGATTTCTCTTTGCTTCTCCTAGCTTGCTGCTTTGTTTGACCTTGGACTGTTTAGTGAGCATTCTCCTGCTTTTGCATCTCTTGGTTCTGACTAGGCTTGTTTGTGACATTGCCGTTACTTTTTTGGCTTTGGCATTTGACAGCTGTTTCTGACCCCTGCTACTACAACCACTCAAACCTGTCCACCCCATCTGCTGGTGAATACAATATAAGATTCCATACAGCATGCAGGAACTGCTCAGCTTGTCAAGCAATTTAAGCAGGGAGGAATCATAACTTCAGATGGGGAAAAAAAAAAGACGAATATTCTAAAAAACAAATATATAGCACTATATCGAATATAGTGCTATATATTCCTTTTTTACCCACGCCTGTATTGATCGTGTAATATTTGCATATTACGCGATCATTACATTGCCGATTTTTCGAGTAAAAAAAAGACGAATATTTGAAAAACAAATATATAGCGCTATCTTCGAAATATTTGCATATTCGCGATATTTGCGATATTCACAATAAATATTCGTAATTCGAATATTCGCGCTCAGCACTAGTGATGACGTCTTGCAGGTCCTGTCCTGCACATCCGGACAGCAGTGAGCGTTCACCGCAGCGCGAGCAAATGGAGGAGGTGAGTGCTTTTTTTTTGTTGTTGTTTTTTTTATTAACACAAGTGGGAGTTAAAGGCTTTACTAATGAGCGCTCCACAATGGAAGCGCTGATTAGTAACTGGCTTTGTAGGAAAATACCGGCACCAGCAGGGCCACTAAAATACCGGCCTTGCCTGTGAGACACCGGCCAGGTGGCAACCTTAGTTGCAGGGCAAGTATACAAGCTCTTGCTGAACAGGGTAGATGGCGTCAAGTCTGGTAGTGAAGGGCGTAGTTTGCTGGACAGGTTACCTGTATCCCGTCTATTCCGTTTCACACTTCCTCTGGTTCCTCTTCATTCTAAAGGCCCCTTTTACACTGCTTAATTGAGCAGACAATTGTCAGGAATGAAGTGTCTGTCCGTCAGTGAGGGAGACCGCCACATTTACATGCAACCATCTCCTTCACAGTATGGGGAGGAGCGATTACTAACGCCATCGACCCTCCCCATACAGAATCATTCTTTGCCGCCGTCAGGGTGCTGTTTAGACAGCAAGATCTGCTGCCGGCAAACAATAATTTAAGTGACCACATAAAAGATCCAATTACCTGATGAAAGAGCATTTGGCTTGGTCATTGGGCAATCTTTACACTGACAGATCATCGCTAATGAGTATTCCTAGGAATAGGAGCGCTTGTCATCGATGATCTGCCCGATGTTCGGGCATCGTATACAAATTATAGAAGGGAAAGATATGGAAAGAGATAAAATAGGACTTCAAGATGCACGATCTGATTATGCAAAATATTTGTTTGCAACTTGTAACCATGAAGACATATAGTTCTGCATGGGAGCTGTATACACAAAATGGAGGAATCATTTTAAGCCCAAATTATTTCAAAGTTGCCTCATTTTTGGTTATTTTGGATGCAAGGAGCAAATAAATGGTTGGAGCTGTTAAATGGCTTTAAAGCATTGCAATATTCCAACCAATATTAAATATTTTAAAAAATATTAGAAATAGGTCAAGAATGATTATCGTGCATCATTTTTAAAAGGAGCGGATGTAATTCTGCCGACGGTATCAGTCTGACGATGATATTACCCAGCAATTAACAGTAGTAAACAAAGTCCGAGCTCCAGGGTCCATTGATTTCCTACGTTCGGATAAGGTTTTAATCCACCCGTGACCTTTAAAGCCAGGGTGAAAATTACATTAGCATAATGATACAAGAGCGTAAACATGGATCGGCTAATAAATCTCCTAAGAGAGCGCGCTTTTTGTCTTGTCGTTTTAATGATGTTCTATGGACTTTCTCGTAGAAAAAAAAAGCTTGCAAGAAGTTGTAATATAAGTTAATATACCAGGCATTAGTTTTGAGCCAAAGTATCCGAAGTGGACTTCGATCCGAATTTCAAGGAAAATTCTATTCGCTACGAAGCCGAATTTCCTTGTGCTTCGTGGTAATGTATTAATTTGTTCCTAAAAACGGCGGTAAAAAAAAAAAAAAATCAGACTCCCTCATCTATTTGAGCATGAAGAGAGCGCCGTGGCTATCTTTATTGAAGATCCTGTGCAAAATCTTGTGTGCGGTGATGTATGACATCACCACGCCGGCTAGTGTGATGATGTCATCACACACCGTGTGAGATTTCATAAGAGATCATCAATCAAAATGGCCACGGCGCTCTCTTCACGCTCAAATGGATGAGGTAAGTATTTTCATTTTCACCGATTAACCTCTGAAAGCCCTAAGGCCTCTTTCACACGAACGGTACGGATTGCGTCAGGACGCGTTTAGGATGCGTTCAGTGAAACTCGCACCATTTCGTAAGCAAGTTGAATCAGTTTTGTCTGCATTTGCGTTCAGTGTTTCAGTTTATTCCACGCGGGTGCAATTATTTTTAATGCATTTTTCACACGTAAAAAAAATCTGGATGCAATGCGTTTTTCACTGAAGCCCCAATTACTTCTATTGGGGCCAGGGCTGCGTGAAAAATGCAGAATATAGGACATGCTGCGGTTCTCACGCAACGCAGAACGTATGCGTGTAAAAAATAAATGCTCATGTGCACAGACCCATTGAAAGGAATGGGTCAGGATTCAGTGCGGGTGCAATGTGTTCACGTCACACTTCGTACCCGTGCGGAAAACTCGCTCGTGTGAAAGGGGCCTAGCTTTTTATCTCAGATGCCACAATCAGTGATGAACGCGGCATCTGAGGGCTTCAATGAACAGGGTGGGTGGGGGGGCGCGCAATCGCTTTTCCCCATCATTGCGCCCGCTACTCGCAAAGAAATGCGCTTCATGACAAAGTAATTTGTCACAAAGCATTTCTTCGTGAAATTCGGCGAAGCAGCCGAATCAAAGTTTTCTAAACTTTGCTCATCTCTACCAGGCATGTCCGTTCAGCTATTGGCCGTACACATTTACAGATCTTGCAATAAAATGCAAAAAAAAAAAAAACCTGGGCTTCATTTTTCTCATTCATAGCAGTTTTAATGTCTTTAGCGTAAATGTCTGTAGACTTGAAGACTCCCTCTGCAAGGTTAATATGGCCGTAACGCGATTCTGAGGACATAATAAGGGCTAATCTAGAGGCCTCTAATGACCATAATGCTTGGCTATAATCATTTTACTTTTTCTACCATGCCACGTTCACTGTCGCTTTAAGTTCCGAATAAATCTGTAAATATGACATTTTCTTGCTCATTTTACTAAATGCAGTCACATTGATGAAAGCGCCTGTAAAGGGGCAGACCCGAACTTGACCCCAAACCCCATTGAAGTCAATGGGGACCCGAACTTCACTTTATTATTTGCCGTTATAACATGGTTATATGGGAAAATAATAGCATTCTTAAGACAGAATGCAAAATAAGCCATTTAGAGGGTTAAAAAACAAAAAAACAACTTACCTCACCCACTTGATCGCGCTGCAGCAGCTTCTTCTATCTTTACTGATCAGGACCATCCAAAGGACCTGCGATGTGCGCGATGACGTCACCATGTGGGGGAGCGAGGTGACATAATCGCACACATTGCAGGTCCTGTTCAGTGAAAAGATAGAGTAAGCTGCTGCAGCGTGATCAAATCGATTTGGTGATTTTTTATTTTTTTTAACCCCTAAATGGCCATCTTGTTTTGCATTCTGTCCTAAGAATGCTATTATTTTCCGATATAACCATGTTATAATGGAAAATAATAAAATCACCTGGGTTTGGGTCTGGGTACCCAAACTCGCAATGAATTATTTAAGCAGGGGTGTGACTTTAGAGGTTGTAGTCACACCCAGGCGGAAAAAAGTATCTGTAAAAGGAGACTGGCAATATAAATGATGAATGATAGCGGGAAACTATCACTGCCCCCCCTATTTGTGCTGTATGTACTAACTGCTGAGGCCTTTGATTGGCCACAGTGGTCATGTAGATGCTACTGAAGCAATGTAAAAAAAAATAAAAAATGGTGGGGACTGGCTAAGCAACGGTGCTGAATCGGCTTTAAAATGAGTCAAAGAGGTTATGTGAGATGCGCCGCTATTAGTGTGGCGGCCACTTCCAGGATCATGTGCCATACACTGAGCGCATGATTCTAGCCTGAGGTTAGAACCTGCAGAATGAGGGGAAGTTTGAATCTATCGCCACAGCGCTAGCGGGATATTCAGACTGACACATGCACTGGGGGGTTCTAACCCAAGGCTCGGATCAGGTGCCAAATGTACAGCACATGATCCCGGAAGTAGGCGCCGCACAGGATGGTGGTGAATCTCAGATAACCCCTTCAACTACTAAATCGTAAGCATACCGCCATGTAGGATAGGCATCTTAAAAATAACCATACTTTTGTTGTGAAAGTCATGTCCTCTAATCCTGAGGAATGAGTTGTTGTAGTATGGCATGAGTTAAAGATATATAAAGAGGCTATCCATCAGTTTAAAAAAGAGCCTAAAAGCTGAAAATGTGATAAAATAAAAAATATCCATTGCTTAACTGTTAAAGGGAGTCTCTGTTAGTGATGGACGAACATTTGCCGAGACGGTTCGCGAACGCGATCAAATGTTCGCGAACCGCAAGTTCCCATTCATTTTAATGGCAGGCGAACCTGAAAAGCCTTCAGCTCATATTTGCAGCCAAGAAATAATTACTAGAAGTGCACAAATAGTCCCACAACATGGACAGTGACCGACCAGATGTGTTATTCGAATTAGCGATCTCTATTCATTATTTTTTTCAATGCAAAATATCGGCAATATAATTTTCGCGTACGTGCATGCGCAAATGCACTATACAGTACCCAAATGCACTATAAAGAAAGTATATTGGCATATAACACCCCGCTTCAATTAGTTTTTTGGGGTGGCGACTGGTATATCACACCAGTAGAAATTATTTGTTCCAATAACGCTTGTCCCTCTGTATACAAGGAAGGCAATCCATTAGAATATACATAAAGATAAAACGTAACCTTTAATAATGTTACTATGAGGGTCCATTAACACGTCCGTAATTGTTTTGCGGATCCGCAAAACACGGACACCGGCAATGTGCATTCCACAATTTGTGGACCGCACTTCGCCGGCACTATAATTGAAAATGCCTAATCTTGTCTGCAATTGTCTGCAATTGCGTACAAGAATAGGACATGTTCTATTTTTTTGCGGAAACGGAAGCACAGATGCGGAAGTGCGGATCCGCAAATGCGGACAGCACATTCCATCCCCATTGAAAATGAATGAGTCTGCACCCGTTCCGCAAAATTGTGGAACGGATGCGGACCCATTTTGCGGACGTGTGAATGGAAAAGATATCCCTCAATATTTTTCGTATGGCAATTCCTTTAAGGGTTTGTCCATGGTTGCTCACCCTTAAAAATAGTGCTGCTCCTGCCCACAGGCTATATGTGGTATTGCAGCTCAGCCCCCAGCTGGAGCATTAGGCACAATCTATGGTAAGGTATGACATTGTGCATTGAGGAAAGCAGCCATGTATTTTTCTAGTCCTGGAAAGGCCATTTAATAAAAAAAAAAATGCAAAGGTACGGTATGTACAGACATGCGTGCCTAACAAATTTGACTCAGCTGGATGTGTTTCCTTATTGCACACGAAGATGGAATCAGATTGCACTTTGCCTGGTGGTTTGCTTGTCTGGATCACCTACTGTAGGTGCAGAACATGCCTAGTTTTCCAGTAATCTATAGGACTTACTTTGGACTCAGAAGCCACATTGTAATAGTACAACATGGGAAGTAAAAAGGTGGCAGTTCACAAATTGTAGAGTAATATGCTATACCGTATGTTACAGCACGAGAGGGTCGCTAATAGAAACCTCCATCCAATCTATTTCTTTCTTGACCTCAGCTAGGCAGTCTAATTTACTGCAAAGATATTTAAAGGGGAGCTGTCACTCTGACCAGTTTGTCTTCTTTCCAGGCAGCATGTAGAGCCGGAAAAACGAAGTATGTATGGCCAAAATTTTCCAATCAAAATTTTCCAGACAATCACATTTTCAGCAGGCAGAAGCCATTGGTCACTATGAACTGTGGCATCTCACAATATTTCTAAACAGTTGTCTGTCCAAAATAGACCAACTTGAATCACAAGTGGATGGCTGGCTTTAGAGTCTGCATCCTGGGTAAGCCCTAAGACAAATCCATTAGACCCAGGGAGTTCACGATTTGGTTGGCTGTTTTTGCGAGTATCTTTAAAGATAAAAAATGCAGCACCATGGACAGCTTCTCTCTCTCTCTCTCTCTTTATATATATATATATATATATATAAAAAAGCAAAAATAGTCAGCAGCACTCTACAGGGAGTGCAGAATTATTAGGCAAATGAGTATTTTGACCACATCATCCTCTTTATGCATGTTGTCTTACTCAAAGCTGTATAGGCTCGAAAGCCTACTACCAATTAAGCATATTAGGTGATGTGCATCTCTGTAATGAGAAGGGGTGTGGTCTAATGACATCAACACCCTATATTAGGTGTGCATAATTATTAGGCAACTTCCTTTCCTTTGGCAAAATGGGTCAAAAGAAGGACTTGACAGGCTCAGAAAAGTCAAAAATAGTGAGATATCTTGCAGAAGGATGCAGCACTCTTAAAATTGCAAAGCTTCTGAAGCGTGATCATCGAACAATCAAGCGTTTCATTCAAAATAGTCAACAGGGTCGCAAGAAGCGCGTGGAAAAACCAAGGCGCAAAATAACTGCCCATGAACTGAGAAAAGTCAAGCGTGCAGCTGCCAAGATGCCACTTGCCACCAGTTTGGCCATATTTCAGAGCTGCAACATCACTGGAGTGCCCAAAAGCACAAGGTGTGCAATACTCAGAGACATGGCCAAGGTACGAAAGGCTGAAAGACGACCACCACTGAACAAGACACTGTCACGGATGGTGTACAGGGAAGCAAGACAATACAATATAATCTATGAGTCACTGGATCCACAACTAAGGAACAAAAGGGAGACCCCTGCATGAGACCTGCCACTCTCCCTGACTGCTCAGCCTATGCGAACACCCCAAAGGTGGATGGGCGCATATCCACGTACCTCGACTATCTTACAGCTGAAGACCCTACAATAGTGAGGGGACAAGACCACCGGCCCCCTACACAGACACGGAGGGAGCCAGGGTCACCTGGATCCAGCAAACAGAAAATCACAAATACATAAACAGTACTTATCTTGCAGACGACTGGGAACTAGGAAAGGCACACACACTCCAGGAAGTTGTATAAGCCGCAACCTAATGCATCATGGGGAGGAACTTAAAGGGAAGCAATCAGTCCAACTGCATGACAGCTGAGATAGGCTAACGAGATGAGGAACTGAAATCAAAACAAAGAAACTCAAGGAGGAGGTTCTGGACAGCTCCTGTCAGAGCTTCTCAGCTGTCTGGTTGTGACAGACACACAAGCTGAAACGTCAAGACTGGGCCAAGAAATATCTCAAGACTGATTTTTCAAAGGTTTTATGGACTGATGAAATGAGAGTGAGTCTTGATGGGCCAGATGGATGGGCCCGTGGCTGGATTGGATTGGCCTAATAATTCTGCACTCCCTGTATAAGATGCCGGGTGCAAATCCACAAACGCTCCTGGACAAGGAACAGTGTAATAGAGATGATGAAAAATGGGCAGCACTACGGGCTTGTGAAAATTCAGTGATGTTTATTCACACCCCAACGCAATGCAGCATTTCAGCCCTCTCAATGGAGCCTTTGTCAAGCTTGACAAAGGCTCCATTGAGAGGGCTGAAATGCTGCATTGCGTTAGGTGTGAATAAACATCACAGAATTTTCACAAGACCGGAGTGCTGCCTATTTTTCATCATCTATATATATATACACTGCTCAAAAAAATAAAGGGAACACTTAAACAACACAATGTAACTCCAAGTCAATCACACTTCTGTGAAATCAAACTGTCCACTTAGGAAGCAACACTGAGTGACAATCAATTTCACATGTTGTTGTGCAAATGGGATAGACAACAGGTGGAAATTATAGGCAATTAGCAAGACACCCCCAATAAAGGAGTGGTTCTGCAGGTGGTGACCACAGACCACTTCTCAGTTCCTATGCTTCCTGGCTGATGTTTTGGTCACTTTTGAATGCTGGCGGTGCTTTCACTCTAGTGGTAGCATGAAACGGAGTCTGCAACCCACACAAGTGGCTCAGGTAGTGCAGCTTATCCAGGATGGCACATCAATGCGAGCTGTGGCAATAAGGTTTGCTGTGTCTGTCAGCGTAGTGTCCAGAGCATGGAGTCGCTACCAGGAGACAGGCCAGTACATCAGGAGACGTGGAGGAGGCCGTAGGAGGGCAACAACCCAGCAGCAGAACTGCTACCTCCGCCTTTGTGCAAGGAGGAACAGGAGGAGCACTGCCAGAGCCCTGCAAAATGACCTCCAGCAGGCCACAAATGTGCATGTGTCTGTTAAAATGGTCAGAAACAGACTCCATGAGGGTGATATGAGGGCCCGACGTCCACAGGTGGGGGATGTGCTTACAGCCCAACATCGTGCAGGACGTTTGGCATTTGCCAGAGAACACCAAGATTGGCAAATTCGCCACTGGCGCCCTGTGCTCTTCACAGATGAAAGCAGGTTCACACTGAGCACATATGACAGACGTGACAGAGTCTTGAGACGCCGTGGAGAATGTTCTGCTGCCTGCAACATCCTCCAGCATGACCGGTTTGGCATTGGGTCAGTAATGGTGTGGGGTGGCATTTCTTTGGAGGGCCGCACAGCCCTCCATGTGCTCGCCAGAGGTAACCTGACTGCCATTAGGTACCGAGATGAGATCCTCAGACCCCTTGTGAGACGATATGCTGGTGCGGTTGGCTCTGGGTTCCTCCTAATTCAAGACAATGCTAGACCTCATGTGGCTGGAGTGTGTCAGCAGTTCCTGTAAGACGAAGGCATTGATGCTATGGACTGGCCCGCCCGTTCCCCAGACCTGAATCCAATTGAGCACATCTGGGACATCATGTCTCGCTCTATCCACCAACGTCACGTTGCACCACAGACTGTCCAGGAGTTGGCAGATGCTTTAGTCCAGGTCTAGGAGGAGATCCCTCAGGAGACCGTCCGCCACCTCATCAGGAGCATGCACAGGTGTTGTAGGGAGGTCATACAGGCACGTGGAGGCCACATACACTACTGAGCCTCATTTTGACTTGTTTTAAGGACATTACATCAAAGTTAGATCAGCCTGTAGTGTGTTTTTCCACTTAAATTTTGAGTGTGACTCCAAATCCAGACCTCTATGGGTTGAAAAAATTTTGTGTGATTTTGTTGTCAGCACATTCAACTATGTAAAGAACAAAGTATTTCAGAAGAATATTTAATTAATTCAGATCTAGGATGTGTTTTTTTTGTGTTCCCTTTATTTTTTTGAGCAGTGTATATATATATATATATATATATATATATATATAATAGATAGATATATACTGTAAGAAGGTACCTGGAATCATCGTGGATGGAAGGTATGTGTCACCGAGGTTCCTGGCCTCGGTGAAGTAAGAGCCGGTATTTTATGTGTCAGCAGCAGCTATTGCTAATTGACACCGTGAGATTTAGCATGGCTGTCATAGCTGATCCAGGATGGCTCTTACTGGAAGTAGTCAAAGTGCTGGGTGGGTGACTACTCCCCATCTTCCAGGCTGGGTTTTGGCAGGCATAAAAACCAGCCAGCACTGCCAGGTGTGTGGATTTACCTCCCCCTGACAGTGGAGCTCAGGAGTCTGTGTGCTGTGAACTGAGGTGTGTGCTGGGATTTGAGGTTTGAGCCGGGCTGGAGGACTCAGGCCCCTCTAAAGGCGAAGAGGCCACCTATGGACTTGATTAGGCTGAATGCGCTAACAGGGTGTGTATTAACACCCAGGAGAAAAGTGACTTTTATTGTTTATGGACTTTCCTTGTGTGTGAACAAACACCAAGCCGCCTGCGTTTTGTGATACACCTTATCTGCATTTTGTTATACACCAATGTGTGAATAAACACCGCTGTTTGATTCAAGAACTGTGTACTTTTCCTCCATACTGCACCCGCTACTCCTAACTACCAGAGCGAATCACCACAATAGATGCAAAAACAGAAGGTGAAGCAGCACAGTCAGACGTAACGTGACCAGGTGCAAATCCTCAGGGACGGCAGGCATTAACATCCACTGATGAATATATTCACAGAAATGAGGCAGCACTCCAAATACGGTGAATGGGTGAGGACCCGTTTATTCTTAAGGCAACCTTTCAGCCCAGCACAATGAGGCCTTTGTCAAGCAAAGCAATAGTGACAAATGCAGGTATAAATACCCCGTACATGATTAGTGATTAATTGTCACATAATTGGTGACATTGTTCTCGTGATTATTCACAATTGCAAATAACATAACTAGTGATAAATAAAGATGTGTAAATAAAACATAATTCATATGTGTCAATCATAAATCACACAAGCGACAATCCAAGTGTATGTTGGATTTGTTCAACTATACTACTAATCATTGCATGTACAAATCTGGTGATAGTTGGGACGTCAGCGGTTTGGACTCATTCCGCAATAATATGGACATAAATAATTTGTTCCTCTATAAGAGGTGACAATTCACTTTGCTATATTTATAGGTGTAACTTTGCATCCAAAGTTGGACACCAACAGTGCCTTAACTCTGGTAAGCATAATGGCACAGAACGAGGGGCTCCCGTCTCAGGCTGCACCACTTTAGAATTGAGTAACATCAGTACTTACAATACAGGTGGCAATCAGCCTTATAGTAATGATTTTCTCTGTTAGTTAGTACGATGTTGCACCCTGTCACCCGATAATGATATTGATGGGTGACCAGGATGCATAACAGAGGGACGAATCGTGACCTTGATAGGGTGACGTTTTGTGGCTCGGTATGCTATCAGATAATCCCTATTTTGTCTATTTATTTCTCTCTATTTAGTCACAATGAGTTTGTGCTGTGACGGCGTTTTACTTGGAGATGTGTCCCCACTGGGGCCCAACAATGTCACCTAATCTGTTATATCGGAATGGCCTCATGTGTAAACTTATTTTAGTTGCCATGGCAATCATCAGTTGTAGCCACACCTCGCTGCCGAACTAGCGTGGGTAGGATCACATGACCCGATCCTCTCCTCCCTTGGGTGTGGTCAGCGTGCCCTCCGTCATCGCGCTTCCAGCTAAGTCAGGGCGCTTGGAAGAGGCTTGCTGCGCTGCTCAAGGGGGGTGGATCTGTGTCGTCGTCATCCTACACCTGCGCAGTAGTCCGACAGGGACGCTGAGGTTCACATATATCCACTGGAACCACAAATGGTGAGTTGGATTAGTCTATTATAAATTTTATTTTACACAGCTGCGTGAATCACCATGAAATTCTAACCCACTATGCACTCATCACTTTAATGTTATATCATGTCTCCAACATTTGATGAAGTATGTAAAAATAAATCATGTTTTTCTCATACACTTGGATTGTCACTTGTGTGGTTTATGATTGACACACATGAATTATGTCTTGTTACACATATTTATTTATCACTAGTTACGTTATTTGCAATTGTGAATAATCACGAGAACAATGTCACCAATTATGTGAACAATTAATCACTAATCATGTACGGGGTATTTATACCTGCATTTGTCACTATTACTTTGCTTGATAAAGGCCTCATTGTGCTGGGCTGAAACGTTGCCTTGGCAATAAACGGGTCCTCACCCATTCACCGTATTTGGAGTGCTGCCTCATTTTTGTGAAGATAGGTAGATAGATAGAATAAAAGCAAAGAGGCAGCACTCCGGGTGGCGTGGAAAAAATTATATCTGGAGCGCTGCCCCTTTGCTTTTATTTTATACATTGTGGATCTCCAGTCCGAGATTTTTTGAGGATTTTTTGCACCTGGACTTTCAATTGGAGTGCTGCTATTTTTGCTTTTTGTATCATAGATAGATAGGTACATTTAAGTAATTTATTTATTTGTGAATAAAGAATCAGAGTATCTTATCATTTATATATGTAAATCCCTTGATATTACTGTTGTCCTCCTATGTGGTAGAGAAGTCATCAGGCACCAGACAAGGATGTGACTACGACATCGGCAAATCCTATATCTACACCTATGACTGGTAGCCAGCATCAGATGGTAAGTTTCCAGATTAGTCCCTTTTTTCAATTATATGAGATCAAGGAAAAGACAGGGGGTGACGTGATAAAACATCTTACATCTCCTCATCAAAGTTTTTCTTTTAAAGGGTCACTGAGCTTTCACAAAACTTTTCATATGTCATGGTGACTTAGCAAAAAAATTTCTTGGTGAAGGTTTGAACGCTGAGTCTCCCACTGATCAATAGAATGAGGAGAGGGAAGCGTTTACAGATCTCCTTATTGAAGGAGACATAGATTTTCTTTAGAGAAATACCACTATTATTGCAAATTAGCATAACGCCACATCTTTTGCAAATGGGCTTGCAGGACAACCTTGTAAAAAATGAGACTGTCACCAAGTATGCTTTAAAGGGAGTCTGTCAGCAGTTTTGACAATGCTAATCTATTGACAGCATGAAGACAAATACCTATTGTGTAGTTTTTCTTATCAGGAGTGGTGGGAATATGAAGTTTTATTTTTGCCAGATTCTGCTCTTGCAAGTTACTAAAAGGTGGAGTTTCACAGTGAACTTCTCTCTGCATTGAACTGTTTCACAACCCCTCCCCTCTGCTCTGAGTGACAGCTATAAGCATCCAACCAGAAGACCAGAGGGGAGGACCTGTGAAAAAGCTCAAAGCACACAGTGAAGCTCCATCCTCTAGGCACTTAAAAAAAATAATAATGTAGCAGAATAAAAGTTCATATTCTCTCTACTCCAGATGCGAAAAGCTCCATGGTATGGATGTATGTTTGTACTGCACTCTTCAGTCCCTAACCATTGCTGTCAGCAGTTTAACATGGTCAAAACTGCTGACAGACTCTGATTAATCACTTATATGGCCTGTAAAGGTTATAAAAAGTCTTTGTTACTTTTTGCAATATCGACAAACCTTTTTCAGCAATGTCTCTGCCTTCACTGAATGTGTTCTATAAAGAAACCTATCTTCAAACCTCACCTGCAAATTACAAGTTAGAGAGTCCTGAAAAGTTCAACTTTCAGAGTGAAACATTAGACTCATCTCAAAGACTTGTCAACTTTTTTTTTCTAAGTGGAAACTTTTTGCAATGTTATTCTGTAACGATTACAGTGAGGCGTAGACTGACTGTCACCTGGTTTGAATTCTGACTCAGGTCAATTAAAGTGTAAGTTTCAGCCAAGATATGCAAGTCAGCGGGAACGCAGCTGACAAATTCATATTGCCTTTCTCCATTAGGGTTTTAGGGAGCCATAAGTAATGCTCGCAGTCACTTTCACTTGCTGGTGATCTGGACAGCCAAAATGGGCTATGAGCCAAACTGCAAATTACTTGTTTCAATCCAAAACCAAAATGAAGAACAGAGGCTATTTCACACTGCATTTAAAGAAAATGGCCTAAAAATTGCCGGATTCTTACATGAACAAAACAACACTGAACTTTTAAAGTGATGGCGAAGAAAAAAAGAACAGAAAAATATATTTTCAAAAGCAATTTTCACATCTCGGTCTATCCTCTCTAGCAGGCTTTCAGAATGCCGGGAATCGGCCGGACAAAAACCGTTGTGCAGCATATTTGCCGCATAGCACCCAGGTCTCTGCCGGACCCCGCTATAGTGGTGGCATCCGGCAGACGGGCAGCAATATTCGGCTATGCTACATCTGGAGAACATCGGCAGGCTGTTCTATGCCAGAGATGTTAGGCTAGTCTAAGACAAATGCAATATATAAATCCCAATAATGCTCTAAAAAGTCTTGCAATCTCTTTTTTCTCTGACTTTGCCAACAGTTTTATTCATTTGCATTGTTTATTATTATTGTTTATTAATTAGTATTAATTAATCTTTTACCATTTCGTGTATACAGCTCCTTTGCAGATTTAAAGGCCCCAATGGTTACAGACTACAAACAAATCACGTAGTCAACATGCCATCTGTCTCCAACTTCATTTCAAATGCATATTAATACCGGAGACAGATATGGGGAGTATTACTACAGAATCAGACTACACATAGTTTGCAGTCTGTAACCATGGAGACACAGGAATTTCCGAAATCAATAAAACAATAAAGGCCTATCCCAATAATATGATATCAACAAATTTCTTTAAACTTCATTTTTATTATAAGAATGTTTTTATGTGACTATGTGAAACTTTGTAATATATTTTATTGAGGGAACCTGGCACCTTCCAGCCATTGGTAGTTTCCCTTTTACTGCCTGAATACCCTCTTTAAATATTCACAAACCTCACCAGTCACCAAATAATTCCATTGGGAGTAAAGCTCTTAATATTATACAGGGAGGTATGCCGCAGCAGTCTCTCTCCCTATGTTTCCATGTCAATCATGCTGTGAGAGGGGAAGAGAGTGATGCAGCAGCATTCTCTTTTCGTCGGTGTCACTATATACTGTGAGAGGGTGGAGGACGCTGCAGGGATAGGACATCTGTTTGGCTCAGGGCACACAATATAATTCTTACATCAAGCCAGGAAGAAGTGTGTTCTCAAGGAGTATGGAAAGAATTTTTTTTATTTTTTATAAAATTTACAGAAACCAAAGGAAACAGACCCAAATTATGCAGGTTACAAACAATTCTGATTGCTCTACTTGTACTATATACAGTATCTACAGCAGCCTTTTGAAACATTGTTTATTGAGTACACCGCTCGGCTATCTCTGGAACTTCCATAGAAATAATTGGAGAGGCCGCACGCGTGTGTGAGCGGCCACTCTGTTCTTTTCAAGGTAGCTGCAGGGAGTACGGGGCCCCATTCTCGTGATCGGTGTCGGTCCCAGCAGATGGACTCCCACCGATCTTATAGTTATCCCCTATCCTGTGGACTGGAGATAATTTTAACCAACCCCTTTAAGACAGCAAAATAAAAATAATGAATGTCTGACTTTAAAAATGCCCCCATCCCTCGGAAGCCCGATATTGTCATAAAATAGTAAGAAAGAAGGTATTGATGAATTAATCGATTCTAAATGAATCAATGTTAACCCTTTTTTTTCCAAACAATCTGAGGTGGATCGAATCAGAATTTTTGGTGATTCAATTTGGTTGTATTATGGAAAAAAAGAAGGAAAGTAAAAAAAATAATAATAATAATGAGACTCCAGAGTATCATACACTAATTGTCAGGCCAATTAGAGCACTTTTGATTCAGGTAGAATCGATTTGGACCTTAATTAAAATGGATCGGTTCAGCCAAATCAAACCTGAATCAAATTTTGAGTGATTTGCTCATGTAGAAGGTACATTCATCCATGTCATCCCCACCCTCTCCTGTGCCGCCTCCCCAATCCTGCCCACTCAGCAGGGTTTGCTTTGTTGCAGCTATAACTTGTCCATATAATCCATGTGACCACTGAAGCCAAACACTGGACTCCATGATCTCATGCCGTGTATGGGCAGCCGTGTCTAGTGTATATTGGAAAGTCATTGCTGTGGCTAGAAAGTTACTTCATGGGATAAAATGGCTGGGTATACATTCTTCATAATCTTACGACAGTTTTTTTTATGTCAGACAAGCCCTTTAAAATACCAATCAAAAGTCAAGTTGACTGTAAATACTGATTTGTTTTGGCCTACAGTGGACAGCAGTTATTAATAATAGAGTAAATGGTTTAAAGAAATAAGCTATAAAAAAAATGCTGAATGTGTTCACAAATATTTTTGTTGTTATTTCAGAAATGTATCCGAAGATATTTGAAAAAAATTATGCACAGCAAATATTTTCACTTTAAGTGTATTAAATCAAAAAAGACATAGTGCTCCTCTTCATCTGATACAGCTGGTAACCGAGATAAATGGTATTTTGTCTGCAACCAATAACATCTATACTCAAGAGCAATATCTCAAGATATTTCTGGGAACATTTTATCAACCATCAGACACATTTGTGTACATTTCACAATATAATTGTTAGTTTTAAGTTGTTTTTGGCAATTTTACAATTGATGGGCATGAAAGGTTCTCTCCGCTTGGCCCTTAAAACTGGTAAGTGAAAATCTGAGGTATCCTATATTTTATAGATGTTATTTTTCTCTCTTTTTTTTTCATTTTTTAATTTATTTATTTTGTTCTCTCTCATCCTTCCCTTTCCTTTTAAGCTCATTATGGCACTAACATATTGTCACGGACGTATCAAGACATACGGACGTTCCCACGACAGGTGGCAGGAGATCTGTGAGACTGGCAACACATGGTATGATCTGACATGTTTTCCTTTTGGATCAAATGACGTCTGTGTTGTTTATGGTGCTTGCCACACCTTCTTTCCCCATGTGTGGCTATTGTGGTCATTTTACTTTCTCTATTTATTGTTGTTTTGCCCACCATTCTATGCAAGTTAATAACTTCTGTTAGACTTCTGGGTGGCTTCTGTTTGGTTCTCAGCTGAGTTCCTGGTGCTACCAAAGCTTCATTGAAGATAAGTTTCCTTTCCCTTTTGTATTTTGTTTATATATATGTGTGTGTTGCCTTTCCCTGTTATTTGTCATTAGGCCTTAGGGAGACTCCTGTTCGGCCTTTCCTTTGGAGGAACAGGTAGACTCAGTCTTCACTGAGTTTCATTAGTTTCAGGGTTCTATAGGGTGAGATAGAATTCTAGGTGTTTTCAGACAAAAACAGAATAATCATTCTAAAAATGATGCCTTATCGGGAGCAGATGCCTGCCTGTGTTTACATGCACACACAGTAGTTTAAGAAGAAGTAACTTATTCTGAACAAGCTTCCAAAATGATGCCTTAATGGAGAAGATGCCTGCCCCTGTTTACATACAGACACATCATGGAAGAACAAACAGTGACTTGTTCTGGACAAGAGTCAAAAAAAAATCTTTTTTTATCGATGGAAGATGACTGCCCATATTTATACACATATATCTTAGTTTTCGAAGAAAGGGTGGCTTGTTCTGAACAAGCATCTAAAAATTCTCCCTTTTTTAGGAGTAGCAACCATATAGTATAGATATGGAACCTCGTGGAAAAGACAGCAGTTGTGTGGCTATATAGGAATAGTAGTAGTAGTGGAAAGGTAGTAGATGTGCGGCAGTGTAGGAGTAATGGTCCTGTCAGCAGGTGGAGTAGCAGCTGCTGCAGCAGCCATACAGTATGGAGTATGATGGCAGGCAGATAGCAGCAGATGCACAAGTGGGCCAGCAATAAATAGTCATCATCAATAATTGCATATATATTTGTTGGCCTCTGCCAGAGGTGTTTGAAAATCCTCATTAATTTTGACAAATATGATGATCTCTAAACTTGTCCATTTGGGTGCGATGACACAATTTTCTGTGCTGAAAACTCTTTCTGATTTAACACTGAAGGATGAATAAGACAGCACAGCAAGATCAAAAATATTCTAGTTCCAGACACTGTACCAATCTGTCTGCCTGGAAGTCTATGGTGTCAGAAAACAGGCTATGTGGAGATAGGCCAAAATCCATTTAGGACTGAACCTGATTACTCAGGCTGTATGTATCTGTTTTCTGACTACATTGAACCTTGCAAGGCAAATGAAAAAACTGCCCCATCATGTTTATCAGTATTGACTGCTGCTACTGTGGTTTCTGCTACTTTTGGTAGCAGAGATGGTGGGAGGTTGGTGACTCAGCATAGAGTAGAGAGGGACCTTCTGGTCAGACACACAGGAAGCAGGCAACTGTCCACCGAATGCTGCGGCAAGCCACATACGCAGTGCATCCTGGTAGCATCTCAAACTGATCCGCTTTCTCCTCCATGGGATTTTGTCCATGTGGACCACCAACAGCTACATTTTTCTTCTTCCACTATTCCTTGTTGCATCAGCGTGAGCGTTTGCTATATTATGAATATCAGAGGGATGACATTGTTTATGCCACAGTTGTCCCTATTGTAAAATACGGTGGCATTTTCAAAGGGCCTGAGTATGCGACATGTGTCCCTGTTGAGCTGCCACTGCCTGAGCTAATAATAATTTATGTTCCCTGCCGTAGTGGTCTGGTGCATGATGTAATCATTCACCACCTTAGGCTGCTCGTTCAGATCAGCTGTACGCAGGTGGTATTCCAGCGAGTTGAAAAGTCATGGATCAAGTGGTGCAATGGCAAAAGAATTCTGTTGCTGCAAGTCCAGGGGGGCATTCTTAGCCACATAAGAATGGCTGATATGCGCGGACAGTCTCCTGGGCATGGCCAGAAGCTTCTGCAAGCTGCAATACATTTTTAAAAAGCCTTGCTCCACTAAATTTATCACGTGATCATCATTTCCTCCAAAAGTAGCTCCGCCATGATAATGCCATAGACTAGAATACATTTTAGTGAAGGTGCGGGACTGCAAGACACTTTCTTTTTAAAGAAAATTGACAGTGTCATAATGAATCTGGTCTTGGTTCTTCCTAGCAAGACTCTAAAAAGGGCATATGACAAGGCGTTACTTGAAGCAGACAGCCCTTTACAAAAGCTTTCCTATTTTGCAAAGAGTGAAAGTCACATTGACTCACTGCCCGTCTGCCTACTCTGACCTCACAGAGTCTGACCTCAGCTGTCTCTATTCTGTATTTATAATGGTCCTCCAATTTCTTCCTTGGTTAATACTCACTGTACAGGTGTAGAACTACTGTGTCTGTGCTGCTGTACTATCTGACCGTGGTTCACCTTGAGATCTCCATTAAAATAAAAAAATGAGATATCTTTAATTCATTTGAAAATGTAGTTCTTTCATAGAGTAACATAAGGAGCTAGATGTGGTTAGACTCATGTATGAATCAATACATTATATTGTTTGTCTGTGTCACCTGTAGCTCCCCAGCTGTTTAATGTTTTATGCTATATTTATTATAATTATTATTATTATTATTTTTAGTAGTAGTAGTATTTATGTTCATTTATTAGTGTTTATGGAGAACATTTACTAATCTGTTTAGTGTTTAAACAATATGAACCTGGATCGGACTGCCTAAAGATGCACCAAATTTTTCATGGTGGCTTATCTTATATGATAGATTTTGTGCATGTTGCTAGAAATGTTTGTAACTTTAGAACAACATTTTGGTGCATTTTGTTATATTTTAATCAGTATCCACTCCTGCTCAGTCATACGCTTTTTTTCCTCCTTCACTTTTGAGGTACAAAAAGTGTCAAAACACATGACAAATGTGGCTCAAGGCCTGTACAGCGGTTTTTGGGGAGCAATTTCAGCCAGAATTCTGGCATATTTAGCTAAGTGTATCTTCCAATAATAGAGAATGTATCTATATACAATATACAAAAAAAGTATAATCACTACTCAAGGGCCTTAGATGGTTGCAAGGTGTGCAAGGTCCAGCTTTCTAAACTTCTTTGGCTGAACCCCATCCGCCAGGCCCTTGGAGGTAAGCATACTGACCTGCTCCCCTCTGCTCAGTTCTGGCTTCCTCTGTCCCCCACTATCATTGCTGTGCTTGCTTGTATACTTCTGGCAGACGGCAACCACTGGGACATGTGTCCCTTGGTGGACACATGAATGTTCATTGGCTGTGGAAGGAAATGTGACTACTGTTCACTGGAAGCTTACAGGCACGAGCCAGGGGACAGCAATGGCAGCAATGGACAAATGGAGTCAGAATTGAGTGGTGGACTGCAGGTAAGTATGCTTCCCTCCACAGGCTCCACATGGTGGGATGGTCAGCCAAAAAGACTTGGAAGGCTGGAAACCCCTTGAAAAACAATAGTTATGATTCAACTGAAGCGATTGTTTTAATTCATTTTTGTTAATTAATAGCTGCATCATCTGCACTCAGAGTTTACATATACTAATATCCCACTGCGTAAGAACATTTTTCATTTCTAAGTCAGTTCCGATTGCCAGCGCTGAGGAAGCCGAGCCCTTGTAAACTAAAGTGAACACTTCCTGCTGATGTGTAGCTTTTCCACTTGCCAGTCTCCAGTAAAGCCCCAGGTCATGCCAAGATAAACCCTATCAGTCCTGACATTGCAAGTCATGATTAATTAGTATTAGCAAGAAATCTAGAATGCTCTGCCTAAACATATTAATTGCAAAATGCATTTATTATTAAAGTATCCCGAGAGACGTTGGAAAAGTTGCTTAATTTCTTCGGAAAAAAAATAATAAAAAATTACAGAACAAGTTCAGCTGAAAGCGAGCCATGACTTCACAAGCGGCTGGTGTCTTATCTCTCCTGTGCAATAATACTGCTTAATATCTCTGATCTGTCAGATGCTTTACACCTTTTAATAAAAGGGAATGTTCATTGAACGTCTTTCGGGAATACCCAGCGAAACAAACGCGTAGTATAAATCGGCCAAGACGCTAATGATATAGAAAGGTTAAGCTGAGGTTCTAGACCCAGTATTGCTTTAAAGTGACATAATCTAGTAACCAGAGGCCTTGGCAAAATGTGCAATTTGCAGCTGGAAGCGAAGCATTGCATTTGGCAATCCACCTTCCACAAAGTGGAATTCTATCCAAATTTCTGGAAAAATTAGATAAGCTGTGAAGCCGAAATTCCTCGTGCTTCGTGGAAACGAATCGATTTTACTTGAAGTGGTGTAAAAAAACTACCAAAAAAAACTATAGTTATCTCATCCATTTGAGTAAGAAGAGTTGGCCGCCATCTTGGTTGAAGATCTCACACAAAATCCCCTGCAGTGATGTGATGACGTTATCATGGTCCACACAAGATTTTGTCTTAGATCTTGAATCAAGACGGCGGTGGCTGGCTCTTTGCGCTTAAATGGATTAAGGCAAGTATGATTTTATTATCTTTTTTATTTATTTTATTTTGCACCAGATTATTGCTATCAGATGCCGAAATTATGTATGAACAAGGCATCTGAGGGGTACAATGATGGGGGGCGGGTGGTTCCCCTAGTTCCTGAATAGCATGCCAGAGGTGTCATGCTGTGGTCACTGAAAAGGTTATTGACCAGGAACAGAGGTTTCTCCACCAGCAGCTGTTAGCGCGGAACCTCAGCTGTCACTACACTACCAAGCACCCGCTCCGAGTGGCACGGGACATCGGTGCAGGGTTTATTTTACAGTGCTGTAATAATGCAAGTGACTTTTAGGAGTTAAACACAGTAATTGTTGACTACTCTAAATTGCACACATGTAATACTAATGAGAATTCTATCGGAGTGCAAAGTCATAACTGAGAACCTGCAAGATCTTGCTGGTGTAATACACTTAGCAAGTGAAGGCAGGACTGATATAATAGTAATTAGCAGCACCATGTGGGAGGCAGGAAATTATGACACCTACCAAATAATGAAATGCTAGTCGTGACTTCACACAAAATTCTGCTAAAAGATATCTAGTTATAAAACAAAATACTGGTATGTCAAGAAGGACCAGCAGAAATCATTCACCCATTGTGATCAGGGATGTATTGACCATAATAGTAGGTAGAAAATAGTAGTTCTGTTCCCTTACTGCGGGGGCAGCATTTTAGCAGGTAAGGCTTTAGTCTCTGCACAGTTGCAAAGGGAGTGATCGGTAATAGGAGTTTCCTACTACATAACCAGGAATGCATGTAGCCTAGATAAGTTCTATGCACCTCAAATGGGTACATGAGAAAAGGAGGCCAGTTCAGGCTAACCTTATACTCCTTTCCTATATGATGCCAGGGTCCTCCCTCTTCACAGTTGAAGCAACTTTGCCAAATAATTGAAGCGGCCCTTTGGTTTTAGGGAAAAAAAATTCACATTAACTGGAGAACGAAGAGAACACTAACCTGGTGCCTTCTTTTTCATCTTTGCAGGTCCAGATCTGTTGATTCCTGTTTAGTCCTCTTCTGCCATCATTGTCTAATACTACCTGATGCACACTGTACATCGGTAGTCCAAGACACTTCTTACCTTTTCAACCCTACTCTTAGATTGCTGAGAGCTACTTATGTGAGCAGTGTTGGCCAATCTGAGGGCAGCAGGAAGTGTCTTGGGCTACCAAATGCACAGTGTGCATCAGGTAGCCAGAGAAGAGGTGCAGCCATCTTGAAAGGCAGAAGAAGAAACTTGTAGGAAGCTACCTGCACTATGTTGCCCCATTGCTGTGCCTATGTGTCTCTGCCAGTGGCTTAGTGTAGGCAGGGGCCAGAGGGGCAGTTGCCCATGCCACCAAATTCAAAGGGTATGGCAGAGTTGATCGTGGGACACAGGAAACGATGGTTCCTTTGCCCACTGTTCAGCCTCATAATCTGAAAGACACTAGGCCTGAGGCCTATAAAGCATGGTGGAATGGTGCAGGATGGTCTAGATTACATCATTGCGATCTTCTGTGCGAAGTTACAGGGGCGTGATGATAATGCCATAATATGTAGAGATTGCATTATCGGGAGGGGGCATCATACGTAGAGATGGCACTGTGGGGGGCATTATATGTAGAGATGGCACTATAGGGTAATTATATGTGCTGAAGGCACCACTGAGGGGTATTTGATGTACAGGGGGCACTAATGGGACATTTTTCTACAGAGGGCAATACTAGGTGGCATTTATATAGAGAGCCCTACTAGAGGTCATTATTTCTACTGGGGGCACTACAGGGGGCATTTGTCACAACCAGACAGTTGAGAAGCTCTGACAGGAGCTTTCCAGATCCTCCTCCTTGAGTTTCTTTGTTTTGGTTTCAGTTCCTCATCTCGTTAGTCTATCTCAGCTGTCATGCAGTTGGACTGATTGCTTCCCTTTAAGTTCCTCCCCATAATGCAGTAGTGTGCGGCTTATACAACTTCCTGGAGTGTGTGTGCATGCTGTTCCTACTTCCTAGTTCCCAGCTCCCAGTTCCCAGTCGTCTGCAAGATAAGTGCTGTTTATGTATTTGTGATTTTCTGTTTTCTGGATCCAGGTGACCCTGACTCCCTCCGTGTCTGTGTAGGGAGCCGGTGGTCGTGTCCCCTCACTATTGTAGGGTCGTCAGGTGTAAGATAGTCGAGGTACGTGGATATGCGCCCATCCACCTTTGGGGTGTTCGCATAGGCTGAGCAGTAAGGGAGAGTGGCAGGTCTCATGCAGGGGTCTCCCTTTTATTCCTTAGTTGTGGATCCAGTGAGTAATAGATTATATTGTATTGTCTTGTTTCCCTGTACACCATCCGTGACATTATAAGCCGCCAAAACCGTCTCAAGCATGGATCCGGTTTCACTTTTGGCTGAACGCTTCCAGGGTCTTTCATTGGAGGTAGCTGATCTCCGTAAGACTTTTTCTCAGTTTCAAGTGACCGGTTCAGCTTGCGTTTATGGAGTTTGTTCTGAGCCTAAGATCTCGCTCCCGGATACGTTCTCCGGGGGTAGTGAGAATTTTGTGCGTTTTAGAGAGGCTTGCAAACTCCATTTTCGCCTTCTTCCCCATTCCTCTGGTGATGAAGAACGGAGGGTGGGGATCAGTGTTCCCTCTAAGCCTTCGCAGCTGCTGAGCGTGGTCGGCTCAGAGCTGGGCACAGCGCCATCAAAGGTGGGCGATAGGAAAACCTAAGATAATTGTCACTTCAAAGAGCATACAAACCCCTGCACCATCCCGTACAATATACAGTATAGTCCTCTCTGTTATCACTGGACATTGCTCTCCATATATAAACCATACAGGGAAAAAAAAATCTTTGATCCAGAGAACTTACATAGAAAAACTAATAACCAAGAGGCTAAACAAAACCCAGTTTCTGACCCTTATGTTAAAACATAACTTTCATTTGATTGCTTTAATAAGGAAAAAAATAATTAAAAAAAGCTGCTGTTTCTCTAGATGACCTTATGTTGATAGTAGTGGTAATAGAGTCTCAAGGGTCTATAAAAGCAACTATTTTTACAAACCATTGAAACTCTATTAACACTACTATCAACATAAGGTCATCTAGAGAAACCGTAGGTTTTTATTTATTTTTTCTTTCTCTTTAGGTGTTAAAACATAACTTTCATTAGATTGCTCTAACACCTAAAGGGGGGAAAAAAATAATTTTAAAAACCTGCTTTTCCTCTAGATGACCTTATGTTAATAGTAGTGTTAATAGAGTCTCAAAGGTCTGTAAAAATAGTGTAGCTGCTTTTATAGACCCTTGAGACTCTATTACCACTACCATAAACATAAGGCCATCTAGAGAAACAGCACCTTTTTAAGTAACATAGTAACATAGTACATAGTACATAAGGCCGAAAAAAGACATTTGTCCATCCAGTTCGGCCTTTAAAATAGTTTTTTTCCTTTGGGTATTGTTATGGGGACCTGTGGAGGACACACTGTTATGGGGGACCTGTGGAGGACACACTGTTATGGGGGACCTGTGGAGGACACACTGTTATGGGGGACCTGTGGAGGACACACTGTTATGGGGGACCTGTGGAGGACACACTGTTATGGGGGACCTGTGGAGGACACACTGTTATGGGGGACCTGTGGAGGACACACTGTTATGGGGGACCTGTGGAGGACACACTGTTATGGGGGACCTGTGGAGGACACACTGTTATGGGGGACCTGTGGAGGACACACTGTTATGGGGGACCTGTGGAGGACACACTTATGGGGGACCTGTGGAGGACACACTGTTATGGGGGACCTGTGGAGGACACACTGTTATGGGGGACCTGTGGAGGACACACTTATGGGGGACCTGTGGAGGACACACTGTTATGGGGGACCTGTGGATAACACACTGTTATGGGGGACATTATACAGGGGTAATATAACTGAGGGGTATCTATCAGGGTACATTATACAGGGGTAATATAACTAAGGGGTATCTATCAGGGTACATTATACAGGGGTAATATAAGTGAGGAGGGCTATGAGGGACATAATACAGGGGTGAGGGGTAAGAGAAGTTATAATCCCCCTGTATAATGTCTGATAGTTGCCTAGCCCTCCTCAGTTATATTACCCCTCATGTACCCTGATACCCCTAGTTATTATATTACCCCCTGTATAATTTACCCTGATACCCCTCAGATATATTATATAACTGAGGGGTATCAGGGTAATACAGGGGACAACAGAGGATTCGTAGCACTGTAGGACAGGGGGGGTACATACTTCTTTTTTTTATATGCCCTCACCTCACCAGCTAGCAGGCGGCCAGGCGCTCAGGGTACTCAGATCAGATGCAGCGTGACATGACGTGACGTCAACATAGCCTGCGCCGCACAGAACGCACTCCCTCTCTGCCTCCACCGGGTCTGAGACTCCGCCCCCCTATTTGAATACTAGCCACCGCCCACCGGCAGCCCACAGTCAGGTATTGTAAATGAACTGACCGTGCGGCGGGCGGCGTCAGCCAGCAAAACAGACAGGGGAATCAGCTGGGGGGCAGTGCGCACGGAGGTGACGAACCCGTGCCCAGGCACACCCGGCACAGCTGAGTGAGCGGGCATTATAAAATTGTGAGCGGGGCCACAATAATTGCTGCGCGGCCGCCCACCCGCGCAGCTTAGAGGGAACACTGGTGGGGATCATTATATCGCTGCTCAGGGGTAATGCTCAGTCCTGGGCCTTTTCACTGCCGGAGGGGGCACGGCCCCTCCGTTCAGTGGATGAATTCTTTTTAGCCCTGGGTCAGATATATGATGATCCGGATCGTATTGCTCTGGCTGAGTCTAGACTACGTCTGTTATGCCAGGGTAAACAATCCGCAGAGATATACTGCTCAGAATTTCTGAGATGGGCAGCTGATACTGGTTGGAATGATGCTGCACTCCGAAGTCAATTTTGCCATGGTCTTTCAGAGCGATTGAAAGATGCATTTGCCTTTCATGAGAGGCCTATCTCCTTGGACTCTGCTATGTCTCAGGCCGTTCGTATTGACAGGCGTCTTAGAGAGGGAGGAGAGATCTCTCCTTCCTGTCATACTCAGTCCCGGGACAGTGCAGCGGTCTCATTCGGTGCACAGGGGTCTCAGTCGCTGTCAGCACCTTCTGAGCAGGAGCCCATGCAGCTGGGGTTGATTGCCTCTGACAATAGAAGATTCAGCCCGCATGGGAGGGTTTGTTTTTGTTGTGGAGGTATTAATCATTTGGCAAATGTTTGTCCCTCTAGGAGATTCAGGCAGTTTTCTGGGAGTAATAAAGAAACAAAAAGGAAAAAATCTTTTAAAAATGTTCCGTCTGTTACTATTGGCCGGGTTGAGGCGGAAATTGAAGGTTTTCCGTTTGCTTGTAGTTCCCGTTTTGTCCTGCCTGCTGTGAGATTTTTGTAGATAGTGGAGCAGCTGTCTGTCACGAGGGTATCAAGAGCCACGTCTGACTCCGTTATACCCGGGGTCAGGAAGTCGCAGCGGGTGGCTGCGCGCTCTATATCTAAAGATCACGGTGTTTCTTAGTTATTGTTTTCTGTGTTTGCCTTGCTATCCTTTTTGTCTCTCTCAGGGATCCGTAGCTTCTCCTCCTCAGCTGTTTCTTGTCTGCCACTCCCTACCTCCTTATATTCTCCCCTCACACTTCTCTAGTTGCCAGTTATAGAGCTTCCTGCCTGGACATCTATACTGACCCACTGGAGTGGTTTATCCTGGTTGTTGTTCCTGTGTGCTACCCTCCGGATCCCTGTTTGGCTTATTGTTGTCTCCTGTTGTCGCCCACCTGGGAATATATGTTGAGTCTGTGTTGTCTGTCCTCCCCTTGGTGTTTTCCCTTAGAGTTAGTGGTGCGGACTAGTGTTCCCATCGCCCTGTTCACTACCTAGGGCTCAGCTCAGGGAAAGCCAGGGCTTTAGGCACGTGATCGGTGTACGGGTGAGGAACCCGTCTAGGGACGTCAGGGCAGCCAGGTGCCAGCCGCCAGGTGAGTCAGGGGTCACCATCTTCCCTCTCACTTGGGCAGGGCCTTCCTCGTTCCCTCCCTCTGTGTCACGTATGTGATAGCCACGCCGACCGTGATACTGTCAATCTCATTGATAATCAATTTGCAATAACTCATGGTTTCCAGGTATGCACTTTGGGAAAGGATATTCCTGTTTTTGCTATTGATTCCGCTCCACTTTCTCAGAAATCATTAAAGGGCATAGTTCACAATATCCGTTTAATTGTGAGTGATGCTCATGTTCAGGATGTGTCATGTTTCGTCCTTAGCGGTTTGCCTACTCCTCTAGTGTTGGGGCTACCCTGGCTTACTAAACATAACCCCACCATTGATTGGCAAGCGAGGCAAATAAATGGTTGGAGTGACTTTTGCAGAGAGAATTGCCTCATGACGTCTGTTTCTGAGGTTTCTACTAAGACTGTACCACCTTTCCTCTCTGAATTTTCAGATGTCTTCTCTGAGAGTGGAGTTCAGGATTTGCCTCCGCACAGGGAGTACGATTGCCCTATTAATCTCATCCCAGGCGCCAAGCTGCCTAAGTCTCGTTTATACAATCTTTCCCAACCTGAGAGGGTCGCTATGCGTGCTTATATCTCTGAGAGTCTGAGAAAAGGACACTTACGACCCTCGAAGTCACCTGTTGCCGCTGGTTTTTTCTTTGTTAAGAAAAAAGATGGTTCTTTAAGACCTTGTCTGGATTTCAGGGAGCTGAACTGTATCACTATTCGTGACCCTTATCCGCTTCCTCTGATCCCGGACCTGTTTAACCAGGTTGTTGGGGCTAAAGTCTTTTCCAAATTAGACCTAAGAGGGGCATACAACCTGGTCAGGGTCAGAGAAGGAGACGAATGGAAGACGGCTTTCAATACCCCTGAGGGCCATTTTGAGAATTTGGTTATGCCTTTTGGTTTGATGAATGCCCCAGTCGTTTTTCAGCATTTCGTGAACAGCATTTTTTATCATTTAATGGGAAAATTTGTATTAGTGTATTTGGATGACATTTTGATTTTTTCTCCTGATTTCAAGACTCATAAGGAACACTTACGTCAGGTCTTGCTCATCCTGCGGGAGAATAATATATACGCGAAACTGGAAAAATGTGTGTTTGCGGTTCCAGAAATTCAATTTCTGGGGTTTCTTCTCTCCGCTTCTGGTTTTCGCATGGACCCCGAGAAGGTCCGCGCTGTGCTTGAGTGGGAGCTTCCTGAGAATCAGAAGGCGCTGATGCGTTTTTTGGGCTTTGCCAATTATTACAGGAAATTTATTTTGAATTATTCCTCTGTTGTTAAACCACTCACTGATATGACCAGAAAGGGGGTAGATTTTTCTTCCTGGTCGGTAGAGGCGCGTAAGGCCTTTTCTAATATCAAGGAGAGTTTTGCTTCCGCTCCCATCCTGGTACAACCTGATATTTCGTTACCCTTCATAGTTGAGGTTGATGCTTCTGAGGTAGGGGTGGGTGCGGTCTTGTCTCAGGGTTCCTCTCCTGCCAAGTGGCAACCATGTGCCTTTTTTTCGAAGAAACTCTCCTCCGCAGAGAGAAATTATGATGTGGGAGATAGGGAATTGTTGGCGATCAAGTTGGCTTTTGAGGAATGGCGCCATTGGCTAGAGGGAGCCAGACACCCTATTACCGTGTTTACTGACCATAAAAATCTGGCCTACTTGGAGTCAGCCAAGCGTCTGAACCCGAGACAGGCCAGATGGTCTTTGTTCTTTTCAAGGTTTAATTTTGTTGTCACGTTCCGCCCTGGGGTTAAGAATGTGAAGGCAGATGCCCTGTCACGTTGTTTTCCGGGAGGTGGGAATTTTGAAGACCCGGGTCCCATTTTGGCTGAAGGTGTGGTGGTCTCTGCTCTTTTTCCTGAATTGGAGGCAGAGGTGCAGGCAGCCCAGTCAGAGGCTCCTGATCTTTTTCCTCCTGGGAGGTTGTTTGTGCCTCTCGCTTTGAGAAACAAGATTTTTAAGGAACACCACGATACGGTCCTTGCTGGGCACCCGGGGGCAAGAGCCACACTGGATCTCATCGCTCGGAGATTTTGGTGGCCTGCGCTTCGTAAGTCGGTTGAGGGTTTTGTGGCAGCTTGCGAGACTTGCGCTCGTGCCAAAGTCCCTCATTCACGGCCATCAGGTCCTCTCCGTCCCTTACCCATTCCTTCCCGTCCTTGGACACATCTGTCCATGGACTTCATAACGGACTTGCCTCGTTCCTCGGGGAAGACTGTGATTCTGGTGGTGGTGGACCGTTTTAGCAAAATGGTGCATTTCATCCCTTTTCCTGGTTTGCCCAATGCTAAGACGCTGGCGCAGGCATTTATTGACCACATTGTCAAATTGCATGGTATTCCTACAGACATAGTCTCTGATAGGGGCACGCAGTTTGTTTCCAGATTCTGGAAGGCTTTCTGTTCTCGCTTGGGGGTTCGGTTGTCATTCTCTTCTGCTTTCCACCCGCAGTCGAATGGCCAGACAGAGCGCGTCAATCAGAATCTGGAGACATATCTGCGCTGTTTTGTGGCGGAGAATCAGGAGGATTGGTGTTCTTTTTTGTCCCTTGCTGAGTTTGCTTTAAATAACCTTCGTCAGGAGTCCTCTGATAAGTCACAATTTTTTGGTGCATATGGGTTTCATCCGCAGTTTGGGACTTTCTCGGCAGAGGGGTCTTCTGGTTTACCTGATGAGGACAGATTCTCCTCGTCTTTGTCATCTATTTGGCAAAAGATTCAGGATAATCTAAAGAGCATGAGTAAGAGATATAAGCGTGTGGCAGATAAGAGACGTGTGCCTGGTCCGGACCTGAATGTTGGTGATCTGGTGTGGTTGTCTACCAAAAATATCAAATTGAAGGTTCCCTCCTGGAAGTTGGGTCCTAGGTTTATTGGGCCTTACAAGATCCTGTCTGTCATCAATCCTGTTGCCTACCGTCTTGATCTTCCTCAGACTTGGAAGATCCATAATGTTTTTCATAAGTCCTTATTGAAACCTTATGTTCAACCTATTGTACCCTCGCCTTTGCCTCCTCCTCCGATTATGGTTGATGGAAATCTTGAATTTCAGGTCTCTAGGATTGTGGATTCTCGTCTTGTCCGCGGTTCCCTCCAGTACCTCGTTCATTGGGAGGGTTATGGTCCTGAGGAGAGGATGTGGGTCCCAGTGACGGACATTAAGGCCACTCGTCTCATCAGGGCTTTCCATAGGTCCCATTCTGAGAAGGTGGGCTCTGAGTGTCCGGAGTCCACTCGTAGAGGGAGGGGTACTGTCACAACCAGACAGTTGAGAAGCTCTGACAGGAGCTTTCCAGATCCTCCTCCTTGAGTTTCTTTGTTTTGGTTTCAGTTCCTCATCTCGTTAGTCTATCTCAGCTGTCATGCAGTTGGACTGATTGCTTCCCTTTAAGTTCCTCCCCATAATGCAGTAGTGTGCGGCTTATACAACTTCCTGGAGTGTGTGTGCATGCTGTTCCTACTTCCTAGTTCCCAGCTCCCAGTTCCCAGTCGTCTGCAAGATAAGTGCTGTTTATGTATTTGTGATTTTCTGTTTTCTGGATCCAGGTGACCCTGACTCCCTCCGTGTCTGTGTAGGGAGCCGGTGGTCGTGTCCCCTCACTATTGTAGGGTCGTCAGGTGTAAGATAGTCGAGGTACGTGGATATGCGCCCATCCACCTTTAAGGTGTTCGCATAGGCTGAGCAGTAAGGGAGAGTGGCAGGTCTCATGCAGGGGTCTCCCTTTTATTCCTTAGTTGTGGATCCAGTGAGTCATAGATTATATTGTATTGTCTTGTTTCCCTGTACACCATCCGTGACAGCATTATATATACTTTGGGCACTACAGGGGGTATTATAAGTCCTGGGGCCTAAATGGAGATTGCTACTGAGTGGGACTGGGGCCTAGATGGGGATGATTACTGAGTGTGGGCCTAAAGGAAACATTATTACTAAATACATGTGTTCTGAGTGTTACATTATTCAGAAACAAGTTGTGGTCAGGAGAAGTCATTATAGTGATCTGTGCCATGACAAAGAAAAAAAGGAAAGACAACAACTCCAGTCAGAGAAGACATCACCTGTTAGTGGTGGCCTAAACAAGATTATTAATGACTGTGACTTAAATGGATATGGTCATGGTGGAGAAGTATTATTTGGCCTTTATATAGTGATAATGTTGGTCTTGGTATACTGGCGGGCAATTTTCTGTAAAAAAATCTATAGGTTAAAGGGTGCAATGCTTTTCTTGCCCTGGGAGCTGGCAACCCATGCTAGGCCACTGGTCTCTTCACTGACATCCTTATGACGATAAAAGGCACTTAAGGAGAAAACTGTATGCAATATCTGCTATTGTGCTATTATTATTGAAAGTAATAATGGAAAGAGTTAATCCCCATTTTCTGGGTATCCAGACAGATTACAATTCTCGTCTTCACTCCATGTGTTTCTATGCAGTATGTCAAATCTGTCAAACACATAGGTGATGACAAAGATCCCAAGGATAAGTAGCACATTTAACTGAAAAAAAAATGATTGCATACAATTACACATTCTATTGTAAGTAACCAAAGTGCTTTCATCCATGGTATAAAAAAAAGATACAGCTACGAGTGCGTGTCCCACCGCAGCACCTCCTGTTGTTATTTCTGATCAGTAAAAAAGAAATAGTTATATGGATTGTGGAGCTTACAACTCTCTCCACGGATTTACATGGTTTACCCAGTCAGTATTTTTTTCCTTTTTTTTTTCTTAAAGGACACCTTTGGGGGTATTTTTTAATTATTGCATTGAACTCATTTTGAACCAAAAATCATTTTTCCAATTGGTCTTTATTAAAAAATGTTGAACCCCTTTCTTTTATAGCCTTCGGATTCTCTAATAGCAGGCTTTGTGTTTTCACTGAGTTCCATCAGGCAGCTCAGCTGAAGACTCCTTATCTCAGATCTCTGACCTCCTAAACAGTCCTTATAGCTCAATTCTTATCATACTGATAACAATGTTGCTTAAATAAGTGTTATTGAGTTATAAGTAATTTAGAGATAAGGATTACTAGATGACCAGCACAAAGTTAACCATTTATGACAAAGCTGCTGAATATATTTGATAAAGACCAATTGAAAAAATTATTTTATTTTAAGCAAAAAATGAGTAAAATGAAATCATAAACAAATTGCCCTAGAAGGTGTAAGTAGCCTTTAAAGAGTCAGAATGGCTTAAAAAAAATAAAAGAAGTCACACTAAACCAATGCCCTGTGACTTCCACTCTGATGCATCCCAGGTTTCCTATCAGGGACTAATTGAGGTGAGTCACCACCAAGGCCAGTGTTTGGTTTCACAATTCATGTGTGGAGAGGGATCAGAAAGCAAAATCCAGCAGGGGACCCAGAAAATACTGGAGTGGAAGCTATGGAGGATTTTACAGTTGAGTATGACTTTTCTTTATCTGTTAAGCCATTCAGACCTTCATTTAAAAATAAAATATCTTCTTCCCATACAATTCCTTCAACCACAACATGTAACTCACATTGGTAAGTTATCCAAGAATGCAGAATTTCATGTATTTAGATTATTATTCATGTATTACATTCATGTATTACATTTTTTAGATTGTAAGCTCTTATGGGCAGAACCATGGGTCTCTCTGAAATCTAAAAACTACTGTGTACATGGATCCTGTACATGCATGAAATCTCTAACATAACTAACAGTTCAAACTTTTAAAAAAGAGTTTCTGCCTTTACAGTACTGTATGTACGTCCAATGTATAATCCAGAGTGGGTTCACACCACCTGTGTAGACAAGAAGTATGGAAGAGGAATACCTCATTAGTGGAACACTGTCTATTATGGGCTTCATAGAAACTGGATGATCCACCATAATACCACTTCCTGCAGAAGTGGTAGCTGCAAATACAGTGAAGGAGTTTAAGCATGCATGGGATAGGCATAAGGCTATCCTTCATATAAGATAGGGCCAGGGGCTATCCATAGTACTCAGTATATTGGGCAGACTAGATGGGCCAAATGGTTCTTATCTGCCGACACATTCTATGTTTCTATGTTTCTATGTTTCTATGTTAAGGTGGACCCTCCAGCTTGTATGAGGCCCATAATGGACAGGGTTCCTGAGACAAGGCCTTCCTCTTCCTTATCCCCTTTCTACATGGCTATTGCGAATGTCAGGTTACTTTACCAAGAGGGGACCAGCATGAAGTTCGAGAGTTGATGGGAAAGGAATGCCTTGTCAGGAGAAAAGTGTGATAGTGGCATAAATCAGGGGCTCCATATTTATTTTTGTTATGTGCCCCCTCCTCAATGTACTCTTCTGCTTATTATACAATACATTGTCATAGTTATACAAAACTAGGAACAGTTGACCAGGAAGGGGGATCTTTATGAAGCTCCCTCTCAGGGGTAAGGTTCTGAGTAAGAGTGGACGACAACCATTGGAGATCAAGAACCTATCCGATAGGGCAGCTGATCACTAGAAGGGGGGGATGAGTTTGATCGATCGGACATGTATACTGCTGTTCCTTTCAAAGTCTATCGGACCAATAGAGATAGCCGCATAGTGCTCTCAACTGGTTCCATCAGCTCCATAGACACTAAGGAGCAGGGTGCATGCTTGACCACCGATCCAATTTGGCTGTGCAGTAAAGAGAGGGGGGAGTGCTCAGAACCACCAATGTAATAATCAGTGGTGGTACCAAAGGTGGGACATTATTACCTATCCTGTGTACAGGAGAATAAAATCAGTTGTGAGAAAACCAGCAACAACCATATGTATAGACCATCTTTTATACTCAAGCAGCTGATACTTCTACCAAGGCAAAACTTTAAAGCGTAAAGTTATTTTTTTTTTAAAGTTTGCACAATGGCTGTGCATCTTTGTACAATAGTAACTGTGGAAGGATAGGTGTTTTCGCTTCCCTAAAGCCTCTTTCAGCCATATTTTTCCTTGTTTCAGCTGCACAGCTAGACGCATTTCTCTCACAAGCAGGAGGTGTCTCCATTCTGCCAGTTCTGTATGCAGTGACCTAACTTCCATAACTTCCCACTATGTTTTTTTTTTTCTAGGGAGCTCAGAAAGCTAATAAGGAGGGATAAATCACGCTTGCCATAAGACAGGACTTTCCTATGATGTCCAGAAGCAGTATAGAAGCAGTTGTTTTATCAGGCTCAGGATCTTAGCTAGCTCTGAACACCCCCACTTCCTCTCAGCTGTCTTCTGAGTCTCTGTTTCCAGGGACGAATTTTTGCCAGACAACAGGCCGTGGACTGGAAATTTGGGGGGAGTGAGACCCCTAGTGGCCATGACTTTACGGCTTTTTTTTTTCAGATGCATGCAAGCAGATTTCTTTAACTAGGTGATTTAGAAATCTGCTAGTTGCACCATTCTCTTTCAAATGAAATGAAACAGTATAAAAAAATACAGTGACTTTTTAAGTTCACTACAAAACTTTCCAGACTCTCATGCTGTGGATATAGACGAAAGAACCTTTCATGACATCCACAAATTCAATACATTATGTCATTAACACGCATGTATTAATACTCCCTATTAATAGGCACAGGTCATGCTACAAGTATGTACATGGGGTACGTTCGCTATTCATTATCTTGTCTCCTTGGAGACTGACACATCTGCTCTGTATAATGCCACCTGTTACAGGAAAACAGACTTTATTCCCTTTTTTTTTGTCATTTCTTTTGGTGGCAGCTGGATGTTCTGTAATTGTAGATCACTGCTTGGATTATGTCTGTGTCATTAACGAAGTTAGAACAAGTTCTCCCTCTGCACCGCTTACACTTGTACCTCATGCATTAAGATGCTATGCGGATGCAAAGATCCCATTTCCATATATTAATTATACAGTCTTTCCCGAGTAGCTCCTGTGATACAACGCAGACGAGCTTCGTATGTCTCATAGAAGAGAAAAAAACTTTGCGAAATATTTGCATGACAAGTTAAAGGAACCTCCGTTATTATGTCATTGTTTTTTTAAGTCAATCCCAATAAAAAAAATAAAAAAAATCTCCAGTTAATTTTTTTATTCTCTAATTACCAGGAAATTCAATGTTGCACAAGGCACAGTGCCATGTAGGGAAAGCTAAGCAGAATTTAATGATAGCTTTCACTTACCAATCTATTGCTTCAATTTGGAGAAAAAACACTTTTATTCCGTATGCAAATGAGCAGTTAAGTGCACCGAGGGTGGGCCTAAGCCACTCTGTGCACCCTTGCTCCTCCTGCTTCCTCCGCCAGACCCTTCTTCTCCTTCTTGATTGACAGGGCCAGGTTCTTGCATAGTCATCTTACCTAGTCCTGTCAATCAGTTAGGAGAGGGAGGGGCTGGCAGAGGAAGCATGAGGAGCAAGGGTGCACCGAGTAGGCTTTGGCCCACCCTCAGTGCCCTTAACTGCTCATTTGCATATGAAGCTCACAGAATACCTAGGAGCTCCATGTGCATATGGCTATTCCATGTCATTAGATCATAAGTAAAATTTATTGGGCTGGAGTCTAGGCTTAAAGGAGTTGTATCACTTCAGTAAGTGGCATTTATTATGATCTGTGATCTGGTTGATAGAGGCAACTGTCCCACACAGGAGTTAAAGGGGTTGTGTCACTTCAGTAAGTGGCATTTATCATGTAGAGAAAGTTAATACCAGGCACTTACTAATGTATTGTGGTTGTCCATATTGTCTCCTTTGCTGGCTGGATTCATTTTTCCATCGCATTACACACTGCTCGTTTCCATGGTTACGATCCAGCAGTGGTGGTCGTGCTTGCACACTATAGGAAAAAGCACCAACCTATGTGCGGTCCCATGGTCCTGGCCACCAGAAAGGCCGTCATTTTTTCCACTGATGGATCGTAACCATGGAAACGAGCAGTGTATAATGCGATGGAAAAATGAATCAAGCCAGCAAAGAAGACAATATGGACAACCACAATACATTAGTAAGTGCCTTGTGGATCCATCAGTGGTGGTCGTGCTTCCACACTATAGGAAAAAATGACGGCCTTTCTGGTGGCCAGGACCATGGGACCGCACATAGGTTGGTGCTTTTTCCTATAGTGTGCAAGCACGGCCACCACTGCTGGATCGTAACCATGGAAACGAGCAATGTATAATGCAATGGAAAAATGAATCCAGCCAGCAAAGGAGGCAATATGGACAATCACAATACATTAGTAAGTGCCTGGCATTAACTTTCTCTACATGATAAATGCCATTTACTGAAGTGAGACAATCCCTTTAACTCCTGTGGGACAGTTGCCTCTATCAACCAGATCACAGGTGCTTAAAAAGGCCAGTAAGACCGTCCTGTGGAGCTGTGAAGCCGTCATAATTCTTTCATCATTGTGGCTTCAGGCACGTGGAACATTCTATACAAATTCTATACGGCTAGGTATTATAGCACTTCATGTACTGCCATATGGTGCCATACCGTATTCAATAGACATCCTTTATGTAGTGCCGTACAATATCATGGAGATTTTCTTGACAGGGCTTATATGGAGGTATACAGAGTCAGTACTACAGTACTGCAGGCACGCCAATTGCAGCTATAGCGTGCCACATCCCAGTACAGAGATATGCAGTCCTTCTAGAAGAGGATACCACCGTTATACGGCATCTGATGGAGCAGGCAGATCTTGTAGAAATAACCTCTGTATGAAACTGGAGGCATGTGCCCCATGTACAGCATGACCCCACAGAGTTACGTAGGTTGTGTCTTATGGATTGGTGTAATTTTGGAAATTTCATGGAGCTGTACATGAGCCTTCACACGGTGCTAAATGTAACCCTTCTGGTATTTGGAGCTGGTGGGTGAGAGCGCTCCGTGGCCCCAGCGGTGAAGCCATCATGACACTTTCATTATTGCATAATCTTTAAAGCTTGAAGCAATAATTCTCCGGGAAACGCAACGTCCTGGGAAAGCTAATTCATGCATAAACTTTATAAGGCTGTCAAATAAATGCTATTAATATAAACGGCACAATTAAATGTTCATTTTCCATCTCCGCACACAACAACAGAGAGATGACAACGCTCCAATCAATATGTGTGGCAATACTACATATCGCTAATGAAATGACAGCTTTTCCAATTAAAGTCTATAAGGCATTTCATGAACAGAAAAGGTCGTTGAGTCCAAAGTGCCCGTCTTGTTTTCTTTGCCTATTTTTCATCATCCCTGCGTGATTTTTCATCTTCAATAATGCAATTTCCCACCATTAAAAATATAGGTAGATTTGCTCAATATCACACAGAGGACAGCATTCATTAAAGATTATTGGGCAGATAGCCACCCTTAGAAGCAGCGGCTGACAGAATTTCTGCAGGACTCGAGCGTCTCGTGAAACACTGAAACGACTTAACAGGACTGACGCAAAATAATTGAATATTTTTTAAGATTTCCTGATGCAGTACCCCAACAGATGGTACCTGCAAAAGGTTAATTGTTATTAGGAAGTTTGAATGATTAAAATGTTTTCTTACTCAGTAGTGTTGTATGGATAGGTTGGGGTTAACAACCCTAAATCAACCCCTTTAGTATACTAGGAGATGGACCTGGGTCCACTTCCTGGTTGGAGAGTCTAAGACCTATGTTGTGTAAGCTCCTCAGAGCTAGGCCTCAGTCCCAGAGAACCATCATTTCTGAGACAGTTACAGCTATGCAAAGTGCTCCACAGAGAGAAAAAGAAAGCGGAAGAAGACTAGAAGGTCCAGAATCTGCAGGCCTGTGCACTGGAGTCAATCAGCAAAGTACTGTAATTGCTTGAGCCTGATAAAGACATTGCTGTTGTGAGAGGGAACATTGCAACCATACCCTTCCATATTTGGAGATGGTTTGGCCAGCCATATCTTAATTCTGTACCATTCAGCCTGGGAATCAAAAACCTCAACTGCATGCCTAAAGTTCTGCAGAGAAACTTTAGAAAGACAGAGGAGTACCAGAACCCTCATCATTGCTGCTACCCATCCACACATTGCTAGTGGGAAAGGATTGCACTGTGAACTGCTGTTGGAATTGTATCTTGATACTGTTGGATGAACTACTACTCTTATTCTGAACTTTGTAAAGTCAGACCTATTTATTTGGACCAAATACCCTGGTCACTAACTCCAATACCATTCACCGACCATTGCACATGCATCCACCCTCCGGTCTTGCACCCTGCAGAAAAACACTTAACACCAACCACACCCCAACTGCCATGAGGCAGGAGTCCCAATGTCAGGGTGTGCCCCGAGGCCCTTTCGGTATGAGGATTCCCACTGTGATCTGTGTGTAAGGGCTCATGCTGGCCGGGCCCGTGCTGCAGTTCGCAATTCACGGGCACCGACCGTGGGGCAGCCGCATGCGGATCGCAGACCGATTCCCTTGAATGGGGTCCGCAATCCACATCCGAGGGTCTGCAACGCAGACAAGTAGTGCATGCACTACTTTTTTGCGGTGCGGAGGCACGGTCAGAAACACCACGGAAGCACTCCGTAATGCTTCCGATCCGTGCTTCTGCACCGCATCTCCAGGTTTGCGGAACCATTTAAGGGAATGGGTCCGCATCCGTGATGCGGGGTGCACACGGCCGGTGCCCGTGTATTGCGGACAGGGGCAACGGCTGTGTGCATGAGCACTTAGAGCTACTATAACTCCCTTCCTCGGCTCATGCTCATAGGTCCCATGGTTTATGCGCAGCTCAGTCCCATTGAAGTAAATGGGCCTAGGCAGCAGTACCAAGCACAGCCGCATTACAATGTATGGCTCTGTGCTTTACATTCCCAGTGGAGGCTGCAATGCTTATCCAAGCATGTGTCTGAAATTAGAGGCAGCACTTACGTGGGTTGCTTGCAAAATTCAGGAATTTATTGCAGTCACAGCCAAAAATGAATTCATCAAGCACAACCTGTTAGCAATACCCTTCCTTCAGACAGCTGCTAATGCTTAGGATGCATTCACAATTCGGGGTTTCAGTCACAGAGTTTGTCAAAAATAGCTGAGAGAAACGTCCATTTGGAAACCTAACGGATACCATGAAACCTAACGGATACCATTATAGTCAATGGGATGTGATAGGCTCCATTCCTGTCAGTTATGTGCCGAATCTGGCACTTCCATTATTTTCTTTCATCTGCTCCTATAACAGATCAGAAGAACGCAAATAATAGTGTTAATGTGAAAACAGCCTTAGAAGTAAATATCAACAGATCCACTACTCAACATAAAGCAACCTCCTGATGATGGGAGTGTTACCAGCCAAAACATTGTGCTGGTGACTGCAATTCCCAAATGTTGCAAGTGAGTCCTGTCTCTAATATTGCATTTACATTAGACAGGGCCCATGGCAGAGGGGCTGATGTGACATATGCACCTAAATATGAAGGATGTGTTGTAGTGATGAGCGGCAGGGGTCATATTCGAATTCGCAATATTTTGCGAATATTTTGTAGAATATTCGTCGAATATTCGCAAATTCGAATATTCGTTAAATTCAACGATTTTTTTTTACTCAAAAAATCGGCAAGGTAATGATCGTGTAATATGCGAATTTTCGGATTCTGAATTTCGAATTTTCTAATTTTTATTGCAAATTTTTTAACTTTTAGACAAAGAATATTATAGCACTATATTAGCAAAATTACTCTATATTCGTTTTTTTTTTCGAATATTCGCTATATTGCTATAACTTATTTTTTTCGAATATTCGTAATATTCTAAAACAAGAATTTTGCTCTATATTCATTTTTTTCGAATATTCGCTATATTGCTATATATTCTTGTTTTAGCAATATAGCGAATATTCGAAAAAAAAACGAATATAGAGCAATTTAGGTAATATAGTGCTATAATCTTTTTTTTTTATAGTTGTAATTTTTTTCCAATCTGAACTTCAGATGAGAAAAAAATTACAACTATTAGACAAAGAAGATTATAGCACTATATTAGCTAAATTGCTCTATATTCGTTTTTTTCGAATATTCGCTATACAGGGAGTGCAGAATTATTAGGCAAATGAGTATTTTGACCACATCATCCTCTTTATGCATGTTGTCTTACTCCAAGCTGTATAGGCTCGAAAGCCTACTACCAATTAAGCATATTAGGTGATGTGCATCTCTGTAATGAGAAGGGATGTGGTCTAATGACATCAACACCTTATATCAGGTGTGCATAATTATTAGGCAACTTCCTTTCCTTTGGCAAAATGGGTCAAAAGAAGGACTTGACAGGCTCAGAAAAGTTAAAAATAGTGAGATATCTTTCAGAGGGATGCAGCACTCTTAAAATTGCAAAGCTTCTGAAGCGTGATCATCGAACAATCAAGCGTTTCATTCAAAATAGTCAACAGGGTCGCAAGAAGCGTGTGGAAAAACCAAGGCGCAAAATAACTGCCCATGAACTGAGAAAAGTCAAGCGTGCAGCTGCCAAGATGCCATTTGCCACCAGTTTGGCCATATTTCAGAGCTGCAACATCACTGGAGTGCCCAAAAGCACAAGGTGTGCAATACTCAGAGACATGGCCAAGGTAAGAAAGGCTGAAAGACGACCACCACTGAACAAGACACACAAGCTGAAACGTCAAGACTGGGCCAAGAAATATCTCAAGACTGATTTTTCTAAGGTTTTATGGACTGATGAAATGAGAGTGAGTCTTGATGGGCCAGATGGATGGGCCCGTGGCTGGATTGGTAAAGGGCAGAGAGCTCCAGTCCGACTCAGACGCCAGCAAGGTGGAGGTGGAGTACTGGTTTGGGCTGGTATCATCAAAGATGAGCTTGTGGGGCCTTTTCGGGTTGAGGATGGAGTCAAGCTCAACTCCCAGTCCTACTGCCAGTTTCTGGAAGACACCTTCTTCAAGCAGTGGTACAGGAAGAAGTCTGCATCCTTCAAGAAAAACATGATTTTCATGCAGGACAATGCTCCATCACACGCGTCCAAGTACTCCACAGCGTGGCTGGCAAGAAAGGGTATAAAAGAAGAAAATCTAATGACATGGCCTCCTTGTTCACCTGATCTGAACCCCATTGAGAACCTGTGGTCCATCATCAAATGTGAGATTTACAAGGGGGGAAACCGTTCACCTCTCTGAACAGTGTCTGGGAGGCTGTGGTTGCTGCTGCACGCAATGTTGATGATGAACAGATCAAAACACTGACAGAATCCATGGATGGCAGGCTTTTGAGTGTCCTTGCAAAGAAAGGTGGCTATATTGGTCACTGATTTGTTTTTGTTTTGTTTTTGAATGCCAGAAATGTATATTTGTGAATGTTGAGATGTTATATTGGTTTCACTGGTAAAAATAAATAATTGAAATGGGTATATATTTGTTTTTTGTTAAGTTGCCTAATAATTATGCACAGTAATAGTCACCTGCACACACAGATATCCCCCTAAAATAGCTAAAACTAAAAACAAACTAAAAACTACTTCCAAAAATATTCAGCTTTGATATTAATGAGTTTTTTGGGTTCATTGAGAACATGGTTGTTGTTCAATAATAAAATTAATCCTCAAAAATACAACTTGCCTAATAATTCTGCACTCCCTGTATTGCTAAAACAAGAATATATAGCAATATAGCGAATATTCGAAAAAAAATGAATATAGAGCAAAATTCGCAAACAACACTACTCCTAGAGTCAAGTATATTGCAGCCTTCTTATCGGCCCACAAGCTAGAAGCAGGGAGGGATCATGTGTACTGAAAAAAAAAAATCGAATATAAAAAAAGAAAAAAAGAAAAAGAAAAAAAAATCGAATATTCGAAATTACGAATATATATCACTATATTCGAAATATTCGCGATAAAAAAATTGGAAATTCGAATATTCGTGATCAACACTAATGTGTTGTTGTCCAACCTTTAAACTATTATAAAGACTGTGCCGTGCCACTTTGTATTCTGTCTGCTTCGACTGGCTTTCTTTGGAGGCTGAATGGTCACAAAATTGCAGTTAAAAACCATAAGGAGCAAAGAGCTGACAGAAGACAAAGTGGAACTATTGTGTTCTAGCTGTTTTTTCCATGTTGTTCTATAGATAGATTGCCACCACTGATTAGACACAAGGAATTTCCACCAATGTCAATTTTGAGATTATCCTTTAAGTTTCCCTTTTTTTTTGAGTTGTTCTTTTTTGTTAATATGTTGAAGGGGCACAACACCAATATCAAACAAGGATGAAGAATAAGACAGTGGATGATCTTGCCCTTCTAAGCCCCAAGGGATTAAATGGTAATCAGCATCATGTCAATCATGATGATTCTGGGGGGTAAATCTTTACCATAATATGGTATTCTCTTTATCAACATTTCTGAATGGATAACTAAATACTTGGACCAACATATCAAAATCTGGCAACACCGACTGTAAAGCTTACAATGAACACTGAGAAACCCAGATCTTTTCCCTACTCCCACACATGAGAGACAGGATACTGTCAAATAATCGAAAGTCGATTTGTAGATATCTGAATCTGCACCTGGACACAAACTACAATAGAATGGTACCCACTTTCTAAGGCCATTGAAAAGGCATCTAAGATAAATGCTTCTAAGTTCCTCTTCTCAGACAATGGGTTTACCTTTTTTGAACATACAAAAGCATTGCTCTTACATCTACAATACCACACAACCTAAGCAAAAATGCTAAATAGTTGGGTAGAGTAGAAAATTACCATCTAATTGGTGGCTGATGACCAGAGGACATTGTGTCTCTGCAGATCCCATGAAGAAAGGATCTCAATGTTCTTAGCCTACTTTAATTGGATTGTGCAAATCCTGAGATCAGAAAATAATCATATTTTTTATGTAGAGAATATGGGTTTCTGAAGTAATCTCGTATAATATTTCCAAACTTTAATGTCCATTAATAAGGTTCAACCCAAATCAGTGAACTGTATTCATTTGTTAATAAAATGCTCAGGGAATGTCCATTGATTTTTCAGCTCTCCCTTCTCTCCTTTCCTATATTGGTGGTGGACGCTCTATTATATTTTTTGACACCTTATACAATGAGCATTCTTCTCACTCATAGTGGTTTTCATTTTGCAGATCTGAAGCCTTGGTGAAGACTTTTTATGCTGCTACAGATCTTTTGTCATTAACTTTATTTGTGTTTCCAAACAACAATGATATCCCGGGTACTGTGGATAATGTAGTCTTCATGGTCAGTCTACATTTCTTCCATCTTGTCGGAAATGTCAGGGATATGTACAATATAAAAATTCACCCAAAAGACTTCTGGTGCATCAATATTGTACTGATTTCAGGACTATCAGGCTCTATTTTTGAAAAAAATAATTTTTTATGCTACTTATAAAACACGCTAAGCTCTTGATGTGAGAGGTGATGTCCCCACGGTCATTCTTTAGAAATATATGAACTTTATGCAATCAAATGTTCCTACCCCCTTCTCAATATCCTCCAAACCCCAGTCGGCTTAGGAGGTTTTTTGGTAGTGCTTTTGAAAATGCAAGGGATGTGACTTATGCTAACATATCTGTAATTAGGCATTTCTGGGAGGGATAGAGAGAGGGCTCAATAATGACCTACAAATGGAGATTCAAATCTGCTTTCACCATCTTTGAACTTGTCTTGTGTCCATGAGAAAACCAAATGTTACCTTTGTTCATATATAACCCTGAATGTTTGCATGGGGTGATGACATTATCCTCCCTACAACCAACATCACAGCCTAATACAACCACCTGCTGAATACCTCCTTGGGCTTTTTAACTGTCAAGGAACTTTGTCTTCTGTATTTTGCTTGTATATACTTAACATTACAGTAACAGAAATGGTGCCATCTATAGGTAGTCATAATTGAGGCTCTGAAACGAACTTGACATTTCACTATCTATTGATTCTACATATATAGCTAAAGAGTTAAACACTACCATTTGTGTCTATTGGCCATATCTGGTATTGCAGCTCAGAGTCATTCAAATGAATGGCTCCAAGGTGCAACAGAAGACACAGCTCATGAACTTGATGGATGTTGTTTCAGGTAACAAAAGGTACAGGATTGTTTCCTTCCTTCCCTTCCTCCTGTCTAGATGAGCCCTGAGATGTTTGTCACAAAATAACTGGCTTTCTAATACAATGTGATTTCCCAATTTTGTGTCAAGATGTCTAGCTACATAGGTCTATGTACGATCATCAGTGGTTTTGTTTTAATTCGCACCTTTTGAAGGGCTTTGCTAGCATGTTGCGATATTGCATTGGTTTAATAAGAAATTGGATCCCTTATCCAAATTTAAGCTACGGGTGTACCTATCTGTAGAACCTTCAAACAATTTTCAAATCTCTTCAACTACTCAATGCTAGGGAAAAAGGGAAGGGTCACCTCCTAAATTACCCTACTCGTTGCCCTGTCTCCTATCTGTATGGGCACACCCCGAAGGTAGGAATGCCCATACACCATAACCTGAGACCCTGGAGACCCTAAGGATCCCTATAGATAAAGGCTGGCCATGAGGCGACCCGCTCCTTCCCAGTTGAAGAAACCAGCATCTCCCTGAGGCCTAGTAGCAACAGACAAGGGGAGGGACAACAAAACACAAAGGATCAGGACACAACTTTTGAAGAGATGGACGATCATGGATTCCAGAGAGGACAACACACTAGCTCTTCCAAAACCCAAATTAAGCTATCTACCACACAGCCAGAAGGATGAGGTCAGACTATATAGGGGACGTGTGATGACCACTAAGCCACAGCTGAAACAAGGGGTGTGGTCAAGAGCAACAACAACAACTGAAGCAAGTAACCAAAGAGTCTGTTAGATTCCTTCACATGTAGCCAGTCTCATAGAAACATAGAAACATAGAAACATAGAATGTGTCGGCAGATAAGAACCATTTGGCCCATCTAGTCTGCCCAATATACTGAATACTATGGATAGCCCCCGGCCCTATCTTATATGAAGGATGGCCTTATGCCTATCCCATGCATGCTTAAACCCCTTCACTGTATTTGCAGCTACCACTTCTGCAGGAAGGCTATTCCATGCATCCACTACTCTCTCAGTAAAGTAATACTTCCTTATATTACTTTTAAACCTTTGCCCCTCTAATTTAAAACTGTGTCCTCTTGTGGTAGTTTTTCTTCTTTTAAATATGCTCTCTTCCTTTACCGAGTTGATTCCCTTTATGTATTTAAAAGTTTCTATCATATCCCCTCTGTCTCTTCTTTCTTCCAAGCTATACATATTAAGGTCCTTTAACCTTTCCTGGTAAGTTTTATCCTGCAATCCATGTACTAGTTTAGTAGCTCTTCTCTGAACTCTCTCTAGAGTATCTATATCCTTCTGGAGATATGGCCTCCAGTACTGCGCACAATACTCCAAGTGAGGTCTCACCAGTGTTCTGTACAGCGGCATAAGCACTTCACTCTTTCTACTGCTTATACCTCTCCCTATACATCCAAGCATTCTGCTGGCATTTCGTGCTGCTCTATTACATTGTCTTCCCACCTTTAAGTCTTTTTAAATAATTACTCCTAAATCCCTTTCCTCAGATACTGAGGTCAGGACTGTGTCAAATATTCTATATTCTGCCCTTGGGTTTTTACGCCCCAGGTGCATTATCTTGCACTTATCCACATTAAATTTCAGTTTCCAGAGTTCTGACCATTCTTCTAGTTTTCCTCCTTTGATCTCCTGACATCTGTCACAGGAGGGACCGTGACACATAGAGGGTCAATATAAAAAAGTTACTTTGAAGGTGTTTCTAATGTTTTGCCACCACGCAACATCTGTTCTGCCTTTCTGGTTCCATAAAACCAGCAATAGAAAAATAGGCCTCCAAAATGTGTAATGTGCTCCAGTTTAGGTAGTATGGTGGGGCTAGCCAGTAGGTACATTGTACAAATAGCATTTATTTTCACAGTACAAGCATACAATAATCGTTTTAGAAATGTTTTGTCTCTTTTTTCATGTTTTTTTTTTTACAGATTTAACATATATATTTGTGTATGTACTGTATATATATATATATATATATATATATATATATTTTTTTTTTTTTTTTTTTTTTGAGATATCTGTCATCTAATGTCACAAAAAGTCTAATTTGTTTTGTGAAAAATACTTGTAGGTTGGTTCACAAATGAAATAGTTATTTGCAGATAGTTAGATAGGCCCATTGCTAAAACGGAATTGGCCTGCTACAAAAGGTGGCTAAATGCTCTAATAATTAAGTGGTAAAAAAGGGTTTTCCGGTACCCATATGCATGTTCTATTAATTGTCCAATCCTACGCTAAAACACAAACACAGTTATCATTAGGATTATTTTTTATTATTATTTTCACCTTTCCTCCCTTAGTTCTTGATGACACCGCTGCACGTCCAGATGTTTGCAGCCCAGACTTTCTGTTAGGCTGTTCAACGCTTATGCTTCTAATCAGAACTGAAAAGCATGCACAGTAGACGCATACTCAGGAAAAGTATTGCTTTTCCACCAGATCTTCCAGGCATTAATGTATGTGACATCAGTAATGATGCCTGTACATTGCCTACGTGGACAGAAAAGACACAATGGGAAGACCAGCGCATCAGTGGAAGGAGAGAAAATGTGATGCGGGGTGTGCAGAGAGCATGGAATCTGTGACACTGATATTAGAAGTTAGATAGTTTTCTTATTACAGGTATAATTCATGTTGAACCCCTTTAGGTAAATCCTTATTACCATACCTCCTAAGCCCTAGCACCAACCACTTTTAGATAGACCTGCCTTGTGTCCACCATAGGAAATTATTCTGAGGGCATTTTGTTAGTCTATACAGAACATTTACACTTTTGATTATGCGCTGACAAACTTTTTTAAAAATCCGGTTCCAAATCAGCTTGCAATGAGATTGTCTTCTGCCGGATCCTTGAGGTCTATTTTATCAGAACCTTGGCTGAGTGGCCCTTGGCATGTTTTGGACCATTTCAACCTGGAGCCAACCTTCTTGTTCCACTCTTCAACATGCAAAGTTCCAAAATATCTACCTACCAATTGCAATAAACTTAAATATTGTTTAACTCTGCTGCCATCAAGAATTCTTCTTTTCGTCTCTTCTCAATCTGCAGACGGTGCCCTAGATAAACCCCCCCCCCCCCCTGCGTGCCATGCCACTTCTTAATTTTCTGTTAACTCAGTATGAAGTTTTTCATGCTAACTCAGATGTCGACCTCGAATTTTTGAATTTCTCTGCAGCTCCTTTGGATATTCAAGACACCAACTGTTCCCTGCTAAATGACTAAACAAGCCCATATATAAATTCTCAGTCATCTACAGCGGTGAGGCGCAGCTGTGTTACCGTAAAAGATGTTATTAATATTCAAGACATTATCACAAGTTTCATCTCTTAAGGAGCGAGAAAAACCCAGTGTGACATCTATCAGTCAATTATTCAAAATAGAACTCCCTTTCATTGGTCGTAGCCGCACGGGGATCACAAGTTATTGTAAATGCGGGTTACAATTCACATAAACCGTCACATCACGTCTCCGGTAGAAAATTTAAAACAGTCGAGGAGGCAGCTGCTTGCTCGGGAACAAGGAGGGAAATGAGGTGCACCTGAGAAATAATAATTTGTGACTTCAAACATATTTTGCTTAAGGCCGGACATTTACGCATTCGTTCCGGGGAACATGCAAGCTTGTCAGTCTTACAAAATAAAAACAATCGCATTCCTTTGAAAATAACCCCAGAGGACAGAGACGGTGAATAAAGGAGGTTATTGTCCATCTCACACACGAATGACTTTCTGGAAACATCTTCTTAGAGAGGTTTTCAAACTCAATTCAATATCTGACTCATTGGAAGTGTGAAATGAAGCCGGATTACTAAAGGCTATATAGTTCCCCATACGGTGCTACAGAGATATTGGAGTCTGCAGAGAAAGCCTCTTATGTTATCTGAACGTGGCTGACAATGCTTTAAGTACTGAGTTTTCTCTAACACTTATTGTCTGTTTTGTAACTAGAACAGGAAGAATATTGTGCGGTAGATTTTACTGGAGGCTGCGGGTTGTCTGGTAAATCAGATGCTTTAAAGTGTAACTCTGGTCAGGTACAAAAAATATATGTAGCATATTTCAGGTCTTTATACATCACACTTGTGCATAGGAGGCAGTATTATAGTACTTACATTCTTGTGCATAGGAGGTAGTATTATAGTAGTGATATTTTTCAACATATAAAGCAGTGTTATAGTAGTTATATTCTTGTACATAGCAGTACAATTATAGTAGTTATATTATTGTACATAGGAACAGTATTATAGTATTTATATTATTGTACATAGGAACAGTATTATAGTAGTTATGTTCTTGTAAAAAGGATGCATTATTATTGTAGTTATATTCTTGTTCATAGGGGGCAGTAATATGGTAGTTCTGTTGTACATAGTGGTTTTATAGCAGTGTTACAGTACGTAGTGTTACAGTAGTTATATTCTTGCACTTAAGAACAATATTATAGTAGTTATATTCTTGTACATAACCACAATATTATAGTAGTTATATTCTTGTTCATATGGGACAGTATTATAGTAGTTATGTTGTACATAGTGGTTTTATAGCAGTTAAATTCATGTACATAGAAGGCAGTGTTACAGTAGTTATATTCTTGTTCCTAAGAACAATATTATAGTAGTTAGGTTCAAGTAAATCAGAGAGAGTATTATAATAGTTACATTCTTGTACATAGGAGCTGGATTATAGTAGTTTTACACTTGTACATAGGAAGCAGTATTATAGTAGTTATATTCTTGTACATAGGAGGCAGTATTATAGTAGTTATGTTTCAAAAGGCGTTTATTAGATTTTAGCATATACAGGTATGCATAAACATCAAATAATAGAATAAAAAGAAAAGAGAAACATTAACAATTCTTGGAGAAATGTATATCACTTTGTACAGTATTTTTTCATACTATGAAATACAATAGGATTCTTGACATAAGGAGATAGCATCAAAATTTAGATGTATAACTCTGGTAAGCAAGAATGGTAAGATCAAAGAGAAATACTATATTGTAAGTCTGGAGCATGGGGGGAGGCTAACCACGGTGCCCAAACCTTCTCAAATGTTGTAAATGTGTCGGCTCGGATAGCTGAAAGTTTCTCGAAAACCATTATTCTATTGATCCTATCAAGAACACTTTGGTAAGATAGTTCGCCACTTAAAAGCTATATGGATTCTCGCAGCTAGTAATATATATTGGGAAAGTTTAAATCTGGCAAAGGTCAGCCAATGAGGTCTATCTCCCAAATTTATAGTAGTTATATTCTTGTACATAGGAGGCTGCATTATTATAGTTGCATTCTTGTATATAGGTGTCAATATTATAGTAGTTATATTCTTCTACAGTATGTTGTACATAGGAGCAGTATTATAGTAGTTATATTCTTGTACAGAGGAGCAGTATTATAGTAGTTATATTCTTGTACATAGGAAGTTAAACTACTGTGGGAGGAAACCGGAGTATCCGGAGGAAACCCAGTGGGAGAACATACAAACTCCATGCAGATGTTGTCCATTGTCGGATTTGAACCTAGGACCCCAGTGTTGCAAGTACTTATATTCTTGTACATAGGAGGCAGCATTATAATACTTATATTCTTGTATACAGGTGGCAATATTTTAGTAGTTATATTCTTGTACAGTATGTCGTTGTACATAGGGGAAAGTATTATAGTAGTTGTATTCTTGTACATAGGAGGCAGGATTATAATTCCAGTCACAAGTCTGTAAAACGTCCTCTTTTATGTCTTCAGGTTAAAATCTAGCCAAAGTGAACAGGCACATAAGTCCTGTTGGCTCTGCTAACTAGGCCTCATTATCAGCCCAGTATTCAGAAGAAAAGAGGGAAATCCCGAACGCAGCTTTCCCTGGGTGAGACACACCATTCTAGTGGCGCCAATATACTGTACCACTCTGCCACAAAAGGGACATTATCATGGTAACTAATTTACCGTACAAGTGGAGAGTATTATAGTAGTTATATTCTTACAACATTGTAGTCACTGGAGATGCATCTATGGTATATATTACACTGAATACAAACACACGGCTTATCTGAGCAGAAGAAAGACCGCAGAGAAAGGTAAGCCTTAGTAACAGTGAATGAAAACATGGAAAAAGCAATTTATAGATGTCTCCAAGGACTCCGGAATGATGTTTATAAATGGCCATTATTCCATTTTAGTCAAGGTTTGATCACTTGTAGAAATAAGAATACTATTTTCTTGCAATGATTTACTTAAGCAATTTTCTTCTTTGGCGTTGACTGGAGCAGTCAATACAAGTCAATTCTTAAAGCTTCATTTGCTAACCGATAAACGATACACAATGCGGGTCTATGGGCGGCAATCAGCACAGCTCTATGACTTCTGCACACACAGATATCAGTATTTACGCATGGAATTTTTATTTTTCTTCCACAGGAAAACATATGGTACTGTGGTTACATAGAATTGTCTATACAGTACGCATCCATACAGCCCATATTATCTGGCATCGTGCTGAGAGAAGGCCATGATTAGAGATGAGCTAATCGAAGTTGACGAGGTGGAATTCGATCCGAATTTCAGGAAAAATTTGATTTGCTCCGAATTTCCTCACGCTTCGTGATAACGAATTGCATTTTTTCCTAAAATGGCTGCTGCAGGTGTTAGGACATGGAGCAAGGAACTCTGGGAACGAGGGATCACCCACAATGCCATGTTTGCAGCCAATCAGCAGCCAGCCAGCCCTGTGATGTCAAAGCCCTATAAATACCCTCAGCCATCTTGGATTCTGCCATTTTCCAGCGTACTTAGTGAAGGGAGAGACATCAGCAGGCGCTAGGGACAGTGCTAGGAAAGACTTGAAAACTTGTATTTTGCTCAATAGAAGTACAGGGAAAGGATAGGGAGGAATCATTTCACAGTATTGAAGGAGAACAGGGTTCAGTAGGGGTGGTAGCCTGGGTAATAGGAACAATCCTATTACACCTTGCTGCACTGTCTGCGGATCCAACTTGCCATTATACAGCTCTGTAATTCCAGCAAACCGTTTTTGTTATTAGTGTGCAAGTGCTGTTTGATACGGCCATTAACAGGGTTTATTACAAGGAAATATTTCTACGTCTTATTTTCCCTTGTGCGGCGCAGTTATATGTTCTTTTGGGGGAAAAAGGGCTTATTAGCCGTTGTGTGGTGAAGTGAGAAAATGACAGCCCTTTTTGCGGGTATTAGTGGCAAAAAATATATATATTTGCCGTTCAGCGGTGCAGTAATATGTTCTAAAGCCCTTTTTGGAATGTATTAGTGGCAAAAAAATATACATTATTTGCCATTCAACTGTGTAGTTATATGTTCTAAAGCCTTTTGTGGCGTGTATAAGTGGAAAAAAAATAAGTGCCTATTAGCCGTTCAGCAATGCAGTTATACTGTATGTTCTAAAGCCCTTTTTGGCGTGCATTAGTGGCAAAAAATATATATATTATTTTCCGTTCAGTGGTTCAGCCATATGTTCTAAAGCCTTTTGTGGCATGTATAAGTGGAACAAAATAAGTGCCTATTTGCGTTCAGCAGTGCAGTGTGGGGTTTCACTCTGGTAGACAGGATTAGCGGACGCAGTATAGATGCAACAACAAGTTCTATGGATCAAACTGTTCAGTGTTTTATTCACACTTTAGGCAAGTGACAAAACAAGCAGTCATAATCAAACAAAAAGTCAGCTTGCGGTGTTGGTGGTAACTCACACCATGTGGCAATTCTGCCTCAAAGAGTCCTTGCTGATAGCAGCACCAACCTGTTTTCACACCAAACAGGTAGCACGCCTTCATCCAGACACAAGGCTCTCAGATCACAACACAGAGACATGGCTTCTGTGCCCAACTGCCTATTTAAGGACAGCCAGGTGCTGCCAAAACCCGGACCAGCACTTAAAATCCTGTCCGTTATTTGACTCCACCTCGCTGTAAATCAGCTCAGCAGCACATGCTGGGAAGAAAATACCTGTTTTCCCAAACCAAACCTCTCACTGTGTCACAGCATTTATATGTTCAAAAGCCCTTTTTGGTAGGTATTAGTGACAAAAAAATATATATTTAGCGTTCAGCCGGTGCAGTTATATGTTATAAAGCCCTTTTTGGCGTGTATTAGTGGCTTATTAGACGTTGTGTGGTGAAGTGAGAAAATTACAGACTTTTTTGGGGCGTTTTAATTTCATTTTTATTTATTTATTTGATCTAACAGTATGTCAGACACAGAAGTGACAGGCCCTGCACAGCGGAGTTGCAGAGGCCTAAAGGTTTCTGACACAGGCACAGGTCGCAGCATAGTAAGGGGGCATGGCAGCAGGAGTCGCAGCGAGAGGCCTGAGCTCCTGGTGTCATCCAGCGGATGTGTCTTGACCAGCAACCCAGTGGTTCTTGAGTGGTTGACTCGGTCATCCACTTCGTCCCAAGTGACATCAGACACCCCCAGCCAAGAGTTGTTGGGTTCGTCAGACAACCCTTAGTTGGCATGGCCCGGGAACAGGCCCTGTGCCCTCACCTGCCCTCAACCTGCCTCTGTCCTTTTCAGTTCCCTCAGCCAGAGAAGTATTATATGCTGTGGGCTCAGCTCCACTATACAGCGAGAACGAGCTACTAGAGGACAGCAGCTACTGGCCAGCCAAGATGTTGAGGAGACATCCGCTGCTTCCTCCGCTAGGCGAGCAAGTAGTGATGAGTAGAGTGGCGTGGGATCTGGTGTTGCGAGCGGTCAGGCCGATGATGAGGACATCAGTGACGTGCAGACAGTACTCGATGATGATGATGTAGCTGATCGCACTTGGGAGACGGGTGAATTAGGAGCTTCATCATCATTGGGAGAAGAGGGTGGCAGCTTGCCCGTAAGGCAGCGGCGGAGCCAGCAAGTTGCTAGCGTGGCCGGGAGTTAGCAGGGTGGCAGCAGTAAGAAGTCAGGAGCCAAACGTGCCCGGATAGACCACCTGCTTTCCAGGAGCCTACCTGCCTGGAAAGTAGTGGTGCAGGGGTTCACAGAAGCAAGGTTAGTCAATCAGTGCGGAGTGTTGGGGGTAAAATCACCTACTCTGCGGTGTGGCAGTTTTTTGTTAAGCCACCGGAGGAGGTGAATATGGCCATTTGTAGAATCTGTGGGTAGAAGGTAAAGTGTGGCCAGGGTGCCAAATTTTGTTGACCAGGTCCCTGCGTCAACAAATGCAGCACCACCTTAAAGTGGCCTGGGAGAACCATGTCTCCGATGTGGTGGTTCTGCCTGCCGCAGCAACTGCTGCTTCACCCAGTGGCATGTACCTGATTTCAGGCAGTCAAGGATCCACCACTTCAGCCGAAGGGAACTGTCTGTCCTCCCCATCATCTGCTGGTCCTGATGCTCCTGCTCCTCCTCCTACTCCTCGTCAGTCATTCCGTCAGCAATCGATCACCAAAGCGATTGCCAAAAGACAACAGCATGCGTGCACTCATCCAACGGCGCAGAAGCTGAATGTGCTCATAGCCAAGTTACTGGTGCTGCAGTCCTTCCCTTTCCAAGTGGTGGACTCTGCACCTTTCAGAGAACTGATGGGTTGTGCCGAGCTGAGGTGGAGAGTCCCAAGCCGTCATTTGTTTGCCAAAAAGGCAGTACCAGCCCTGCACACGTATGTATAACAGAAGGTGGGCCAGTCCTTGAACCTGTCGGTGTCTGCCAAAGTGCACGGCAAAGCTGACATGTGGAGCTGTAACTACGGTCAGGGACAATACATGTCCTTTACGGACCACTGGGTGAATGTGGCTCCTTCACAGCAACACCAACAACTTGGCCAGGTGACGTCGCTTCCGGCTCCAAGTTCTCATGCCGTTGGTCTTGCAACAATGTCCACCTCTGCCTCCTCATCCTCCACCATGTCCTCAGCCTCAACTACAGGGACAATTCAGTGCCCCTCCAGCATACCACATGCACAGGGCATGGCAGTGTCACGCTGTTCTGCACCTCCTTTGCCTGGGCGAACGGAGTCACACAGGGGAGGAACTATTCCATGTCCTTCACCAAGAAATTGAATCCTGTCTTTCTCCGCTACAACACAAAATTGGAACCATGGTGACCGACAACGGAAAGAATGATGTGCCCTGCATGGCAGACGTGTTCAATCTGTTTGTCAAGTGGTTCCTGAAGTCTTCCACCCATCTGCAAGACATCCTAAAAATGGCCAGAAAACTTTGCATGCACTTCAGCCACTCGTACACCGAAAAGCACACCCTCCTTGAGCTGTAGCGGCAGAACGGCATCCCCCAACATAGGCTGATATGCAACGTTTCCACCCATTAGAATTCCATCCTCCATATGTTGGACCGGATATACGAACAGAGAAAGTCCATAAATGATTCCTTGATGATCCGAGCGGACAGGAGTACTCCTCTGTGTAACTTCGATGTCAGCCAGTGGCAGCTCATGTGTGACACCTGCCATTTGCTCAGGCCCTTTGAGGAGGCCACATTATTTGTCAGTCACCAGGACTATGGGATGAACAACGTCATTTCACTGCTTCATGTTCTGGAACAGATGCTGGTAAATCTGGCTGGTCAGGGGACTGGATTTGTGGCGCCTAGATCCCATGGCCACATGAGCCCTGTGGGGGCTGAACTGGAGGAGGAGGAGGACATTGGAGCAAAAGCAATGTGTAACGAAATGGGTGGTTTTTCTACACAGGTGACAGAAGAGGAGGAGCAGCAGCAGCCAGAGAAGCTACAGGGTGAAGAGGAAGATGAGGCAGAGGACCCAGACACACCATGGCAGTATGCAGTGGAGATGGAGGCAGGGAGTCCCTCCGAGTCACTTGCACAAATGGCCCGATGCATGCTCACTTGCTTTTGTAGTGACAGCTGAATTGTCACCATTCGGCAGAGGGATGACTTCTGGCTCTCCACCTTGTTGGACCCTCGCTACCGGTCCAAAATGGGGGCCTTTTTTACACCCGAGGGAGGACAAACTGAACTACTATAGAGACATCCTATGTAGTCAGTTGGCCGCTGCCTATCTGTGCCATCGTCCATCCTCTCGCAGGTCTGAACGGGGGGTCCTCTGCGCTCACGTTACTCTGCCATGGCTGGTGTGGCAGGGTGGGGGGTAGGAGCAGTTCCAGCTCCATCAGCAGCAACTTGAGTCTAGAGTCACTGATGAGCAGCTTTTTTTACCCGCCTAGTAAAGAAACTACTCACCAGCAGCAGCTAGACCTGGAGCAGGACCTGAACCAGCAGGTGGTGGCATACTTGGACAGTACTCTGCCACCCCACATTGAAGATCCTCTGGACTACTGGACAGCCAAACTGGATTTTTGTCCGCAACTGGCAGAGTTTTCTCTGGAAAAGCTGTCCTGCCAGGCCAGTAGTGTGGCATCAGAGCGGGTGTTTACTGCAGCGGGGGCTATAGTTACCCCAAGAAGAACTAGCCTGTCCACCCAAAATGTGGAGAGACTGACCTTTGTCAAGATGAATCAGGCATAGATCAGCCAGAATTTCCACCCACCAATGCCTGATGTATAAGACTAGATCATCCCTGGTGCCACACCAACATTTTGACAAAAGAGACCGGTTTCTTTTGGCTACCTGCCTCAGCTACTATTCTGATGCTGCCACCTGCCTGATGCCACACATCTGATGCCAAGTGCTCCTTCTTTCACCCTTAAGCTGGTACTGGTATTGCCACCCACCTCCCCACTCTGTCACCGGGTCACTCTGCGGTCTCCTGATGCTGCTGCCACTTCCACAATATGTCACATTGCCACTCTGTGGTCTCCTGATGCTGCTGCCACCTCCACATTATGTCACCTTGCCAATCTGTGGCCTCCTGATTCTGCTTCCACCACCTCCACACTGTTACCTTGCCACCCTATGGCCTCCTCCTAATGCTGCTGCCGCCACCTCCACGCTCTATTATTGTGCCACTATGTGGCCTCCTGATGCTGCTTCCACATCCACACTGTCATTGTGCCACCCTGTGGCCTCCTCCTGATGCTGCTGCTGCCGCCACCTCCACACTTTGTCATTGTGCCACTCTGTAGTCTCCTGATGCTGCCGCCATCTCCATACTGTCATTGTGCCACTCTGTGTCCTCCTCCTGATGCTGCTTCTGCCACCTCCACACTGTCATTGGGTCACTCTGTGGTCTCCTCATGTTGCTTCCACCTCACCACTATTTCATAGGGCCACTCTGTGGACTTATCATGCTGTTTCCATCCTCCCCACTTTATTACTGGGCCACTATTTTGCCTTTTGGCCTGGCTGACATCATCATTTATTTGACCCTTCTTCTGATCTGTCATGAAGCAAAAGGAAGGAAAAATGAGACGCACAACAGATCCTGTCTATGAAACAACTGTAAGGCCTGTATTACATGGTCCCTATTTTGCATCAGAATTGGTTAATGATTTGGTAGCCAAAAGCAGGAGTGAGTACAAAACACAGAAGACATGCAAATATTTCATTCACGTGTCATCTCTGTTTTGGATCTACTCTGTTTTTTTTGGCTTTAGCAATACTGATGGATTACTGAACAAATGCTGACCGAGTGAAGGGGAATGCTCCACAGACAGGATTCGTTTTTTGAGGGTTATTGTACTGATGGATCAGAGGAAGGGCAAAATAATCAGTGACGTCAACACAAACTTACTGCTGACACCCTCTCCACTCTGTCGAGGGGGCTCTACTTGTATAACAGGTTCTGTAGACATCTATGTGGAATCAGCTGACGATGGTGTAAAAGGATTGCGCTTCTTCTTGACGCTAACATTGACCTGTTAGGCTGAGTTCACAATTGAGTTATTTGGTCAGTTTTGAACCCGTAACTGCCCAAATACAGTCAGGTCCATAAATATTGGGACATCGACACAATTGTAACATTTTTGGCTCTATACACCACCACAATGTATTTGAAATGAAACGAACAAGATGTGCTTTAACTGCAGACTGGCATCTTTAATTTGAGGGTATTTATATCCAAATCAGGTGAACGGTGTAGGAATTACAACAGTTTGCATATGTGCCTCCCACTTGTTAAGGAACCAAAAGTAATGGGACAATTGGCTTCTCAGCTGTTCCATGGCCAGGTGTGTGTTATTCCCTCATTATCCCAATTACAATGAGCAGATAAAAGGTCCAGAGTTCATTTCAAGTGTGCTATTTGCATTTGGAATCTGTTGCTGTCAACTCTCAAGATGAGATCCAAAGAGCTGTCACTATCAGTGAAGCAAGCCATCATTAGGCTGAAAAACAAAACAAACCCATCAGAGAGAAAGCAAAAACATTAGGCGTGGCCAAAACAACTGTTTGGAAAATTCTTAAAAAGAAGGAACGCAACTGTGAGCTCAGCAACACCAAAAGACCTGGAAGACCACGGAAAACAACTGTGGTGGATGACCGAAGAATTCTTTCCCTGGTGAAGAAAACACCCTTTACAACAGTTGGCCAGATCAAGAACACTCTCCAAGAGGTAGGTGTATGTGTGTCAAAGTCAACAATCAAGAGAAGATTTCACTAGAGTGAATACAAAGGGTCCACCACAAGATGTAAACCATTGGTGAGCCTCAAAAACAGGAAGGCCAGATTAGAGTTTGCCTAACGACATCTAAAAAAGCCTTCACAGTTCTGGAACAACATCTTATGGACAGATGAGACCGAGATCAACTTGTACCAGAGTGATGGGAAGAGAAGAGTATGGAGAAGGAAAGGAACTGCTCATGATCCTAAGCATACCACCTCATCAGTGAAACATGGTGGTGGTAGTGTCATGGAGTGGGCATGTATGGCTGCCAATGGAACTGGTTCTCTTGTATTTATTGATGATGTGACTGCTGACAAAAGCAGCAGGATGAATTCTGAAGTGTTTCGGGCAATATTATCTGCTCATATTCAGCCAAATGCTTCAGAACTCATTGGACGGCGCTTCACAGTGCAGATGGACAATGACCCAAAGCATACTGCAAAAGCAACTTAAGGGAAATAAGAGGAATGTTATGCAATGGCCAAGTCAATCACCTGACCTGAATCCGATTGAGCATGCATTTCACTTGCTGAAGACAAAACTGAAAGGCAAATGCCCCAAGAACAAGCAGGAACTAAAGACAGTTGCAGTAGAGGCCTGGCAGAGCATCACCAGGGATGAAACCCAGCGTCTGGTGATGTCTAAGCGTTCCAGACTTCAGGCTGTAATAGACTGCAAAGGATTTGCAACCAAGTATTAAAAAGTGAAAGTTTGATTTATGATTATTATTCTGTCCCATTACTTTTGATCCCTTAACAAGTGGGAGGCACATATGCAAACTGTTGTAATTCCTACACAGTTCACCTGATTTGGATGTAAATACCCTCAAATTAAAGTTGACAGTCTGCAGTTAAAGCACATCTTGTTAGTTTCATTTCAAATCCATTGTGGTGGTGTATAGAGCCAAAAATGTTAGAATTGTGTTGATGTCCCAATATTGATGGACCTGACTGTAAGTGAAGTGTGCAGTGATTCTAAGAGCGACGCCTGTCACACGGACTAACAGTATTGTTTCACTACCACAACAGACTCCCAATGCGTGTTACTGCAAGGCACAGTGTTCTACACCACTATAAAGGCTCTCTGCAGCCAGGAAATAGCCGTTTATAATGTGATTTGCCACAAATAAATTTAGATTGAGCCAAATTTTTCAAAAAATTCAGCGAACCGGCAGAATCAAATTTTTTAGAAATTCGCTCATCTCTAGCCATGATACATAAAGGAACATTCTGTACAGATTAATTATTAAAGATAATCTATTGAATTTCTCTGCTTATTAGGATGTAAACTAACTGGAGATGCTTAGAAATATTTTATTTCTTGGTTTGGTTTGAACGATGCCAAGGCACCCTGTGGTTCTCCAGCTGTTAAGAAAACACAGACTTTATACTATACGCCTCGAACATCTAAAGCTAGAGAGTCTGTTTGAGCATGCTATGTGTCTAGTATAGTTAATCGAATTACAAATATATTGCATGGTATTCAAATCACCAGATTAGAGATTTGCATTTTGAACAATCTATGGAGAATTTGTTAAGATTTTCATTTTTTTCTCTCTTCAATGTTAACCCATTGCAGACAGAGGTGGAGGCACCATATATACAGCCTCTGTGGCTGAAGAAGGAACTTTGAAGGTAAGGGGTTCCAATGCTATTTTTGTAGTACCCTAGACCTGGGGGTACTACAATTGTATATATTTTTGTATGTTTATGGCCTTAATTACCAGTAAAAAAAAAAATGGTTGGCAAGGAGCAAGGCTAACCACCTGGTTCCTCACCTTTTGGTAGGAGTGAGCTGGTCCTGCTTAATGCCAGGAGGGGATGTTCCAGTCCAACTTAAGAAAGGATAGGAAGCACACTGCAGAGCTCCTGCTCCCAGGAAAGTTTCTCCAGAGACCAGCTATATCAAGAACTCAAGTGAATCCTGGAGAAAACAGACAGCAGTGTGAACAACTACATTTAAAGACCCTGCTGTGAGGTGACTACTATGGCTAAGACACCCATCACCCATTAAAGGTCAGTACAATGCTAGTGCTAAGCTGCAGCCAACTAACTTGCCTCCATCATCCTTACTGGTGCCAAAAGACTGCTCTTAAAATCTCCTGCTATTAAATGTTTTTGAAGTTCTACATTACACTTAGTAAAAAAGACTTTTTTATATTTTAAATTCTAGCCTCATTTTTCAATACTACATTTCCACCGCACGAATCCCGAGGGAACAACGGACTGAGGAAGTACACCGTGACACAACACTTCATGAGGGCCACTACCACTTTCATCCTCTGCATCGGCTCCTCCTGGACTCACTGCACCTCACAGGGGTTGTCGAGTTTGGATATCACCTATGGCATTCTACGGCGGGTCCATCAGTGGCTGCAGCAAATAATGTACAAAGTAAACCACCTTACTAACATAGACTGTAGGTTCTTCCCCTCTCTAGGAACTTGCTGTGGCTTAGTGACTTACAAGTAGATTAAATCCAAAGTAGTCTAGCACTGGGGCTGAAAATTAAAAATCTCCTTATATCAAAGGGGTTATCCCATGAATAGCATTACTATGCAATGAACGGTGAATTTCAAATGAAGTATTATTGCTATATACATGGTGGCTCAGTGATTAGCACTGGTGCTTTGCAGCTCTGGGGTCCTAGGTTCGAATCCGACCAAGAACAACATCTGCATGAAGTTTGTATGTTCTCTTCGTGTTTGCATAGGTTTCCTCACGATCCTCCGGTTTCCTCCCACACTCCAAAGACATACTGATAGGGAACTTAGATTGTGAGCCCCATTGCAGACAGCTTGATGCTAATGTCTATAAAGCGCTGCGGAATAGGTCAGCGTTATATAAATGCATAGTAAATAAAAAATATATATATACATGAAATAAAAATATCTCTGGGCTATATGTGAGGGGCTATTTTCTATGCAGGGGAAAGGGGTTAACAAAATCTAATTTCAATACATTCTGAGAGATGCAGGTGCTTGCTGAGCTGCTGCCCATCCATAGAAAGGGAAGAAAGTCGTTAAAATACATGAGCAAAAAAAAGTTTTTCATTCATCAGGAGTCCATGTGGAAAAATGGACACATTTTAAACTGTATCCCCAGGGGTGCTATGATTAAGAACGGGGATGCGATTTGAAATGTGTAAGAATCCTTTTTCCCAGATGGACTTTTAATGTTTATACTTAATAAGAGGAGATTTGATTTCTCAACCCCAGCGCTGAGCTAGTTTACATTTTATCCCTCAGTGATTTGTGGATAATGGGACTGTAGACTTATTGGAATCCCTCTTATAAGCTATAAATGGCAGCTATCTATTATCTTCAAATGACGTGCAGTGTCTTGCACAACTAATGTGCAGTACCAAAATGCACCTACTGAAAAAGCTGATGATGAAAGTTGTGTTGGAGTCTGATTTGGTGGCATTTTGGGTTCTCACTCCATTGAGGCAAACAGGCTGGTACTGTATGCATTACAGAGGTTGTCTCATCTCAGACTATGGGGGCATATCGCTAGGGTATGCCCCCATTGTCTTATAGTTGCAAGTCCCACCGCTGGGACCTGCACCTATATCAAGAATGGAGCCCTGCAAGTGCTCTGGTCCGGCCACCACCAAGTGCTCTCCCCATAGAAGTGAATGGAAGTGCATCGTGCATGAACGAACACTTCTATGGGCCCGATGGAAATAGCCGAGCCAGTGCTGGGCTTTTTTTGGCAGCCCCATATAAAATAAAAGGAGGGAGGCTGCACATGCGCAGTGCACCCTTCAACACTTTTGGGGCTCCGTTCTCGATATAGGTGTGGGTCCCAGAGTTGGGACCTGCACCTATAAGACAATGGGGGCATATCCTAGTGATATGCTCCCATTGTCTGAGATGAGACAACTCTTTTAACTCTTCTAAGGGTCCTTAGAAGTCTTCTGGTGTAAATTCATCGAGATTTGCTTCGGTTGTTTTTTTTTTTTTTACACTTGGTACCTTTTTGGATTTTAATCCTTTTTGGACAATAAGAACTTTTTGCCATATTACATGATATATTCATGCATTGTATTGAACCCTTAGCAGTATTTGGGTAAATGTTTGTAATGACAATGTTATGAGTGTTTTAGGTCTTGATGGCCAGGGCTTTTGGAATGAATGAATAAAGATATCATAATCACATCTGATTAGATTTTGCACATACACTATTTTTCACTGTGCATTTCTATGGAAATTAGTACTTCTTGTGGTAGAAACTTGAGTTTTGCAGATGTTTAATTGCAGTGTCCCACTCAGCGATGGTCGTGGGTAATTTAAACTTTTGATGTATGTGTATTTAATGTATTGTGGTATCAAGCTGTAATTCCTATCAGGCTGTAAGAGTGTCTTAACATTATTCGCCGCTAGGTGGTGCTGGCACCATTTATACAGTGACTTGCAAAAGTATTCACCCCCCTTGAGTTTTTTCGTATATTGCTTTATTACAGCGTTAAGTTCAATGTTTTGTTAATCTAAACTTGATGTGATGAATCAGAACACAATAGTCTAAGTTGGTTAAGTGAAATGAGAAAAATATATAAATAAAACTATTGTTTAGAAATAGAAAACAGAAAATTGCCATGTGCGTATGTATTCACCCCCTTTGTTAGGAAGCCCATAAAAAGCTCTGGTGCAACCAATTACCTTCAGAAGTCACATAATTAGTGAAATGATGTCAAACTGTGTGCAATCTAAGTGTCACATGATCTGTCATTACATATAAACTAACTATTGTCCCACTTAGGACCCTCGGGATAAATAACAAATAAATCACGTGCAAAAGTCCCTTTAGGGGTCCTTTTGATAAAAATACAAACTTTATTATAATTCATTTAAAACACTAAATAAAAAGAACCAAACACTATTAGGTGATTAAAACTATCAGGAGGCAGTTATGGGCTTATATCTTATCACAATGTGCAGTAAATGGTCACTGAACAGTCGCTCAGCACTATGTGTTAAGAGCTTTGTTCTCCAAAGCTTTTCTCAATAGATGCTCTGCTTATCACTAGCAGTATATTATTCATTGATAACAAAGGGCTTTGTACTGGAGATCAGCTGAGAGATGTGGCACTACTCCTCCTATTGTACATTACTGACACAGCTCTCTGTATGTTTTATTAACTGATGTGATCACTAGTGGTGAATAATTGGGTTCCACTGTTCACTTCTATATTGAAAATTGCTGCAATCAATGATAGAATTACACGGACCAAGTATAGTGGACTCAATAACCCCTATATATCAGGCATCCATCATTTACTCACACCGTCTCCATACAAAAGTTTTGGAAGCTAATCTCCCACTGAGCACACACACAGTTGCTGGGTGTCTGATCCGGATTCTATCCCTACAATAGTATTCAATGCATAGCCTTGTACTGTCTCCTGCCTAAAATGCGCAAACTAACACTACCCCGCACGACATGATTCACCGGGGAGTTGGGGTAATAGCCGCTATTACTCTAACTCCCCTGACGAAGCGGCATTGCGGCATTGTGGCGAAACATGTTGGGCGGGGTACTGTTAGTTTGCACATTTTCGGCTGCAATACCTAAGCAAGAGGCATCACTAACCAAACACTGCCATGAAGACCAAGGAACTCTCCAAACAAGTAAGGGACAATGTTGTTGAGAAGTCAAGGTTAGGTTATAAAAAAATATGCAAATCTTTGATGATACCCAGGAGCACCATCAAATCTATCATAACCAAATAGAAAGAACATGGCACAACAGCAAACCTGCCAAGAGACGGCCGCCCACCAAAACTCACGGACCGGGCAAGGAGGGCATTAATGAGAGAGGCAGCACAAAGACCTAAGGTAACTCTGGAGGAGCCGCAGAGTTCCACAGCAGAGACTGGAGTATCTGTACATAGGATGACAATAAGCCGTACGCTCCATAGAGTTGGACTTTATGGCAGAGTGGCCAGAAGAAAGCCATTAATTTCAGCTAAAAACAAAAGGCATGTGGGAGACTCCCAAAATGTATGGAGGAAGGTGCTCTGGTCTGATGAGACTAAAATTGAACTTTTCAGCCATCAAAGAAAACGCTATGTCTGGCGCAAACCCAACACATCACATCACCGAAAGAACACCATCCCCACAGTGAGACATGACGGTGGCAGCATCATGCGGTGGGGATGTTTTTCAGCAGTCAGGACTGGGAAACTGGTCAGAGTTGAGAGAAAGATGGATAGTGCTAAATACAGGGATATTCTTGAGCAAAACCTGTACCACTCTGTGCGTGATTTGAGGCTAGGATGGAAGTTCACCTTCCAGCAGGACAATGACCCCAAACACACTGCTAAAGCAACACTTGAGTGCTTTAAGGGGAAACATGTAAATGTGTTGGAGTGACCTAGTCACAGCCCAGATCTCAATCCAATAGAAAATCTGTGGTCAGACTTAAAGATTGCTGTTCACAAGCGCAAACCATCCAATTGGAAGGAGCTGGAGCAGTTTTGCAAGGAGGAATGGGCAAAGTATAGACAGATGTAGAAAGAAAGGAAGATTCCTCAAATTACAATTACCAAGCCTGTTACTAGGAATACAGCTGAACTAATATTTGGATTATTGCTTTTCTATATACATAAACTGTACTGACTACCTGGAGACAAGTGATTCAAGTAAAAGTTCTATTGTTTACCACAATTGACTCATCATCTTTTCCACCACCTTCATTTGCACTTAACGGTGCTGGCGTCACAAACAACCGGGGTCCCAGCCTCCAAAGCACCCTAAACACCCACACTATCAAGGACACCTCAACTACCATCTGGCTTGTGATCCCTGTACTAGTGAGTGCCCAGGAGAATTTAGTGCTGTCTTCCCCATCACTGCACTGCCGGCCTAGGGAGGCTCTGCTAACCGTGAGTAAAAACAACTACTACCCCCATCGGCACACTGTGCCTCACGTGTTGCCCCTGCGGACCCGGTAGCTGCATAATGAACAATGTGATTTAGTTCCTCAAGATCAGAAACAGATACTGTAGCAGTGATGTGTGCTCAGATAGTAATAATACTGAGGTTCTTTAACCCTTAAGATACCAGATGTTTTTTCGTTTTTGCGTTTTATTTTTCTTTCCTATCTTCCTTGAGCCATAACTTTTTTATATTTCCGTTCACATAGCTTTATGAGGCCTTTTTTTTTTGCAGGACAGGTTGTACTTTCTAATGCCACCATTAATTATGGCATACAATGTAGTGGGAAATGGTAAGAAGATTTTTTTACATCACCATATTCTGACCACCATCATTTTTTTTATAGTTATATCTACTGAGCTGTGTGCAGGCTTATTTTTGGTGGAACGATCTGTAGTATTTATTTTTTTTGTACCATTTTGAAGTGTGTGACTTTATAAAAAAAATTTGGGTAAGAGAAGCAATGAAAAAATGTAAATTTGGCCATTTTGACCCTTTTTTTGTTACGCCATTTGCCGCATGGAAAAATATTTTTATATTTTAATAGTACGGGCGTTTTCAGTCACATATTTTTTGTTATTTAGGTATTTATATTTTATTATGCAGAAAGGGAGGTGATTTAAACTTTATTTTTTTATGTGTAACAGTTTTTTTAATTTTTTGCAATGATTTTGAAGCTCAAATATGAGCCTACAAAATCTTTACATTTTTAATTTTCAGCAATCATGTATTTTTAAACTGGACTTATTATTGAGAATTGCTAATTTCTTATGTTGGCCTGCCATTTGATGGCCAAAATAAGAATTGCACTTTGAATGTACTCAGCCTCTTCAACAAGGCTGAGCCCATTCAAATCAATCACCGGCATCCCCGTTGGCCGAAAGGGGACGCCAGTAACGCTCGCGCTTCCGGGTTTTTGCGCGTTTAGATGGCGTAATCTTACTTGATCACGCCACCTAAAGCCTTTAATTACCACAACGATCGGCATTATTGCCAGTCGCGGTAATTAGCTACAGGTCTCTGCCATTTTAAACAGCAGAGACCTGCCGGTCATGACGCCTGCTGCTCGTGCGAGCAGGTGCCATGTTTGCCTATCGCTCCAGCGCCGTACTCGTACAGCACTGGTAGCAAAAGGTTTAAAGGGTTGTGTCGGATTAGAAACCACAGTGCCACACCTGTCCACAGGTTGTTTGTGGTATTTCAGCATAGTCCCATTCACTTCAATAGAGCTGTGCAACAGTACCATATGGAACACTGAGGGCATATCAGGTGCAGGTCCCACCTCTGGGATTCTTTCCTATCTCCAGAAAGTGAAGGAGAGCAGGCCACACATGCATAGCATGCTCTCCATTCATCACTATGGGAGTTGTGAAAATAGACAAGCAAGTGATCGGCTATTTTCTGAAGTCCTGTAGCGGTAGTTGGAGAGCACACCATACAAGCATGGCCACCTCTCCATTCACCGCTATCTGATCCGGCTATTTTTGGAAATCCCATACTGGTGAACGTGACTGCTCTCTGTTCACTCTGGGGATCCAATTCTGGAAATGGAAATGAGACCCTGATGTGGGACCCACACCTATCTTACATCGATGCCATGTCCTAGATATATGCCCTCAAGGGCCCAAATGGGAGCACCCCTTTAAGCAACCCTTCAACAGAACAAGGAGAACAGCAAAATATCTAAGGGGGTGCACAGGTTGCTGATGCACCGTGGTCCTGGTCACTAAGTCACCTAAAATAAACCATCTTTATAAATGATCTTCTGAGTACAGAAGAGCATCACACACATGGTGGCTCAGAAATGGGCTTTCTTTCCTTTGGGCTCTGTGTTCAAATTTGTCTAAGGGCAACATCTGTACAAATTAGTGTGTTTTCCTCGTGTTTGCATGGACTTTCTCTAATTATGTGGCACACTTCAAAAACATACTATGAAATTGTTCCTACTGTGTGTTACGAATAGGAATATAAGATTGGAAGAATCACTGGGGTGACCTCATAGTGTTTTTCCAAGGGCCCCAGTATTTTCAAGGATATATTCAAGATATACAGATGCTTTCTACATCATGCATAGAAACTAGTCTAAAACTTAAAAGGTTGAGTGCCTATATTTCCCGTTAATCAACTGAATTCTTTCTTTCTTCCCCACATCCAGAATAAATTACTGTCGCCAACCTTAATGGAAGTTTCCTTTTGCAGATTTCTTTTTTCCTGCTTCTACCATCTGGTGGGCCTGGAAGTTTGTCTTTGGCATAGTACCCAAAAATCAGCGCTCTGTATGGAACTTTATTTTTCGAGATGACTTGTACAACCCACCACACAGTTGAACGTTGCCGTACACATCCTCCATAGAGGATTTTCAGCAAAAACTAACAAATTATATTTCATTCTGTTTAGGACAAACACCCTAAATATTACCTCAATTTACAGAGGCTGAAAAGTGTTTGCTTATTGCAAGAAGCAATCAAATACAATTAGCGACATTCAATGGCTTTCATTACTGACTACGGGGAAGCCAATAAGACTTGATTCAAGTGTTTTTCTCTCTTAGTGCTCTATGCATGAATACACGTATGATTCCAACTTCCTTTCATGTCATTAGCCACAGTATTTGAAGTGAGTATTCCCTTTGTCGCTCAGGACGGAAACGTAGATGGTAATGATTCAGAGATCTCAATTATCTTTTGTGATTTATAAACCATACTCTTAGAAGCCATGCCTGTGGACTTTCTCAGCTGTTTGGGCAGTAGGCATTTTTTAGAGTATTATTCCGGGGTGCTTCATAGATTGTAACCCTTAAAGACTATGAACTCCTTCATGGACATTTTTTCTGATTGTATTTTACTAATTTTGGGCTTAAACAATTTTTTTTTAATTGGACTTTATTAGAAAAATTCAGCTGTTTTTGGAGTACAAGGGTTAAAAAATCAGTCTGTTTGGTATCTGTCACAGTCTGTTTTCTCTGAATCCATCATCTGACAGATAATATGTAGCTCTTATCTCTGATCTCCTGACCTGGTTAACACTTATTTAAGCTATATTCTTATCAGTTTAATAAAAACTGAGCTCTAATGAGTGTTTATAAGCAGAGAATTTAAAGAAAACAGACCGTGACAGATTGCACCCTTGTTTCTCAAAAACATCTGAATATTTCTATTATTAAGACCAATTGAAAAATGTATTTCTAGCCTAAAATGAGTAAAATGCAATCATAAAAAAATACCCCTGAAGGTGTCCATAGACTTTAGAGGGAATCTGTCACCAGGAAATTCACTGATAAACCAGGTACAACACCTTGTACGGGTTAGCTCAGCTGAATGATGATACCTTTCACCTAACAATCCATTGCTTCATTCTGGAGAAAGAAATCTTTTTTATCCATATGTAAATGAGCAGTTAAGTGCACCAAGGGCGGGCCTAAGCCACCCTATGCACCCTTGCTCCTCCTGCTTCCTCTGCCAGGCCCTACCTCTCCTTCCTGATTAAAACGGCCAAGTTCCTGTGTAGTCATCTTGCATGGTCCACCAACCATGCTATTTCTAACCATGTTTCCATTTTTTGTTGTGGGAGTGGGAGAGGTCCTATATTTCCTGTTTGTTAGTACTGTTTTATATGTGAGTACTGATGGCAGTTTCATCATTTTAATCAATGCCAATATTTTTGAATGTATCTCAAGAAACAACATATCAACCCAGCTGAAACTTAGTATATAAAGGAAAACATAAACCAAGATATTTTTTTTTACTGACGACAAGAACAGGCCATCTCCAACTGACAGGTAAGAAATGGTACCGTCAGTCAGGATCTTGGCTGATTCTTCCACTCTCCTGTGATGTTTTAACAAAGAGATACCTTCTTTATAGATTTTACTCTTCACTTTAAGGCATGCGCTTGCTCCCCCAACTGCAGCATTTGATTTACCTCTCAATTCTTTGAGTTTGATTTTTTTTTTTATGAAAATGTTTTGAATTATTTTTTTTTTTTTACAGAAATAAACATGCAGTATATAAGCCTTTCAGACTTTATCACATTGTAAATATACACAGTTATTTAATATGAATTGTCACATGAGAAACATATCAATTCTACCAAATTTATAGTGGTTGTCCAGTATTAGATACAGGACTCCTAAGAAAGACAATGGGAGTCCTGGTCACCCCTTCCCATATAATAATTAACAGCTTTTTTATACATACACTAATACAGGAAGAGCTGTCAAACACTGTGAGTGAGTGGGGTAATCAGGACTCTCATTGTCTCTCCCAAGAGTCCTGTCAGGATTTATTCTGCTTTTTATTTAGAAATCAAGCTCCAAACCATATAACCTCATATAACCCTTTATATTGCATACTTGCATACTTCATTTTCTCTTTCCCTATCATGTCCTGATCTGTTCCCTTTAAATAATGCACATAGTAACAAAGTCTATAACATTGACTGCACTCCTTAAAGGCGTTGGCCAATCTGGGACATTGATGGCCTATCATTAGGATATACCATTAATATCAGATAGGTGCTGGCCCCACCTCTAGGACCTGATCTTTTCTAGAGAACAGGACCCTGAAGTGAAGGACAGCATACAGCACCTACGCGGGCTGCTCTCCATTCTTCACTATGAGAAAACAGCAGCATAAGGCCTCATGCACACGGCCGTTGTTTTGGTCCGCATCCGAGCTGCAGTTTTTGCGGCTGGGATGCGGACCCATTCACTTCAATGGGGCCGCAAAAGATGCGGACAGCACTCCGTGTGCTTTCTGCATCCGTTTCTCCGTTCCGTGGTCAGCAAAAAAAAAAAAAGCCTGTCCTATTCTTGTCCGCGCTTTACGGACAAGAATAGGCAGTTATATTAAAGGCTGTCCGTGCCGTTCCGCAAATTGCGGAAAACGCACACAGACGCCATCCGTGTTTTGCGGATCCGCGATTTGCGGACCGCAAAACACCCAATGGCCGTGTGCATGTAGCCTAATAAGTATCAAATAGAAATATCTGGACACAGGAGCATTTTTTTTTATTATTACATAGTAACATAGTTTATAAGGCTGAAAAAAAGACATCTGTCCATCCAGTTCAGCCCGTTATCCTGCAAGCTGATCCAGGATAAAAAAATTAAAAAAACTGTGATGTGGAAGCCAATTTTCCTCATTCTAGGGGGAAAAAAATTCCTTCCCGACTCGAATCACCTCCTCAGGCAGAGAGTTCCATAGTCTCACTGCTCTTACCATAAAGAATCCTCTTCTTTTCGGTAATCATGATACAACCACTATAATGTTATATTTGTTCCATGGAGCACTACTTCTTATTCCTTTAAGATTCTCCTTAAAGGACTGTAGGAATAGGGCCTCATGTACACATATATATCTGTTCTGCGGTCCACAAACCACGGATCTGCAAAAAACAGATATGGGCCATGTGCATCCTGCACGTTTGTAAAAATGCCTATTCTTGTCTACAAAACTGAGAAGAATAGGACTTGTTCTATCTACTTTGCAGAACGGTGGAACGGACATATGGATAAGGACAGCACAAACACCATTTTTTGCTGCCCCCCATTGAAATGAATAGATTTGCATCCAATCCGCAAAACATGAGGCCGTACATTCAGACTGTTTATGTTTTTGTAGTGAACATCTGTAACTGAATGACAGGTAGAAGACAAGAGAAGACAAATTTACAAGAGAACAGTTTGGTTAACAAGCCCTCCCCTGAAAAAAAAATGGTTGCCTCTCTTGGCGCCGGAGCTTGTTTTTGTCATCTCCTCGATCACCTGACATTTTAATCATTACAGCAAATAACACAAGAGGAGTCATTCAGAATTTCAGATACAGTACTTGAGAATTGACTCCAATCATCCATACAGTGATGGCTTATTGATCAGTTTTAAGGGAACACATCATATAAAGAAGATTGTCTTCTGTTTGTGTATATTAGGCTACGCGCTGTAAATAATCGAGGCATCGTATCCCCGTATATATCTCATCTAAATCACCCAGAAGCTTAAACAAGAGTCTGAACTATTGATGTCTTTCTTCCAGATGGCACGGCCACAAACCATCCTGCATTTTTTAGTATTTTATTACATGGTAAAGTGCATTATGTAAAACCATAAATTCATCCTACAAACAGGTACAAATACCTATAGACAGTGCCGTGCTGGGGAATTACACACTTACTATATATACAGCTGCAAGAAAAAACGTAAGTGAATCCTTTGGAATCACCTGGATTTGTGGTCTGTTATCCATGTCACAATTACAAGCACAATCTAACTAAACTAATAACAGATATACAGTGGTATCGGACATGTCTTTTACTGATGTAGGAGTGTCCCTGGGATAATACTGGACGGACGATACGTGCCACCAGAGGTCCTGGCCTCGGTGGAGTAAGAACCGGATCATTGCGGTTACAGCGGCGAATGCTGCTTGCGCAGCATGTCCGGGCCGGTTCTTACTGGGAACAGGTAAAGAGCAGGGTGGGTGCCTGTTCCCCACGGCCAGCCCAGGTTATTTGAGTTGCTGGGCCTCTGAAGAACCCAGCCTGCTGAAGATGGGGGGTGGGGTGTGTCTTGCTGTGCTGGAGATTTTGAGAGACAGAATCTGGTGCTGGTCAAGGAGAGACTGGGCACAGCACAAACTGAAGGATAGCCCTGGGACCTATGGGGCTACTAGCCGAAGGGGCTCTGGCCTGAGGGAGACAAAGGCAGGTAGCCTAGAAGCCTGCAGGACCAGTGTGGTCTGTCCAGAAACAAGGTGACTCAAACCTGCTGTTTATTTGCTATGGAAGGACTTTTGTTCTATGCACTATGTGGATACGCACCTGTGTGGTCTGCACATTGCCTGTTATGCCTTTGGTGTGAATAAAGTCATAGTGTATCACAAAGATTGTCTGTGATTGCCTCAATACTGCCGCCGCTACCGTAGCCTACCACGAGCACATCCCCACACTGAGCACATAAAGCAATAAATAGCGTTGAGTGAATCAAAGTGTCCGAAGTGGACTTTGATACAAATTTCAGGAATAATTTGATTTGCCGCAAAGCCGAATTTCCTTGCGCTTCTATTTCCTCGCAAATCACTTTTTCCTGAAATGGAGTTAAAAAAAAAAGGACATACTTATCTCATCTATTTGCGCGGGAAGATGCCACCACAACCATCTTGATTGCAGAAACTGTGCAAAATCTGGCGCAGGGTGACATGTGCATCACCGCGCTGCCTGTGATATGATGGACAGCGCCTGGCCAGCGCGATGATGTCATCATGTGATGTCTTCAATGAAGATGGCCACGAATGCCTCTCCACAATCAAATGGATAAGGTAAGTATGTTTTTGTTTTTTTAACCAGATTAGCCCCTGCAAGGCCTTCATTTTAATATTAGATGCTGCGATCAGTGATGAACGTGACATCTGAGGGGTTCAGTGATGCGGGGGGCGCTTAATTAGTCACAAATCAATTTTTTTTGTGAAATTCAGCAAAGTAGCCTATTTAAATTTTTCACAACTTCGCTCATCTCTAGCAATATACTATAAAATATATCAATACATATCCACAAGGAGAAAAAGTAAGTGACCTTTGAGTGTAGTGAACTAAATATATGTCACGGACGTTCCCGCGACAGGTGGCAGGAGATCGGTGAGACTGGCAACACGTGGTTTGATCTGACATGTTTTCCGTTTGGATCAAATGACATCTGTGTTGTTTCTGGTGCTTGCCACACCTTCTTTCCCCAGGTGTGGCTATTATGGTCATTTAACCTTCTCTGTTTATTGTTGTTTCTCCCACTATGCTATGTGGTTTATAGCTTCAGTTGGAGTTGTGGAGAGCTGGTGTGTGGATCTCGGCTGAGTTCCTGGTGCTGCCATAGCCACTTGAAGTTAGGTGTTTTATTTCCCTTTTGTATTTTGTTTGGGTTATTATGTGTGTTGCCTTTCCCTGTCATTTTTATTAAGGCCTGAGGGAGACTCCTGTTCATCCTTCCTTTTGGAGGAACAGGTTGTCTCAGTCTTAACATTAGTACCAGGGTCCTATAGGGTGCATAAACTCACCTACCTCTGGGTTCTGTTCATACTGTGTCACGGACGTTCCTGTGACAGGTGCCAGGAGATCAGTGAGACTAGCATCACGTGGTTTGATCTGACAGGTTCCTTGTGGATCAATTTGTGTCTGTGTTGTTTCTTGTAATGGCCACACCCCTTTTTTCAGGTGTTGCTTATGTGGTCATTTAACCTTCCCTATTTATTGTGGCTTCTCCCACCATGCTGTGCGGTTTATGTGTTTGGATCTCGGCTGAGTTCCTGTGCTTCCTTAGCCATTTGAAGTTAAGTGTATTCTTCCCCTTTTGTTTATTGTGTTGGTTTACTTGTGTTGCTCTTTTCCCTGTCATTTGTGTTTAGGCATGAGGGCGACTCCTGTTTGTCATACCCTTTGGAGGAACAGGTTGTCTCTTGTCCTGACATTAGTTCCAGGGTCCTATAGGGTGAGTTGGGACTTTAGGTTCCGGTGTATGAACTCACCTACCTTTGGGGTCAGTTCATACTTGCAGTCAGTCAGGACTTTGATTAGGATTTCTCTAGGAGTTTACCTGCTCCTTTCCCTAGTTTCCAGGTCTTTTCCCCTCACCCCTTTTCCTCCTACATTCGTTGTAGGTTTCCTTCCCACACCAAAGTGTGACATACTGGTAGTTAGTCAGGACTTTGTTTAGGGTTTTACTAGGAGGTGTCCATTTCCTTTCCCTAGTTTCCAGGTATTATTCTCTCACCCCTTTCGCTCCTATGTTCGGTGTGGTGTTTCCCTCCCACACCCGAACGTGACAATATAACCATTTAGCAGCAACCCCCTCCACCAAAAGTTTCCGGTAGTCAAAGCAAAAATATGCACAATGTGGAGTGGAATTGTGTACTAATCCTCCCTGCAAATGTATTCTTCAATATTTCTGGAATGAGTGCACGGGTCTCCTCAGTTCATATAGCATCTCAATAAGTTTAAGGGCAGTCCATTCCACAAAGCTCATGAGCTGTTGCTCTTACATTCACCTGTATTAGTAATATGCAGAACTCCATATATGCAGGTTCATTTACTTTTTCTTGCAACTGTTTAAAGGGATTCTGTCATCAGATTTTACCCCTATAACCTAAAGATATCCTCATGTCTGGACTAATAAGAAGAATCCTAAGCTGGCCTTATTAAACCTCACTGTAGCTCTATTTGTCAAAAAAACAGGTTTTTATAACCTGCCAATCACTTACTTAAGGTGCCCAAGGGGAGGTCCGTTAATACAGGGTGCCCGGCCGCACCCCTCGCCGTCCGGTGCCCAGCGCCGCCTTCCGTCTTCATCGCCGCCTTCCCTGTCTTCAGCGCCGCCTTCTACAGCTCAGCGCCGCCTCTGCAATCCTCCCGTCCCTCTGCCAGATCCCGCGCCTCTGCAGGTCTCACCTGAAGAAATATGATCTGTTCCTTCAGATAAGGCCTCATGCACACGACCGTTGTGTGCATCCGTGGCCGTTGTGCCGTTTTCCGTTTTTTTTCAATGGGTCCGTGGAAAAATCGGAAAATGCACCGTTTCGCAGCCGAAACCGTGATCCGTGTATCCTGTCCGTCAAAAAAATATGACCTGTCACGGACCCATTAAAGTCAATGGGTCCGTGAAAGAACACGGATGCACACAAGATTGGCATCCGTGTCCGTGATCCGTGGCCGTAGGTTAGTTTTTATACAGACGGATCCGAAGATCCGTCTGCATAAAAGCTTTTTCATAGCTGAGTTTTCACTTCGTGAAAACTCAGAACCGACAGTATATTCTAACACAGAGGCGTTCCCATGGTGATGGGACGCTTCAGGTTAGAATATACTAACAGAACTGTGTACATGACTGCCCCCTGCTGCCTGGCAGGTGCTGCCAGGCAGCAGGGGGCAGCCCCCCCCCTGTAGTTAACACATTGGTGGCCAGTGTGGCCGCCTTCCCCCTCCCTCCCCTGTAGTTAACTCATTGGTGGCCAGTGCGGCTGGCCCCCCCTCCCCTGTAGTTAACTCATTGGTGGCCAGTTATACTTACCTGCGAGCTGCGATGTCTGCGTCCGGTCGGGAGCTCCTCCTACTGGTAAGTGACAGGTCCGGCCGGGAGCTCCTCCTACTGGTAAGTGACATGACCTGTCACTTACCAGTAGGAGGAGCTCCCGGCCGGACGCAGACATCGCAGACATCGCAGCTCGCAGGTAAGTATAATGGTTCTACAAATTTCTAAGTAACCATGGCAACCGGGACTGCAGTAGCGTCCTGGTTGCCATGGTTACCGATCGGAGCCCCAGCGATTAAACTAGGACTCCGATCGGTACACTCCGCTGCCACCAATGATAGGGGGGAGATTTTAATTAGGAGGGGGAGGGAGGGGAGAAGGCCCACTGGCCACCAACGAGTTAACTACAGGGGAGGGAGGGGGGGCCCACTGGCCACCAACGAGTTAACTACAGGGGAGGGAGGGGGGGCCCACTGGCCACCAATGAGTTAACTACAGGGGAGGGAGGGGGGCCGGCTGCACTGGCCACCAATGAGTTAACTACAGGGGAGGGGGGCCCACTGGCCACCAATGAGTTAACTACAGGGGAGGGGGGGCCCACTGGCCACCAATGAGTTAACTACAGGGGAGGGGGGGGCGGCCGCACTGGCCACCAATGAGTTAACTACAGGGGAGGGAGGGGGGGCGGCCACACTGGCCACCAATGTGTTAACTACAGGGGGGGGGCTGCCCCCTGCTGCCTGGCAGCACCTGCCAGGCAGCAGGGGGCAGTCATGTACACAGTTATTTTAGTATATTCTAACCTGAAGCGTCCCCATCACTATGGGAACGCCTCTGTGTTAGAATATACTGTCGGATTTGAGTTTCACAATGTAACTCAAATCCGACGGTATATTCTAACATAGAGGCGTTCCCATGGTGATGGGGACGCTTCAAGTTAAAATATACCATCGCATTGGAGAAAACTCCGATCCGATGGTATATTAACTCCTGACTTTACATTGAAAGTCAATGGGGGACGGATCCGTTTGAAATTGCACCATATTGTGTCAACGTCAAACGGATCCGTCCCCATTGACTTGCATTGTAATTCAGGACGGATCCGTTTGGCTCCGCACGGCCAGGCGGACACCAAAACGACTTTTTTTTCATGTCCGTGGATCCTCCAAAAATCAAGGAAGACCCACGGACGAAAAAACGTTCACGGATCACTGAAAAACGGAACCCCGTTTTGCGGACCGCAAAAAAATACGGTCGTGTGCATGAGGCCTTAAGACTGACTGCATTTAAGGATGTCAGGGATGAATGCGAGGAACTTTTTGGGAACAACTGTTCCAGTTGAAAACAATGGACCCAGCCATCAGTGTCATAAAAACTTTTATATAAAAATTAAGGCAGCCATACACATTTGATAAATGTCAGCTGAACCCACCAACTTCAGCAGGACCATCCAACCATTTAATGAGTATGGTGTCCTAATGCTCCAGAAAAGGTAGATGTTGAACGCCAACATGCCAGTGCTTTGTTCTCACAGTAGACCAGGTTACTCCCCTGTCCTTACTTAGAGTGCATGCATGCTTGGCCAAACCAATTGTATATGTGTATGGAAGAGTTGAGTCATAACTTTTCAGCTATGTGCTATTGATAACTCAGGCAGCAGCATATCCTCTGTGCTTGCACCAACCCTCAGAGCAATAATGCAGGCATGAAATTGAAAGGGCCAGGAGAGATCTCTGGCCCTGTCAATCAGGGTTGAGGGAGAAGTCTTTTAAGGGGTAGGGGGCCTGGGGGCAGCCCCTCGGTGCTCCAGGATGCTCATTTTGATTGAATTTGATTCAATCATCTCTAACAGTAATAATCATATGACTTGAGAATGTTGGGCTAAGCTTAAAGAGCGCTTGTGTATAGGATCAATCCTATTAAACCAGGCATATGCCCTGGTAGGGGTCATTCTGCAATATGGTCAAAATCCATTGTGCCCCTTTGTATGCAAATTAGGGCTTCAATGCACCAAGGAGTCGGTCCAAACCCCTTGGCACACCTCGGCCTCTCCACTTTATTGTCCGGGCCCTATTTTCCTCTATACTTGGCGTATGCACAGTAATCATCTCAGCAACAGGGAAACCCAAAGGAGATGTACTGAGAATGCACCAGTGGTGAATCTCCTAAACAGGTTTCTTTAAAAGGGGTTTTTCAGATTGAAGAGTCTACTTTGGCTTGCTAAAAATACCAGTCTTGCCTATGGGATGTATCTGGTATTGTAGTTCAGCCTCATTCACCTGAGGGTAGCCAACTGTAATACCCTATGGACAAGAGTGGTACTGTTTTGGGGAAAAACAGACTCTTGTTTTCAATCCTGATAAACTCCCCCTTAGCACAAGTATCACATTTAACTATTTACAGTATAGCTGTAAGTCCTGCAGTCCTGATCAAAAGGCCACTTGAAAAATGGCAAAAAAATCATATTTAGCATGGCTGGATCTTAGCAAGGTTCCAAGTAGAGCTTCAACATGCAACAAGAAGAAATGGGAGTGAGATAAAACATTTTTTGAGCATTCAATTTAATGAAAACAACGAATAAACTAAAACAGGCTGTTTTTCAGCTGATCAAAAGTTTAGGACCACACCTCCAAAAAAAAACTAAACCCCCCCAAAACAGAAATCCAACTTCCAAACATGAACTCAGTAATGATTAGCTCCGCCGTTATTGTTTATCACTTCAAAAATTTGTTTCGGCATGCTTGATGCAAGCGTTTCCATGAGGTGAGTGGGAACATTTCTCCAAGTGGTAAAGACAGCCACACGAAGGCCATCTACTGTCTGGAACTGTTGTCCATTTTTGTAAACTTCCCTTGCCATCCATCCCCAAAGGTTCTCAATTGGATTTAGATCATGAGAACACGCAGGATGGGCCAAAAGAGTGATGTTATTCTCCTGGAAGAAGTCCCTTGTCCTGCGGGCATTGTGTACTGTAGCGTTGTCCTGTTCAAAAACCCAGTCGTTACCACACAGACGAGGGCTCTCAGTCATGAGGAATGCTCTCTGCAACATCTGGACATAGCCAGCGGCCGTTTGATGCCCCTGCACTTCCTGAAGCTCCATTATTCCACTGAAGGAAAAAGCACCCCAGACCATAATGGCGCCCCCTCCACTGTGGCGCGTAGAAAACATCTCAGGTGGGATCTGCTTGTCATGCCAGTAACGTTGGAAACCATCAGGACCATCAAGGTTAAATTTTTTCTCATCAGAGAATAAAACTTTCTTTCACCTTTGAATGTCCCATGTTTGGTGCTCTCTTGCAAAGTCCAAACGAGCAGTTCTGTGGCGTTCAAGGAGACAAGGTCTTTGAAGACGGTCTTTGTTTTTGAAGCCCTTCAGTCTCAGATGCCGTTTGATGGTTATGGGGCTGCAGTCAGCACCAGTAAGGGCCTTAATTTGGGTAGAGGATCGTCCAGTGTCTTGACGGACAGCCAATTGGATCCTCTGGCTCAGTGCTGATGACATTTTTTTGTGTCTTTCACTTGACGTTTTTGTTCCATAACCCTCAGGATCATTTAAGAAATTCCAAATGACTGTCTTACTGCGTCCCACCTCAGCAGCGATGGCGCGCTGTGAGAGACCCTGCTTATGTAGTTCAACAACCCGACCACGTTCAAAAAGGGAGAGTTTTCTTGCCTTTGTCATCACAACGTGTGACTACCTGACAGAAAATGACAATGAATCCACATCTTTGCACAGATTTGGCCTTTTAAAGGCACGTGGTCCTAAAATTTTGATCAGCTGAAAAACAGGCTGTTTCAGTTTAATCGTTATTTTCAATTAATTGAATGCTCAAAAAATGTTTTGTCTCACTCTCATTTCTTCTTGTTTAATGTTGAAGCTCTACTTGGAACCTTGTTAAGATCCAACAATGTAAAATATGATTTTTTGCCATTTTTCAAGTGGTCTTAAACTTTTGATCAGGACTGTATTATATATATATAACATAGGGCTATATTCTATCCATAAATATCCCTTTTAAGCCACTATAAACCTTTCTCATTAAAATTGAATTTCTGGCGTTTATGAGATAATTGCAACAACATATAGAGGGATTCAGTTCTATAAAACCATGATTTATAGGAAATTTGCTTTCAGAAACAAGCTATAGATTAGCTAATAGACTGGCAATCAATTGGGGTATGGAAGACTGGAAAAGATAGCAATTGAAGATCATTATGAAAAATAAAACGCCTTAATTATACTAAAAAGTATTATCTGGTTACAAATTGCTGTTCACCCTGGAAAATGAAAGCAGTTTATTCAAAGGTAAAGAGAAAACAATCAAGGACTTTTGCACGTGGGACGTATTTCTTGTCTTGGGAGCTTTGCAGTGGCTCGAGCTTTCAAAGTAGCCAAGGCAGGGGTTTCAGAACTTTGTCCCTTTTGCCTTGCTCTTGATAACTGAAGTTCTGCATGATAGCTGTCAAATGGGCAACCATAAAGGCTATGTACACCTTTGGGGCATTTTATATGAATGTATTTTACTAATTTCGGCTAAACGTCATTTTTTCAATAGTTTTTTTATTAGAAATGTTCAGCTGTTTCTAAGTTGCAAGGGTTAAAAATTAGTCTGTTTGCCAGCTGTCAGTCTGTTTTCTGATGTATAGCTCTTATCTCTGATCTCCTGACCTCATAAATACTTATTTAAGCTACATTGTTATTAGTTTGATAATAATTGAGCTATAATGAGTGTTTATGAGGTCAGGAGATAAGAGCTACACATGAGCAGTCAGAAAACAGACTGTAAAAGCTGGCAACAGACAGATCTTTAACCCTTGTAACTCAGAAACAGCTGAACATTTCTAATAAAGACCAATTGAAAAAAGGATTTTTAGCCCAAAATTAGTAAAATTCAATGATAATAAACATGCCCCTGAATGAGTACATAACCTTTAACTTGCCCCCTCCCATCCTTCCCCACTAATTCCAAGGGTTCTTATAATTCCCATTCTTTCTGAACATTTCCAAATTTTGGGCTAGCTGTCCATATATATGTTTGATAGCCATTATTCCCTCATAAATGACCTTCAAATAGTATTTCCATCTCAGACATTGATAATATGTTGCTAGGATATGCCATCAAGTTAGTCAGTTAGGTGCGGGTACCACCTATGGAACAACTCCTATGTTCAGAAAGGGGCCCACAAAGGAGAGCACAACACACAAGTGTAGCCACCCTCCATTCACCACTATGGGAGTTCTGGACATAGCCAAGCACTGGCTCGGCTATTTATGGAAGTTCCATATTGGAGAATGGAGAGGTGGCTGCACATGCGCCAGGGACGAAGAAACACGTTTGTTTCGAAACCCGTTGGAAGGCTTTTTTTTCCTGAAGGCATCCGTACTCACAGGTGTGACGTCACACAGGAGCGTTCTCGGACTAACTCCTCCCAGCTTCCTCGCACGCCTAACGGCGCGCGCAGGAAAGGGGAAGCAAGAAGACAAAGCTACTTGTACTACCACGAAAGAACAAGTATTTTGCCTGCACCATAATACCAATGTAAGCCGAAAACATTGGATCATTTGGAAATAGAAAGATATAAGTGAGATCATCTTTCATATATCAATACTGGCTGTATAGTTGGATATTTGCTAAATTTGATATATCTATATAATTAAGTGACTTGTTTTAAGCGCGGGATCCACTCAATTTTATATTCCCCATAATATTCAAAAACCTTTCTATACAGTTTTCTCATGTAAACTCATTTGCATAATCATGGGCATATGCAAATTAGCTAAATCTGCTTGTTTTTCAGCTGAAACACCATTTGCATGGAAAATTTGCGATTAGAATATTTGCGATTAACACTACTCATGAACAGCGCCATTTATTGGATTCATAGTCTTATGAAAAGACAATAAATCCAATAGATGGCGCTGTTTATTACTCATTAACAGCGCCATCTATTGGTTTCATAGTCTTTTTTTTTATACATTTTATTAGGTTTTGATATAATTTGCACATTTACATTCAAAGGTACATATTGGATCAAATTACAGGTCATATTCCTTTTTTACAGATATGTGCAGTGAAAACAAAGATAAAGCACATATAAACAGTGCAATAATCCTTTCCCTAAAAATTTCCCTCCCCCTTCTATAGAGGTGATGTGGTTTAAAGTTTTCTTTTTATTACAGGTATTCCTGGAGGTGTACAGTGTCTCATTTCGGAGTTCATGTGGATTTATTGTCGTGTAGTCTCATGGTAGTGCTTCTTTAAGTAAGGATTGATGATGCATTATATGTTACTGGTTTCATAGTCTTATGACAAGACTTATGTCATGAGGAAGGACCGCAATTGATATATGGTCTGAAACGCGTTGACAAATTGTCCTGTACTTGAAGATTTTACTGTGAATAAAGAATTTTTCCTGCAGTTATTTGTAGCTGGATTTTTCTTCCTCTTTTGCTACAGTATTACCGCTTCCAGGTGCGGTATCTGGGCTCATCTAGCAGAGGAGCAGGTGAGAGCTGCAGTTTGCCTTTATACTTGACTATGACAAGACGATGAATCCAATAGATGGTGCTGTTTATGATTCATGAACAGCGCCATCTATTGGTTTCATAGTCTTCTGACAAGACTATGAATCCAATAGATATTGCTGTTCATGAGTAGTGTAGATCGCGAATATTGTAATCGCAAATTCTTATCGCAAATTTTCCATGCAAATGGTTTTTCAGCTGAAAAACAAGGCAGATTCTGCTCATTTGCATGTATTTCCCATATACTTATGTTTATGCAAATTAGTTTACATGACAAATCTGTATAGAAAGGTTATTGAATATTTTGTTAGGACAATCAGAAAACTTTTTGTCACCCTAATGATATTGATCTAGATGCGCAGGTCCACCCAAGCCATTTAACAGATATAAAGCAATTTTGAGGCTTACTGGTAGAGTTGAGTGAACACCTAGATGTTCATGTTCGGGGAGTTCGGCCGAACTTTTAAAAAAGTTCGGGTTCGGGACCCGAACTTGGACCCGAACCCAAACCCCATTGAAGTCAATGGGGACCCGAACTTCACTTTATTATTTTCCGTTATAACATGGTTATAACGTCAAATAATAGTATTAGCTTCGACAGTATATTCTAACACAGAGGCGTTCCCATGGTGATGGGGATGCTTCAAGTTAGAATATACTAAGAACTGTGTACATAACTGCCCCCTGCTGCCTTGCAGCACCTGATCTCTTACAGGGGGCTGTGATCCGCACAATTAACCCCTCAGGTGCCGCAAGGCAGCAGGGGCCAGACCCCCCTCTTTTCCCAGCATTAAAATCATTGGTGGCCAGTGTGGCCCCCCCCTCCCCAGTATTAAAATCATTGGTGGCCAGTGCGGCCCCCCCTTCCTCCCCAGTATTAAAATCATTGGTGTCCAGTGCGGGCCCCCTATTAAAATCATTGGTGTCCAGTGCGGCCTCCCCCCCGCACCATCATTGGTGGCAGCGGAGAGAGGCAGTTCTGATCGGAGTCCCAGTTCAAACCCTGGGGCTCCGATCAGTTACCATGGCAGCCAGGACGCTACTGCAGTCCTGGCTGCCATGGTTACTTAGCACTTTTAGCAGCATTAGACTTACGTGCGCTGTCTGTGGCTGGCCGGCGCTCCTCCTACTGGTAAGTGAAAGGTCTGTGCGGCGCATTGCTTATAGCACAGACCTGTCACTTACCATAGGAGGAGCACCCGGCCGGCCACAGACAGCGCACGTAAGTATAATGCTGCTAAAAGTGCTAAGTAACCATGGCAGCCAGGACTGCAGTAGCGTCCTGGCTGCCATGGTAACCAATCGTAGCCCCAGCGATTAAACTGGGACTCTGATCAGAACTGCCTCTCTCCGCTGCTATAGGGGGAGGGGGTTTGTTAACCTGTGGCCACTGCCACCAATGATTTTAATTAGGGGTGGGGGTGGGGGGCCGCACTGGACACCAATGATTTTAATTAGGGGTGGGGGGCCGCACTGGACACCAATGATTTTAATAGGGGGGGGGTGGGGGGGCCGCACTGGCCACCAATGATTTTAATACTGGGGAGGGAGGAGGGCTGCACTGGCCACCAATGATTTTAATACTGGGGAGGGAGGGGTAGGCCGCACTGGCCACCAATGATTTTAATACTGGGGAGGGAGGGGGGTCTGGCCCCTGCTGCCTGGCAGCACCCGATCTCTTACAGGGGGCTGAGAGCCACACAATTAACCCCTCAGGTGCGGCACCTGAGGGGTTAATTGTGCGTATCATAGCCCCCTGTAAGAGATCAGGTGCTGCCAGGCAGCAGGGGGCCATTATGTCCACAGTTCTCAGTATATTCTAACTTGAAGCGTCCCCATCACTATGGGAACGCCTCTGTGTTAGAATATACTGTCGGATCTGAGTTTTCACGATCTAACTCAAATCCGATGGTATATTCTAACATAGAGGCGTTCCCATGGTGATGGGGATGCTTCAAGTTAAACTATACCCGAACCCAAACTTTTACTGAAATGTTCCGGTCCGGTGTTCGGGTGCCGAACACTGTAAAGTTCGGTACGAACCCAAACTTTACAGTTTGGGTTCGCTCAACCCTACTTACTGGCTCTCAGTCAGATGAGAGCTGGTTTTCAATGTCTCAGTGCACAAGGCTGCAATTGTAGGGTGCCCTGATTGGTTTTGTCTCATGGATAGATTGTTGGCTTGCATATACCCAGCTTTTGGCATATAGCCTTTGTGTGGTTGTCTATTGTATGTCATAGGTAATAGGAGTCCAAGATGCATCCATATGTCCTCCCCATGCTGTTTCCTGACCATTTTGGTGGTGTTTCCATCAATTTCTAACCTTTTTCTGTAAACCAGACATCCTCTTCAGAGTAGGGGTGCCTGGTTTAATGCTTGGCTTCTTCCATTGACTTCCATAATATTCAGGTGCTCGGTAGTAGTGTTGAGCACGAATATTCGAATAGCGAATTTTTATCGCGAATATCGCCACTTCGAGAATTTGCGAATGTTTCGAATATAGTGATAAATATTCGTTATATCGAATATTCGTAATTTTATTCCATTTGAACACATGATTCCTCTCTGCTTCTTGCTTGTGGGCCAATGAGAAGGAAGCAATGTCAAGTTCACAACAATACTTAGTGCACCAATCAGTAATCTGTAGTCAGACCTACTAAAATGTGAAGTTGCACGTAGTGCGAAAAAATATTCTAATCACTGCCGATTAGCTCATTCGCTAATATATTGGAGCACTTGACTCTATCTGCATATAAAGCTATTGTAATGTTCTGCCGTGCCAACCATTTTCTCCAGTCTCAGGAGAAACTCATGAAACTTCTAGCAGCTTGAAAAATGTAGCCAAAGTGACCTACACCTGTATTTCACGTTACGAATTAGCATTACGCGATTTTTACATTGCCAATTTTTCGCATTCAATAAAATAATCTCAAATTTGCGAATATATGATGAATATTCTACAAAATATTCGTGAAATATCACGAATTCGAATATAGCCCCTGCAGCTCATCACTACTCGGTAGAGCACCCCAGCATCCTGATTTGTTCGGCCAGAGCACCCAAGCACTTTGGTGCTCGATCAACACTAAATGGGAGGCATGAAAAAGTATTTCTTTAAATAGATGCTAAAGGGATTTTGTAGATGTATTACTGCAGCTGGAGCGTAGCACGGTGCAGAATACACTTCAAAGGACTGTAACTAAGTAACTGGAGAGAACGCTTTAATATTAAAGAACTGTAGGAGATACATATGATTAACTCCTCACAGCTACAGGAGAGGAAAATATAATTGGGTTTTTCTTTCATCCTAGATGCATTTTATAGATTTATTACGTGTTGTATTATAATTTGTTCTAACAAAAATATAATGACAGAGATATATAGATAGATAGATAGATCAGCCCACCAACCTCTGGTCAGGATTCACAGAAGTCTATGGCTCCACCCACAGCAGAAAAACGGAAAAGAAAAATCCATATCCCATAGAATAAAATGATTCAGGCTTTATTAGAAATCCTCATAAAATCAATCAGTGACTAGTGTTGGGTGTGAATATTCGAATCGTCAATATCGGCACTTCGAGAATTCACGAATATTTAGAATATAGTGGTATATATTCGTAATTTAGAATATTCTAGATTTTTTTTTCATCAGTAACCTCCCTTCTTGCTTGTGGGCCAATGAGAAGGCTGCAATGTCTTTGTCTGAGCTTAGCAACATCCCTAGCAACCAATAGGAAAGTTGCCTACCCCTTACTACCTCTTGAAGCTCATCAAGAGAATGCCAAGAGTATGCAAAGCAGTAATCAAAGCAAAAGGTGACTACTTTGAAGAACCTATAATATGACTTATTTTCAGTTTTTTCACACTTGTTTGTTATGTATATAATTCCACATGTGTTAATTCACAGTTTTGATGCCTTCATAGTCATGAAAATAAAGAAAACTCTTTGAATGAGAAGGTGTGTCCAAACTTTTGGTCTGTACTGTATATATTAGATAATTCTGTATAAGATAGATAGATATTAGATAGATAATTCTGTATAAGATAGTAGTGATGAGCGGGAGGTGCCATATTCGATTTCGCGATATTTTGCGAATATTCGAATAAATATTCTTATTATTTTCGTCGAAATCGAATATTCGTAATTATTTAATTTTTCGCGAATAATATGCGATTAAAATAATCGTACGATTATTTTAATCTTATGATTTTTTTTTTCTTTCCTATGGCTAGGCTAATATGTGTACTTTACGAAATTTCTTAATATTGCTCTAACTCCGTCTTTTAGAATATTACGAATATTCTAAAAGACGAAGTTAGAGCAATATTAAGAAATTTCGTAAAATACACATATTAGCCTAGCCATAGTCATAGGAAAAAAAAAAATCATAAGATTAAAATAATCGTACGATTATTTTAATCTTATGATTTTTTTTTTTTTTTCTATGGCTAGGCTAATATGTGTATTTTACGAAATTTCTTAATATTGCTCTAACTTCGTCTTTTAGAATATTCGGAATATTGCTCTAACTCCGTCTTTTAGAATATTACGAATATTCTAAAAGACGAAGTTAGAGCAATATTAAGAAATTTCGTAAAATACACATATTAGCCTAGCCATAGTCATAGGAAAAAAAAAAAATCATAAGATTAAAATAATCGTACGATTATTTTAATCTTATGATTTTTTTTTTTTTCTATGGCTAGGCTAATATGTGTATTTTACGAAATTTCTTAATATTGCTCTAACTTCGTCTTTTAGAATATTCGGAATATTGCTCTAACTCCGTCTTTTAGAATATTACGAATATTCTAAAAGACGAAGTTAGAGCAATATTAAGAAATTTCGTAAAATACACATATTAGCCTAGCCATAGTCATAGGAAAAAAAAAAAAATCATAAGATTAAAATAATCGTACGATTATTTTAATCTTATGATTTTTTTTTTTTTTCTATGGCTAGGCTAATATGTGTATTTTACGAAATTTCTTAATATTGCTCTAACTTCGTCTTTTAGAATATTAGGAATATTGCTCTAACTCCGTCTTTTAGAATATTACGAATATTCTAAAAGACGAAGTTAGAGCAATATTAAGAAATTTCGTAAAATACACATATTAGCCTAGCCATAGTCATAGGAAAAAAAAAAAAATCATAAGATTAAAATAATCGTACGAAATTTTTTTTCGAATAAAAATACGAATATTCGATTTCGCGAATATTTGGAACTATATTCTAAATATTCGCGAAATCTCGAAATTGCGATATTCGAGAAAAAAATTCGAAATTCGAATATTCGCGCTCAACACTATAAGATAGATAAATAGATAGATGCATATTAGATAGATAGATAGATAGATAGATAGATAGATAGATAGATTTTGCAGCTATAATTTTCTCCTTAGAATAACAAATACTTAAGTAGTTATTTTATTTAAAACCATGGAGGAAATAAAGTGTCCCTACCCCTTTCTCTCTCTCTCTCTCTCTCTCTCTCTCTCTCTCTCTCTCTCTTTCTCTCTCTCCAAACTTGAAACAAACAGAATCTTAATAGATTTGCTCATCTCTAATAGAAGGATGTTGGTTACAAGCCTTAAAGTAACTGTACACTCTCAAACAACAGGGTTTTGCCTTTATCAAAGTAGGTTCAAAACGGTTTTGAACCTTGTTTTGAATTGTTCTTTAATATATCTTTGGATATGATCAGAGCTCCATTTTTCTGACAGTGTTCTAAATCCAAAGCACTGAATAATAGGCAGTATACAAGAATCTCCTAAGCTCCCTCTAGTGGTGGCTGCAGGCAGCAAGAATTTGAACATTTATCTCTAAACTGTATAGGGGAAATTGAAGCTTTAATAACACTTATACAGAAATTAGTCTTATTGGAAAAAAATATGGTTAAATATATTTTCACTGATCAGTTTGGTGACTATCTATAAAATAGCTTCTTGTTCCACCCCTTCCCCACCCTGATAAATGACAGGACTCGCCTTTGTAAACCAGTAGGTTTGTTAGTTCTTGCAGAAAAACAACCTGTAATATACATGTAGAGAAATACAATATACTAATAATGAAAATGCAATTTATAATTTCTCACACTAAATAATTTACATTCTAAAACCCTTCAGGAGAAAGCCGGTAGCAGTATCTAATGAAGCTTAAGCTCGGTATAATCCACGTATTTACAGTCTGCTGGGGCTCGCAGCACAAATACACAGATACATAATACAGCTCCATGCACATATCTAGTGTAAAGCTGAAATTCCCCGGCGAGCAAATAACAATGTTGTTTAATGGAAGCTCAAAGGAACATAGCATTTGTGACCCACTAGTATGACGACGAAGTTGGCCATGGAGCAAATTCTCAAGACATATGCATAGGAAAGATAAAATTACCATCCTCCTATCAGGTATAGGAATAACTGAAGTCATAAGATTATTGAGTTCCTTGGGCACAGTTCACAAGAGTAAAAATGTATACATAAAAATTGATACTAAAGGGGAATGTGTTAAAGAGGACGTATCGTACATCATATTGCTATGGTGGCCAATGTTAGAATTTACAATTTTTCAGACTGGGAATTTAAAGTGGCCCACAAAAAAATCTAAAAGTGGCCCCATGTTGTAGCTGGGCCCAAATTGACAGAAGGCACAAGTAGGCAGGGACAACAGGAGAAGGCAGAGAAAGTAAAACCATAGTGCAGAACAATATACCACCCCAGCAGAACCAAATACCACAGTGCAGCACATAATACTGCCACTTGCACCACAGTATGGAGGACGGCGATACAGTTGAATTTAGGAGGGCACTTGTGGCCCCCCAAGGCATCAACCCAGCAGGAAATTTCCCTGTAGGGTCTATGGCCAATCCACCCCTGCTTTCTATTATAAAACCCGGGATGGGCATCAGCATCTTCCAAGGCTGGACAGATCCTCAGGCTCACTCCACTCCTGGGAGCCCACAGCTGCCCACTCCATTACATAGAATGTCCACAAGTTCTGGAAGCTTCATGCACTTTTTGACTCCTCTGTCTCCCCACTGCATTACCATGCTCAGTGCTGCATTCCAGGACTCCACTGAGCATTGGTCCACAGCTTCCCTCTCCCCATGTTAGAGCATTGATACCACAGCAGCACTAATTTACTTCTTGTCTCTGGCTCTGGAGCTGTGCTCACCAACTGCAGCTCGGGTCACGGTTCTTTCCTTTCGGCACCTTTACCCACAGCCACAGACCAGCACAGAAACACAGAGAAGACCATCATAATCCGGAGGGTACAAGATGAACAAGTAGATGAACATAGAAAGCACAGGACCACAAATACTTGAGGGAAACACACGCAAGCAGGATAGACACAGTCAATGATGGGGGAAACAAAATCGCACCACAGTTTAAATAACTAATATCACTCCTTTGGCATAAAGGGGGCCCACAAGACTCCATTGCCCAAGGGCCTAAATAGATCTGAAGTCAGCTTTGATGCAACACATCATGATGCTATCTCAACATGTACATAATAAAGAAAACCCTTACTGATGCCATGATACTGTTAGAGAACTGGCCCATCTCTTTTACTATTGGGTGGCAAGTACCTTCCAAGCACAGATAAATCGTATTGTCAGTAGATAAGAGAAAACTGGTCCAAGGGTCATAGAAAAGGAGTAGAGAAGGAAAACACCTCCAGGTTCTTCTGTTCTAAGTGGTAAAGCCTAGTCACTAGACATGAGCGAATTTCTTGAAAGTTCAACTCGGCTGATTTGCCAAAATTTACAAAATAAATTTGCTTCATGACGAATTACTTCGTCACGAAGCGTATTTTTTGGTAAGTAGCTGGTGCAATGACAGGGAGCTGCGATAGCACCGCCCCCATCATTGTACCTCTCAGATGCCGCATTCAAACATGAGTGTAAAATTAACAATACATTTTTTTTATTTTATTAAACTTACTGCCTCCATTTGCTCGCAACGAGCCGGGCGACACCATCTTGCTTGAAGATCTCGGACGAAATCCAGTGCGGCGCGAGATTACGTCATCACGCCGGCTCACGTGGTAACATATGACGCTGGCAGGCATGATGATGTAATCTCGCACCGCAAGGGATTTTGGCCGAGATCTTCAAGCAAGATGGAGGCTGGTGGCCTGTCGCGAGCAAATGGATATCGGGAACGACGCACCACAAGGTGGTAGCTGAAGAACTCCGGTCAAGCCACCACCAAAAGCTCTCCCCATAGAAGTGAATGGGAGTGCACGGCGCATGAGTGGCCACCGCTCCCATTCATTTCTATGGGCTTGACGGAAACAGCCGAGCACTAGCATTTTTGGCAGCCCCATAGAAAATGAATAGAGGGCGGCTGCACATGCGCAGTGCGCCCTCCAACACTTTCGGGGCTCCGTTTTCGATATAGGTGCGGGTCCTGGCGGTGTGACCAGTAGCTATAAGACAATGGGGGCATATTTTAGTGATATGCCCCCATTGTCTGTGAAGTGACAACCCCTTTAAGCACTCCACACGCTCCATAGCCAGAATTTTTTCTTAGGACAGTTGTTTCACAGTTCTTCATCCTTCTGTGCCTTCTATAAAAAAGTAGTATCTGGACAACAGTGTTCTGGTAAGGAGATGGTTAAAACAACTTCCTAATATGCATTACCAATCCCAAAACAGCTTTACCTGCTAAAGAGTTTGGGATTTTTAACTCTTTCATTTCCAGAAAACACAGTTTAGAAAGAACAGTAGTGGGCAAGTTGTATATTGGTAAATTATGCCTGTTTCATCCTTTTTGTGCCTCGTATGTCTCTATGCCTGCAGAATACAAATAAGAAAAGTCATGCATTACTTCATTTACTAGGGTCCCTCTTCTAGGAAAGAAGGAAGAATAAGTGGGGTAATACATGACAACATAGGGCTAGTTTGTTATGTTACCAGGGAGACACTGATCTCCATAGGCGTTGTAGACAAAAAATGGTAAGGGACTTTTTTATTTAATGTTAATTGCACAGAGCCTAAAACTATTCAATTAGTGTTTTTAAATAATGAGATTCCCCCTGGTGGTAGCCTCAAACTGTTCAATGAATATTTTCTTCAGAATATATTTTTACCTTGGTGGCAGCTTTGAACTCTTCAATTAGTGTTTTTTCATAATAAGATTTTTCCTGGTGGTAGCCTTAAACTGTTCAATTAATAAGATTTTTTTTTATCCTGGTGGTAGCCTTGAATTATTCTATTAGTGCATTTTCATAACTGACTTGCACTTCTCATTTAGAGAAGTATTACACATGCCACCAGTCTCCTTATGAAGTTTTTAAAGAAGTCCTTTTCCCTCTCCTGGTTTAATACAGATGACTTATCCTCAAGATAGGTCATCAGTATCTGATCGTTAGGGCCATGGCGCCCTGGTGAGTGTGGCTGCCTCTGTGACATCAAATTCATTGGTCATGTGGCCTATGTGCAGCTCAGTCCTATTCAAGTGAATGGGGCAGGCTGCAATACCAAGCATGGCCACTATAAAATGGATGGCGCTGTGCTTGGTAATCTGCGAGGAGGCGGGACTCCACAGTCTCTTTAAATGCCTGGTGCCGGACACCCACTGATCAGATTGCTGATGACCTACCCTGAGGATAGATCCTCATTGTTAAACACTTTGAGAACCCCATTAAATACACATTGATTTCCCATGAAAGAATTCTGGAACATCTTTTCTTAGAATGTGTTTTCTCTGTTAGTCCTCCTTGAATTTAATAATCAAATTGATAGCTGGGTGTAACCATTCCCTTTGTCAAAGGGTGAGTGTCCCTACACAGTCTTCGCCCGCCAGCACTGATTTTAAAATGTCAGAGCATTTTGGGTCACTCCACCTAACTGGTAACACCCAGCTGTCAATTATACACTTTCAGTAGGACTAACAGAGAAACGCCACAGTGCAGAATTCTAAGACAAAGTGCTGCAGGTTTTTTATATTATGGAGAAATGCATTTATTTGAGACAGAGATGTCAGGAGAGATGGCGGGTCCTCTTTAAATACACATTACTGCTTCTAGTTGCTAGCATTTGAAGACCTGACATAGGAAAAGGAAAATAGATTTTTATTTTTAAAGAATCTGTCATTCTAGAAAATAAATAGCAAACCCAGCAGTGAGGACAGAACTCCAACATCTTTTCCAAAAAGAAAATCGAATAGGAATTGGTCATCTTACTGTGAAACAAAGCAAACTTTAAATACGCTATCGATGTCCTTACAATCATTGGCGGCCTAGTGGAATTATAGATGTCAGCTGGCTTTCTCCAATTATAAGAACATTGTCTAAGTTTTCTTCCAAAACTTTCAGCTTGTGGTTAATCCCAAAAAAAAAAGTTCTCATCAACTTGTATTGTGTGTGGAATTACAATGAGCGGTAGAGACATTGTAACTAGTAACAATGGCATCACCATAATATTATCAGTAGTATCTGGTCATAACATCCACATAATAGTATCCATGAAAATAGGACCTCTAGGACCTTCTTATTCGCGGTAGTTTTCATATTTGCCATTGACTTTATTTAAGAATGATTAAGTTCCTACCAAGTTGTTTCTCCGTTTGGTATGAGGACAGAAGCACCTTACACCCCAGTCTCTAAATAGATTCAGGTTCTACAGCCATACTTTTATAGAAAACAGGTGCGTCCATCCTTTCCTTAGATTTAATTAGGCTAAGGACTTCAATTTCTGAGGAAACCAATTCCATAATGCTCCATGCTGGCAAAACCCTTGATGAGCTGCAATTCACAACGTGACCACTGGGTGGCCACACATAGACACATGTAGGACAGATATCCCGTGACACAATATCTTGAAATTATTTTGTTTTTAAAAAGCTGTGACACACATATCAAGACAAGTCCAGCCAAGATGAAAGGTAAGGAAGGACACATCTATACTTACTCAAATGATTTAAAGGGGTGCTCTGATTTGGACAATTTCTATTTCTTTGAAGGGTCCCTTGACAATAGGCAGATCGCAAAGTGGCCCCCTGCTGCATCAGCTGCAATTGTTGGGGAAGTGTTTGGCTTCCCTGCATGTAAAATGAATCATTACATAGTGCTCATTCATATAAATGGGTTGTCAATATATTTCAGGAGAGAACAGCTCCTCCGGAGAGGAGAATTTCAACCAGGCTAGAGGATGAGGATGCTCAAGAACCACTCCTCTCTATTAACTCTTCCTCCACAAGATAAATTAGACAATGGTTTTAAAGAGACACTGCATCATGGCTCCAATGTAATGAATTCATTGAGCAGCTGCCAACAGTTTTATAATTTCATATTATTGTTGGAAAAACTCTGTTTAACAAAGGCAGAGGTCCAAAAATTCCATTCATGGCTAGGGCTGGATTAAGGACCCCATCAGACCTCTCCTGACACCACCTGATCACATATACAAGAGCTTACAATACATGGAAACGGACATCTTTACTGAAAGGGCATCTGTCAGCAGTTTTGTACCTATGATACTGGCTGACCTGTTGCATGTGCATCTGCTTAGCATAAGAAGTCATCTGTGTTGGTCCCATCTTCACTACGTCGGGCTATTTCTTCTGTTCTCTAGGAGATTAGTGCATCAACTTTTGTGATAATCCATGCAGGATACTGATGAATAACATCGTAAAGACACTACTTTTTTACTACAAATGTGAACTTATAACTATTCTGAGCTGTGCGGTTTTCTCTTTTTGTTTGGTTTTCATGCTCATATGTGCCCGCATTGCTGAGAAATATGATGTTTTAACACATGTAAATTAGCTTCTAGGAGCAACAGGTGCGTCGCCGCTACGCTAGAGGCTCTGCTCTCTTTGCAACTGCTGTGCCCTCTCCACTTTGATTGCCCGGGCCAGGCAGTGTAAATGTCTTCATATCTGGCCCGGGCAATCAAAATGGAGAGGGTGCGACAGTTGCAGAAAGAGCAGAGATTCTAGGTGTCATGGAAACACTCCCGTTGCTCCTAATGGCAAATTTGCATATATTAAAACATCATTTTTGTCAGCAATGCGGGTACTAGTGATGAGCTGCATAGGCAATATTCGAATTCGCAATATTTCGTGAATTTTTGGCCGAATATTCGCCGTAAATTAGCAAATTCGAGAATTCGTGATCTCCAGTCATTGTTTACTTGATTGCAAAAATCGGCAATCGTGATAAATTTGTGATAAATTCGCAATTAGAATATTCAACACTATTCGCGAATACAAATATATAGCACTATATTCTAAATATTCGAAAATTCTCAAAGTGGCAATATTCACAATTAAAATTCACGATTCTAATATTCACGCTCAACACTAGCGGGTACATATGAACATGGGACCAACACAGATGCCTTCATCTGCCAAGTGCACATGTAACAGGTCAGCCAGTGTCATAGGTACAGAACTGCTGACAGATGCCCTTAAAGTCTTTAGGAATTATGGAGACAGCCTAGCTAGGAACTTCAGAAGAGAGAAAGCTGCATGCCCTACATAAAATCTCGGCTGGATAGGATCAGGGAAAGTGACTAAGTTCCCCAGGTCTTCAGGATGATGCCCAGGCCAAATGCCACTCTGTCCACCTGGGCCACATATCACTCTAAATCTTTGTTCCGCTGACCCATCACAGGGTGCAGACAGACATTCACTGCAGTTGGTAGTTCAGCTTTGGGATTTATCATGCGCCTGTAGCTAAAAGGTCCATTTTAATAATATTCTATAATTCTGATAATTTTACACTATTATTATTCATGCAATTACCGAATATATTATTTAGATTGTGTTTTATACAAAACCAGAGCGTCATCCACAGGGAGAGGAACAATAAGCCTTCCTTTATATTTCTCCTCCTTATTGAACCCAATCCCGGGTGTGACTAAAAAGCCAGTTGTGATATGTAAATCGAGACAGAATGTGGCTTCACTAACATGCACATATTATAGTAAAAATGCTCATATTTTACAAAGACTGTAAATGAATTAACTAAGGTTATATATAGGGTCTTCATCTACCTGCAAATGTACCTATATAATTCTGTATAATACCAGGCTGAGAAATAGTACAAAGAAATCATAAAAGCATAGCAAAATAAATAAACTAAACATATAGGGACTGTAATGCTTCCTCGTTAAGATATTGCATAATGCTACCAGTGGCGTACATAGAGAACTACGGGTTCCATAACAAGGATCAAACCAGGCCCCCCACACATGACAGAAGGGTTTCTGCCTAAACCACTTTCAAATCCAAACATACAAATTACATTTCACATGGACATGGACAAGACCAGATGCAACATTACATGAATTTCTAGTGTATACAACTTTACACACTTGGTGATATATGTGTGCTATAGAGCTCTAGCCTAAGGGTATGTTCACATGGTTCAGATTTGTCTGTTGCAAATCCACATGTATTTACAAGAAGATCCGCAGTAGAAATCTGGAGTGACATTCGGAGTTTTGCTGCAGATCAGCCCTATTCAATAAAACTAATTCACATGGGACTAATCTTTCTTGGATGGAATCTGTGAGAGGAACGAGCATGTTCATTCTTCTTGTTGGCATTTTCTTCCCACACATGTAGAAAAATCCATGCAGGTATGAGTGTTTTCGTTCAGCCGATTCATGGTATATTTCTCAGGTTGCGGTTGGATATCTGCCAATCCCCATTATAGTCAATGGGGCCGGACGACGATGCCATAGCTTCTGGCAGTGCCAGATCAAGACATTTCCGGCAGGCTGCTCCCTGTCGGACCAGCCTGCCGGAGATGGTAACGCTAATGTGAAACTAGCCTGACCTGATGTTTTGGAGGTGGGGAAGCTGTTACATAAATGTTTATTAACTTTCTTGACCATGGTGAAAAGTGGTACTGCAGTTGTAACTCAATAACTGGAAACCTGAAATAGTAAAAATGACTCTGATGTCATGCATACCCGTCAAGAATTTTGTTGGGAGGGTTGCCATTCAGACTAGCCAAGTCCCGGGTGGTCGACTTGTCAGCGGGACTAGAAGCAGAGTCAATTAGGCTTCTGACTCTGTGTCCAATACCAGAGCTAGTCTGTGGATTTAAGACTCCTGGTTCCTGATTGACATGCCTGTGATTTATTTTGTATCAGAGCTTTATCTCCTGGTGAACTGACTACTGGATTGTTTCTGTATTAACCCTGTGGCTGCAGCTCCTTTATCATCTCCCCTGATACTGACTTTGTTTTGACTCTGGATTAACCCCTAGTTGACTGCATTTATCAAGTCTGTCTCTAATGTTTTTTAACACTGCTTGCTGACTTTTCCCTGAGGTTCTAGTAAGTCTGCCAATAGTGTACCCGTATCAGTTTTCTTGTTGCAATTTTGAGGTTCATTGGCCGCGGTCTAGACGGTAATCTTAGTACTTCCTAACAGTTCCCTTTAAAATAACATTGTTTATGTTAAAAACTATCTTATCCTCATGGTTTCCATTTCTATGTAATAGTTAAGGTTTTATTCCTATTTTTGTCTGCTTTTTATCAGCAATTAGCATGTTTACAGTAATCTGTTGCTCTTCCTCTGGGTCGGCTACTGGTGGCAGATGTTCTATAATAGAAAGCAAATCACTGACTGAAGGGACGTTCTAACAAAACGGCTAAAAACAACCTTTGTTAAAGCTCTCTAAAATGCTAAACGGGAAGGTGAACCCTACCTAAAATGTAACCCACATTGGTGATAAACATCTGCCCACAACACATCGAATAACTGCCACTCGAACAACCCAGCGGTCCACTATAGCGTTCATGGACCAGTGCTTGCAGTCAGTGTGGAGTGGACACGAATCAACTATGTACGCCACCTGCAACAATTACGCAGGGAGTATGGTGGCCAAAAAATGCACCTGAAGCTAATGTTTTGCCTAACAGTGCATGTTGCCACTACTAGCAATAACTACTCCTGGGCTTACTCAGTTACACAGTGGCATGTACAAGGATGGTGCTATTATAGCATATACCTGGCCTTTTGGCCAACTGGGAAATCTAGCTGCCTGTAATTTATCTTGACCCCACTAGTTGCGCAACGCGTTTCGCCATCCCTGGCTCGTCAGGAGCAACGCACATATGGGGCCTGGATAGACAACATATACGCCACCGACCTCGCATCCTGAGGCCACGGCAAAAGCACTAGAATGGCTGTACGCGGCCGGCCCACTCAGCGGAGCGATCACCTGGGGAGTGTCAAAACACTCCTTCACAATTCACCGGGACCAAACGGCGGTGACCTACTTATTAAAGCAGCATAGCATTGGGGTGAGGTAATAAATAAGTTGGACGTAGTAAGTGTATTGATGTAGAGGTAACAGCATGAATGAACAAAAAATAGAAAAATGCAATAGTTGCATATAATGAGATTGGTACAACAGGGCGTTGTGTAGACTTGCTAAGGTGATCTTAGGGTTTTCTCAGAATATTATACCCCTGATGAATTGCGGACAAAGGTGGTCAGCGTTGTCACTAATGCATAACATTAACACTATTAGCGCAGGGATAAAGGGATCCGCAAGGACCTCTTAATAAAATACGGAAGGCGGTAGTCAGTGTTACCCCTGATGCAACAGATTGATGTTGTGGGCACAGGGATACAGGGATCCACCAGGACCTTCAAAATCCACAAAGTCATTTAGATGAAACAGATAAAGGAATTATATTCATTAAGACCCTGTGGTTCGACCGTACGCAGTCTAAATATCCACTGTGCCTCCTTCTGCAACATTCTTTTATCAAAGTCCCCTCCTCTTGGGGACCTTCTGACCACTTCCACTCCTTGAAATTTGATCATATCCACATTATTGTCATGTAGGGTAGATACATGTCTCACGATCGGGGTGTCGGCACCCTTACTAATGTCGTTGAGGTGTTCCCCAATTCTTCTACGGAATTCGCGAAATGTCTTCCCCACGTACTGTTTTCCACATCTGCATATGGCCAAGTACACAACCCCTTTCGTCCTGTAGTTCACAAAAGATCTAATGGTAAAGGCTTTTCGCGTGACTGTGCAAGTAAATTTGCTACCTAATTGGATAGCATTGCACACCACGCACCCCCCACAACGAAATGTGCCCTCGAGGTTGGTATTTAACCATGTAATTGTTGTGGGAGTTTGCATGAAGCTGTGACTAATCGATCTCTCAAGCTGCGTCCCCGGCGATATGTAATAACTGGCCAGTCCTCAATAAGATGACCCACATCGGGGTCAGATTTTAGGATGCCCCCAAAGAGTGTGAGGACCTCTTTTACCTTCACATGGGGCTCGATCTCTAGGAGGAGATGGACCTCCTCCTTATAACCTGTGATCTTTGGCGGCCGCGTACTGCCATTCTAGCGCTGTTGCCGTGGCCTCAGGACGCGAGGTCGGCGGCGTATAGGTTGTCTGTCCAGACCCCATATGTGCGTTGCTCCTGACGAGCCAGGGATGGTGAAACGCATTGAGCAACTAGTGGGGGCAATATAAATTACAGGCAGCTAGATTTCCCAGTTGATTTGTGCCCACAACGCAGTAGCTGTGTGCACATGACCAGCATCACGATAGTGGACATGTGCGTTTGTTACCAGCTCACCTGTAGGTGTGGGCAGATGTTTATCAACTGGTGCAATTTATTCTGGGCGACAGGCTTTCTATACAGGTTGGTCAAAAGGCCAGGTATATGATATAATAGAACAATTGTTGCACATGCCACTGTGTAACTGAGTAAGCACAGGCGTAGTTATTGCTAGTGGTGGCAACATGCACTGTTAGGCAAAACATTAGCTTCAGGTGCATTTTTTGGCCACCATACTCCCTGCGTAATTGTTGCAGGTGGCGTACATAGTTGATTCGTGTCCACACCACACTGACTGCAAGCACTGGTCCATGAGCGCTATAGTGGACCGGTGGGTTGTTCGAGTGGCAGTTATTCGTTGTGTTGTGGGCAGATGTTTATCAACAATGTGGGTCACATTTTAGGTAGGGTTCATCCTCCCGTTTAGCATTTCAGAGAGCTTTAATAAAAGATTGTTTTTACCCGTTTTGTTAGAACGTCCCTTCAGTCAGTGATTTGTATTCTATAGTGGGACGTAAACCACATACATATTTGTTCAGTGAAATTAGTCTATAATAGAAGGCCTTAGACTTTCTAAAAAACATTACTGAAATTTATAAATCAGAGCCTGAAATCACGTCACACACGGAGCATAATGACACAAGTATAGCCAAAGCTTTCCAATCTTTGAAGCAAGCCTTTGGCATTTTATGAGTAATAATAAAGCAAAAAAAAAAAAGGACTAAAATAATTTTCAGATGTTTGTTTACATGCAGCCAATAAATAAGTAGTCTTGGTATGAACAGCGCAGCAACTTCAAGGCTCAGCATCTGACAGAAAGCATATCTCAGTTCAGCCACGCGGCTTTTGCTCCTCTTTTGTGCTGTAAAATCCCCACCTGTTCGCATCTCATCGTCTTATTTTTCAGGTACACATTAAATAGCAGCTGGTTTCTACTGATAGAAAGAACATTTTCTGTTCAATAAGAACCTAAAAATAGGTCTTCTAGGAAGAACCAAGTCGAACTGTAAAGCATCACTTCCCCTTCCCCACCGACAACAGATTTAAAGTGGATAATGGATGAGAAGCAACTGGTAAATTATGACTCCCGTTTGTAGAAAGACTCGGCCACGCTTATCTCAGATTCCATTTTCCAAGTTATTTGAATGGTTACTGGAAATCAACAGAAAAAGCTTGAAGTCTCGAATTACTCATGGTTTACTTTCTTGCTGTTTTCAGGCCGTGTATGGACATTATTGTCAACTGAAATAACATTTCACAGAGATAAGATGTCAGTTATGTAGTATATCACATATATAACTAAAGCTTCCACACTACTTTTCTGTGAAAGTCTATTAACTAGAATTCTAAAGTATTGTGATGATACACATGAATCCATTGGATTGTAGGTAATATTTTTATAGCTAGTAATGGAATGGAGGCTACCCTAGTAGCAAATGAGGGGTGTGCTCTCCTTCACTTTGGGGGCCCCATTCTGGAGATAAGAGTGGGTCCCGGAGATTGAACCCAAGCCTATCTGACATTGATGGCATATCCTAGTGATATGCCATCAATGTATGAGATGAGCCATCCCATTAAAGGGCCTTGGATATACCCAGGCGGAAAAAAGGTAAGTGAGCTCTTTGGACTTCCATCATTGTGTATATTATTTACTAATGACATGTGGTCTGATATCTGTTATGTACAGCACAATTAGATACACACGCAATATAATTAAACTAATAACACACAAAGAGTTGTATCGTTCATGTAATTTATTGTGGACATTAGAGGGGTTGTCTCGAGAAAAACATTTTAAAGCTTTCAAACCAGCACCTGGATCTGAATATTTCTGTAATTGCATGTAATTAAAAATTTTGCACAGCCACTGAGTTATTCAATAAAATGCATCTGTATAGCGCCACCTGCTGTTTGTTCTTTTTTTTATTTCTTTGTCCAGCTCAATAAGATGGCCGCACATGCTCAGTTTCATCCTTCAACCGCTTCCTGAGCTGTGATAGGGGCAGAGCCGCAGCAAAAAAAATACGCAGCAGTAAAGACAATCCTCTTGAGCTGTCAGCTTGATATAAAGCTGATAGCAATGGTTCCAGCTTTGTTAGAGATTGTCATATACTATATGATGTCTGATTTTCATTTTTTACAATAATCATGGGATAACCCCTTGTAAGTTAGTATCCAAAATGCAGAGAGAATTGAATGCCCTCTAGAGCCCCCTTATTCACCATGGCCAAATATTTCTTGTAGCTACAAATAACATTCCTCCCTCAGGTCATCATCAATATTTCTGGGATGCCTTGCCTGCACACCCTCTTCAGTTCATACTACAGCATCTCCATGGGGTTAAGGTCAAGACTCTTGGCCATTAAAAAACACAAATCTTCCTTTTCAACCATTCTTTAGGTGATTTGCTTTGGGTCATTGTTTTGTTGCATCAACCAAAGTCTCTTCACCTTAAGGTCATGGGTGCTGCCCTTACATTCTCCTGTAAAAAAAAATTCATATAACTTAGATCCTTCAATGATCACAAGGTATCTAGAGCAGCCACAAACCATAATTCCCCCTCCACCAGCCACAAACCATGATGCCCCCTCCACCAGTCGCAAACCATGATGCTTCCTCAATTATGCTTCACAGTTGAGATGAGGTTTTGGTGTTCGTTTAGTGTTCTTCTTCCTTTAAACATAGCATCATGGAAGCCCATGCCCATGTATACACATGACCGCTTCAGCCAATTACTGGCCTCAGCAGTCACTTGTGTATACGGGCATGTCACCACTGTAGTCTGGTAAGCAAAGACCGGACTGAGGAAGAGAAGCAGGGGCGCTAGAAGCCGTGCGAGCCCAACATGTGCTTAATGAATGCTTCTCACAAGCACAGTGTTTGATACCCAAATAGATTCCGACCACTGCCCAGCAACAGATGGCACCACTATTAGGTGACCATGATGGTGCTCCATGTCATGTAGAGCCACTCTACTAAATTTCTAGCATTCCTCAACATTTCTATACCTTGCATTTCCCTGAAAATAATGGCTACCACTAAGTAGTGGGGAAATTTGAAAATTGCAAAAACTATTTTGTAAATTGTTACCACCATACAGGGAGTGCAGAATTATTAGGCAAATGAGTATTTTGACCACATCATCCTCTTTATGCATGTTGTCTTACTCCAAGCTGTATAGGCTCGAAAGCCTACTACCAAATAAGCATATTAGGTTATGTGCATCTCTGTAATGAGAAGGGGTGTGGTCTAATGACATCAACACCCTATATTAGGTGTGCATAATTATTAGGCAACTTCCTTTCCTTTGGCAAAATGGGTCAAAGGAAGGACTTGACAGGCTCAGAAAAGTCAAAAATAGTGAGATATCTTGCAGAGGGATGCAGCACTCTTAAAATTGCAAAGCTTCTGAAGCGTGATCATAGAACAATCAAGCGTTTCATTCAAAATAGTCAACAGGGTCGCAAGAAACGTGTGGAAAAACCAAGGCGCAGAATAACTGCCCATGAACTGAGAAAAGTCAAGCGTGCAGCTGCCAAGATGCCACTTGCCACCAGTTTGGCCATATTTCAGAGCTGCAACATCACTGGAGTGCCCAAAAACACAAGGTGTGCAATACTCAGAGACATGGCCAAGGTAAGAAAGGCTGAAAGACGACCACCACTGAACAAGACACACAAGCTAAAACGTCAAGACTGGGCCAAGAAATATCTCAAGACTGATTTTTCTAAGGTTTTATGGACTGATAAAATGAGAGTGAGTCTTGATGGGCCAGATGGATGGGCCCGTGGCTGGATTGGTAAAGGGCAGAGAGCTCCAGTCCGACTCAGACGCCAGCAAGGTGGAGGTGGAGTACTGGTTTGGGCTGGTATCATCAAAGATGAGCTTGTGGGGCCTTTTCGGGTTGAGGATGGAGTCAAGCTCAACTCCCAGTCCTACTGCCAGTTTCTGGAAGACACCTTCTTCAAGCAGTGGTACAGGAAGAAGTCTGCATCCTTCAAGAAAAACATGATTTTCATGCAGGACAATGCTCCATCACACGCGTCCAAGTACTCCACAGCGTGGCTGGCAAGAAAGGGTATAAAAGAAGAAAATCTATAAAATGACATGGCCTCCTTGTTCACCTGATCTGAACCCCATTGAGAACCTGTGGTCCATCATCAAATGTGAGATTTACAAGGAGGGAAAACAGTACACCTCTCTGAACAGTGTCTGGGAGGCTGTGGTTGCTGCTGCACGCAATGTTGATGGTGAACAGATCAAAACACTGACAGAATCCATGGATGGCAGGCTTTTGAGTGTCCTTGCAAAGAAAGGTGGCTATATTGGTCACTGATTTGTTTTTGTTTTGTTTTTGAATGTCAGTAATGTATATTTGTGAATGTAGAGATGTTATATTGGTTTCACTGGTAAAAATAAATAATTGAAATGGGTATATATTTGTTTTTTGTTAAGTTGCCTAATAATTATGCACAGTAATAGTCACCTGCACACACAGATATCCCCCTAAAATAGCTAAAACTAAAAACAAACTAAAAACTACTTCCAAAAATATTCAGCTTTGATATTAATGAGTTTTTTGGGTTCATTGAGAACATGGTTGTTGTTCAATAATAAAATTTATCCTCAAAAATACAACTTGCCTAATAATTCTGCACTCCCTGTATAAGGCTCTGTCCATTTCTTTAGTTCTGTCCTGAGCGTCTGTAAAAGGTCCCTTCATACTGTATTTGACAAGAATATTAGCTCTGCAATCAAAGCTATTCTTACCATCAAAATGATAGGCAACTCGACTTAACTCGACAAAGACCTGATAAATCAGTGGGATTCATCAGGCACTGGTGATGTCTGTCACATGATGAATCGGGCAAAGCATTGTGGCTTTTATTATAAGATTCTTTAATACTGTTTACTATTGAATTGTCACCGCAATTGCTTTTTAATTGAAATATACATTGCATAATCAAAAACAAAAATTGAAAGTGATATAAAAGAAACACAGCAGGATGGATCCCCAGGTAACACTCTCATACAGTCAGGAGCAATTATGATTTATTTTCCACAATGTTAAACTTGTATCTAAATTCAACACTTCATCTATATCTATGAATACTAATAGGGTCTGTTAATACTAATAGGGTCTGGTATACCAGACAATAAAGAAACATAAACAGAACTAGAATGAGATATCAGTTATCACAAGCAGGTTAATATTCCGTTACAGGCACAGCAGGATTTGTTTTTCTATTTTTCTTCCTTTCAGCACCATTTTTCTTATGTTATTGAATTTTGCTTTTTACAATTTCAGGCGAATGTCTATGCTACCTGTAATGCTACAGCAATCTGAAACTTAGGAAGATCTAATTTATGGAAGACAGAGTGAAGGTAAAAAAAATGGTACACTGTTCTAGTTTAAGAATATTCTGAAGAGAATACTCTGGTGTTATTATAGAAATACTTGTTTCTCTTTTGTTTATTTGTTTTTATTTTATTTATATTACTAACTTATCACTAGTATTCTACCAGTGTAACTTGTTACAACTTAACTCAGTTGCATCCATAGATTTTGAACCTTTTCATTATGGGAAGCGGGTCATGTGATCTTAGGTCTGACACCTTGCTCTGTGTAAACAGGAACTCTCTCCCCTGTGGCTGACTTCCTGTGAACTTCAGGATGACATCATCACATAACAAATCTCTCCTTCCAGCTCTCAGGTCCCTCCCAACCCACAATGTTTCTCTATATATCCCTGTATTCTGTTAAAGATATAATGTCTCCACTATCCAGGAGAGCAGATATATAGTAGGTAAAGGTATACAGTGATTATCTACAGGTATATAAACTTACACTGCCTCTCTGTACTATCTGTGTGTGCTGACTCTCCAGTGTACTTCTATGATATGCAGATTCACACTGGTCTCCTGCATGTGACAGGGGAGAGAGATGACAGGGAAGAGAGGACAGACAGTCTCAAGCTGCATCACATAGGAAAACAAGCCACTTTGTGCACTCCTACTCCTCTTGCTTCCTCTGCCAGACTCTTCCACTCCTTCTTGAATTAGGTTCTAGGTGGGATGACTATGCAGGAACCTGGCCTGCTAATCAAGGAGAGAGAAGAGCTGACAGAGGAATCATCAGGATCAAGGGTGCACATAGTGGTGTGGGTATGGTCTTAGTGCACTCTACTGCTAATTTGCATATGTATTAGAAGTACAATTTTTTTCCAGAGTGAATCAAAGGATTGCTAAGTGAAAGATATCATTACATTCAGCTGATATAGACCTACAAGACATTGTGTCTAGTTGATCAGTGAATTTCATAGTGACAGGTTCCCTTAATTATTGTGCTGTCGCTTGGTAAGAATTTGCTCAAATATATTCAGGTTATTTTTAGCAGAAATCTTATTTGCAATCTACGGGTGATACATGCTTTTGTGGAGATCTGTAGATATCATCCACATTCATTGTAAATTCTGGTGATGAGTATTGATTTACACCAATAACACCTCCAGTACAGTGCTGAGAAGGTAGACACAGGGTCATTTCCGATAATATCTAGATACAGTATACTGGTAACTAATAGTTTTCTTTCTTTGAAAAAACACATGTGAGTGGAATCAGGGGGACCTTTATGGTCCTTATTCATAGACCAAACTGTTGTACATTTTGATAAAATTTTAGTAAACCTGCTTAAAGTGTAACTATCATGTTTTCATAAAAAAAAACTAAAACAATTTTAGCATATGTTACTGCTGCGGCATTATGCATAAATAAATCTTTAGTTTATTCACATAAAACAGTTTTCCTTGAGTGTTTCCCTTAGTTATGAGAGTTTTAAACCCTACAATATGAGATTATTCTCAATATGGCTCCTCTGCCAGTTCTCTGAGGTCAAAACTGCTTTTCCTCACTTCACATTCACACTTGCTGTAGCCAGCAGCTCCCTGCCAGCCATACAGATTGGAGTACTGAGAGACACGCCTTCTAACTCTGAAGCCTAATGCAGGCATGCAGTGTGGAGGACCGCCCCTCTGTCTGTTTACACTAAAGGGAAGACAGAAAAGCCCTAGCAACGGTCTGTTAAGAGACCAGTGGAAAGGGACAGGGGACATTAATGAAAGCTGTGACAGACTAGTCTAGGCTACTTTCACATCTGCCGTTTTCAATTCAGCTATTAAAATAGGATCATAGGATCTCGACAGCGGAAGAAAACGCATCAGTTTTGTCCACATTCATTGTCAATGGGGACAAAACTGAACTGAATAAAAAATAGAATGCAACAAAATGCATGCCGTTCCGTTTAGTTGTATCCCCATCACTGACAGAAAAATGCTGCAAGCAGCATTTTTCTGTCCGCGATGTGGTGCGGAGCAAGATGGATCCGTCCTGACACACAATGTAAGTCAATGGGGATGGATCCATTTTCTCTGACGCAATAAAAAAAAGGATACCCATTGACTTTCAATGTGTTCGTGACGGATCTGTCATGGCTATAGAAGACATAATACAACCGGATCCATTCATGACGGAGGCATGCAGTTGTATTATTGTAATGGAAGTGTTTTTGCAGATCCATGACGGATCAACAAAAAAGCTAATGTGAAAGTAGCCTAAGACACAAAGGTTTAAAAGATTAAGGTGAGGAGGGGCAGTAATTTTAAAAAATGCTCTGTCACATTTGCATGTTTTGCATAATGGACTTTCAATCAGAATATAGAGGAAAGCAGAAGGTATCGTTCACACACCAAGCAAACTATGGTTGGTTGCTTCAAAGAAATCTACAAAGAAGGCATTAACGACATACGGTACGCTAAAATTATAGAACTATTCATTTACAATAAAAAAAAATACTCTTTAATGATGAAACTCATTACAGAAAAAAACCTCACTCATCAAACAGTGTAGAATAGATTTTTACACTTCTCCTAATTAGTAAAAATGCATTTTTAAATTTGTGCAATTTAGAATTTCCATTAAGCAAACCATTTTATAAGAGTAGAATGACATTACCGAGATGAACAACCATTTCAGCATATTCCTATAAGATTGGAACAGAACATGAACTGAAGCTGGTTCAAAGTTACTCAAGGACTATCTTATACGAAGGGCAAAAGGGTAATTGTCCATGGGCATTCAACACATAGGAGTCATTCAAAAATTTCCCATAATTCCTAGCAGAAGTACATAGATGTTTGGACGTTTAATTATTCAATTTCAATTAGACAAATTTAATAATGTGTCAGAAAGGGTTATGAAGCAGCTTCAATTTATAAATATTAAAGGGGTTTTTCCGGGAGTAGGATACTAATGACCTATTCTCAGGATAGATCAGCAATATCTTATCAGGGGGGTCCAAATCCTGGCATCCCCGCCGATCAGCTTTTTGAAGTGACACTCCAGAGAGCACTCTCTTGCTAGTCCAGTGACAATGCATTTATTAGTCACATGGCCTAGTCCCAACTCAGTCCCATTCGAGTGTATGGGCCTGGGCTGCAATACTAATCACAGCCACTATACAATATACGGTACTGGGCTTGTATGTTGTGAGGAGGCTGCCATGCTCACCCGTTTAAACAGCTAATCGGTATCAATACCTCACTCCTGGGAATATCCCTTTAAGGATTGTAACATCTTCCTCTTTGTTTCAAGAACTAATGTCCAATCTTCCTGCAACTTGGAGTACAGTCAGGCTGTCCTACACACATTATAATGTCAAGGAGTCTTGTTGATATTGGTAGGCACTGCCAGTGATTATCCAGTGTGTATGGTCAGTTTAACCTAGTCACTCATTATATTTTAATGATACTGTAGAGGATGCATCCATAAGATGCCCAGGGACCTTCACTAACCCTGATCTGGCTCTGGAAAAACTTGATATTAACATTTCTCCTCTTATCTTTCTAGAAAATGCAAGCTAACTTCTACTGGTTATCTTTAATCATATCCTAATTGATACTCTGAAAAAGCTGAATATACAGATTTTACCCAAATTGGAGGCACACAATCTAGCCTCAACATCTCACCTATGTAGTAGCAATGATAACAGTTTAAAGATGTGGGGACAGCAATCTTTCACAAATGTGTGGTGCCAGTAGAGGACTTGCCAGTCAAACTGATCACTATTGTAATCCAGACAAGAATTTCATATCAGGTATAGAGATGAGCGAACTTCTGTTTTAAGTTCGGCGTCTAAAGTTCGGATTCCGGTTAGCGGAGGATCCCGATATGGATTCCGAATTCCGTTGTGGTCCGTGGTAGCGGAATCAATAATGGCCATGTTCGCTCATCTCTAATCAGGTATTAAACCCAGATATCATTTTGTCCGGTTCTTGCTGTATATTTGGTCTAATCCTTACTACACCAGGTTGCATCGATATTTTCTGTAAGAATCTGCACAATTTAGTCCTTTAATGTCCCATGATATGACCTTGTTATCTAGCTTCCAGAACTTGACCTGATCTATTGCTATATCTGTGTCATATACTGGATGATGGAAACAATGGACTCACTAAGCCTTAATCCAATTAGCACTAGCTAACCCAAGATGAGAAATCTAAGAGACTCACTCGTTTTTACCCTCTAAAACCTATACAGGGATCTAGACTTCACTGCAGTGAGACGCCAAGTCATGACCCCTGGGATAGCCTCAGATTGGCAGTGTGGAGTAGATACAAAAGGCATAATAATACAGAGCCTAGGTCAGAGCAGAAAATTGGTTACTTGAGGGAGAAATAAATTTGGGGGCAAAATCCAGCTGAGGTCAAAATCCAGAGAGGAGAAGAATAACCAAATGACAAAACAAGGATGAGACAAAGGGCAAGGAAAATAAAGCTTAGAGATTAGCAAATAAGAACTAAAATTCAGAAATTTGACCTGAATTGTTCTAAAAGTTATCATTCTAATGAATTTGTATTTTACGTGAATCAGTTTAAGAGAGAAAAAAAAGTTTTTCAAATTAAATTTGGCCCAAATTGAATTTTAAGAACTTTATTCAAGATCAGAGTCAAAATGTGCAAGAACGAAAAACTAGTATGGGGCTTGGAAAACATAAGTACGGGTAGTCCTCATTTTGAGACCTTTCTACAAGGACTTTTTCTTGATACCCTATACCTTTTAATGTTCTATATAAACTTACATATTATATTTTGAAATTGTTGTAAAGGCTGACCGAACCAGTCCCCCATGGATTTCAGCTAGTCTACAGTGAATAACCCAAAACAGCGATCAGTATTATTATATTGTATAAAAATGTCCTTCACATTGCCGCACTTACTGGACACTTAGAAAGAATAACTTTTTTAGATTTTAAGAGCCTGCAAAGTCAAAAATCGGATGACGAATCAGTCAAGTTAAATACACAGTAGCAGTAATAGAATAAAAGAATAGATTGTCAGCCCCCAGGACAACAATAGAACTTGGCAGCCGTATATTGTGCTGAATTGTACTCTAGATCTATAATTATTTTGTGTAGAGAGAAAATTGCTAGATTTTGCCTTAGCTCCATTGTCCGTAGCGGTTGTTATTTCGTTACAATTACATTAAGTCTATACAGCATCTACTATCATATTATTATATTTTGAACTGAAAATACATTGGAGAAAATGGCTCAATCAGCAATAGAAACTAATAACTATTTAGGAAAACATGCAACAGTAAGCAACTTACCAGAAAACTGCATATGAGCCCATCGCCAACAACGCAACATAAAAACCTTTCATGTTGCTACATAGATCAATACACTCAATGTATAGGGCTAGACCAAGGTTTGTAATGACTAGAGATGGTAGAATCAATACCCAAGTCTAGGGCAAAGATTTACAGTTAATAGCGGAGAGTCACGTATAAGGGAATCAAATGGAAGATCATTTTAAGCCCCGTCCCTTAACCCATCTATACTTCTTTCAGAAAAAAATAGTCTGTGTAGCATAAGAAAGTAAATACTAGGAGGGAGGTGCAGCTGCAATATCTCCTCATGGTTCATATGAGACTGCCTGCTGTGAGAGGGAGGAGGGAGCTTGTGTGTGCTCCAGTGGACAGTTAGTAAACTTCAATATTTTAGGATTTCTCTTTAAATGTCTGTTGACCTTAAAAGGTAACCGTATTTTCAGAAAAACTCTTGATAGAGAGGCATACTGCAATAAAGGTTTTATCGTAAGGGGTCTGAGTGCTGATCGCTAGAACGAGGAGAGAGAAGCACTCGGATAGCATGCTCTCTCTCCTTACTGCAGTAGATGGAAGCAAAACGGGCCCATAAACTTTGAGTCTGTCTTGTTTCATCTCCTGCAGTAATGAGAGAGTGTGTGCTATGCCATCGCTTCTATCTCCTTGCTCTAGCTCTAATGGTGGGGGTCTCAATGGTCAGACCCCTACCAATCACAATATTTGTTATGTCTCAGTGATATATTAAAGGTTTTCTTAAAACTCAATGATCCTTTAATGACCATCCATATAAAAATAAATCCTGAAATATGGAAGTGCATTGGAGCACACCAGCTCCCTCCCCCCTCTCATAGCAGACAGTCGAATACTGCAGCTGTACCCCACTCCTCCCTGTCTTGGATTTACTTTCTTACACTACATTACACTAGTGATGAGCGGCAGGGGCAATATTCGAATTTGCTATATTTTTTTGGGGGGGAACAGGTATATCATACCCGTTGCAAATAGTTGTTCCAATACCGCTTGTCCCTCTATATAGCTGCAGTATCGCAGCAGAACCGCACACAACTGCTGCACAATACAAATGCACTATAATATACTTTCTATGTTAGAAAGTATAAGTATATTACACCCCTCTGTGTATCACACCTATCGATAGCACGCCTATACCACTCCGTAAAAGGACTTTTGTGGCCGTATTAGCTAGTGATTTGTGTTCCTAACAGTCTGTCCCTGCTCCACAAAGCAACCTCTCTCTACACTGGCAGAAGACTGTAGCCAGATCGGGTTCTGTTATAGGGTAGGGGGTGTGTCTATGTGCTGAAACGTCTTAATTGGCTGCCCTGTCCCACCTGATGGATGTGTCATGGGTCAAAGTTTGGCGCAATGCAAAAGAATATGGCCTTGGCGGACATTGCCATATGTTCGCATGTTCAGCGAATCACGAACGCGCAAAGTTTGCCGCAAAATGACCACCAGGATGAACCGCAAGATCATCTCTATCCATGATGAGAACATAGTCCTGCCACTTTTCAAATCACTAGTCAGACCACACATGGAGTACTGTGTACAGTTCTGGGCTCCTGTGAACAAGGCAGACATAGCAGAGCTGGAGAGGGTTCAGAGGAGGGCAACTAAAGTAATAACTGGAATGGGGCAACTACAGTACTCTAAAAGATTATCAAAATTAGGGTTATTCACTTTAAAAAAAAAGAGGACTGAGGGGAGATCTAATAACTATGTTTAAATATATCAGGGGTCCGTACAGAGATCTCTCCCATCATCTATTTATTCCCAGGACTGTGACTGTGACGAGGGGACATCCTCTGCGTCTGGAGGAAAGAAGGTTTGTACACAAACATAGAAGAGGGTTCTTTACGGTAAGAGCAGTGAGACTATGGAACTCTCTGCCTGAGGAGGTGGTGATGGTGAGTACAATAAAGGAATTCCAGAGGGGCCTGGATGTATTTCTGGAGTGTAATAATATTACAGGCTATAGCTACTAGAGAGGATTCGTTGATCCAGGGAGTTATTCTGATTGCCTGATTGGAGTCGGGAAGGAATTTTTTCCCCTTAAAGGGAACCTGTCACCTCCAAAAACCATATGAAGCCTCCAGCAATACCTGAGAGTAGCGAGCAGTGTGTTTCTGATGATTGTTTTGTACCTGAAGGCATATGCGGGAAAATCTCTGAAAACGTTTCTTTAACCCCTGCCGGCGCGCTTCTCTAGACATGCTTGAAGTCAAGGGGGCAGCGGCCTCCTTGCTTCAAGTCAAGGTAACCACGACCCCTTGCCTGCCCCTTTGCTGTGACTGACAGCACTTATGCAGAGAGTTTCGCAAAGCCAGCCAAACTACCGGATGTCAGTCACAGCAAAGGGGCAGGCAAGGGGTCGTGGTTACCTTGACTTAAAGCAAGGAGGCCGCTGCCCCCTTGACTTCAAGCATGTCTAGAGAAGTGTGGCGGCAGGCGATAAAGGAACGTTTTCAGGGCTTTTGTCGCATCTGCATTCAGGAACAAAACAATCGTCAGAAACACACTGCTCGCTACTCTCAGGTACTGCTGGCAGCTTCAGATGGTTTTTGGGAGTGAAAGGTTCCCTTTAAGTGGGGAAAATTGGCTTCTACCTCAGTTTTTTTTTTTGCCTTCCTCTGGATCAACTAGCAGGATAACAGACTGAACTGGATAAGAAATGAACATTCATTGAACGGGCAACAGCTCTGGTAGACATTCCTGCAGTTAGCATGCCAATTGCACACTCCTTCAAACATTGCGACATCTATGGCATTGTGCTGTGTGATCAAACTGCACATTTCAGAGTGGGCTTTTATTGTGGGCAGTCTAAGGCACACCTGTGCAATATTCATGCTGTCTAATCAGCACCTTGATATGCCACACCTGTGAGGTGGGATGGATTTTCTTGGCAAAGGAGAAGTGCTCACTAACACAGATTTAGACAGATTTGTGAACAATATTTGAGAGTAATGGGTCTTTTGTGTATGTAGAAAATGTTTCATATCTTTGAGTTCAGCTCATGCAAAATGGGAGCAAAAGCGAAAGTGTTGCGTTTATATTTTTGTTCAGTGTAGATAGATAGATACATAGATAGATGTAGATAGATAAATAGATGTAGAAAGATAGATATGAAATCGAAAGATAGATACATAGATACATTGATAGATAGATGATAGAAGATAGATAGATAGATAGATAGATATTTCATGGTATTGTATATCACTTTGTACTTGAGTATCTAATATAAAATTAGATTACAGGTTACAAAAAAATGTTTACATATCTTCCATCGCCTACAGTAAAATTAACACGAATTTGAGAATTAACTGATGCCCTTTATATTGAACAGACTGATAAATTGTATTTCTTTCAACACACATTTTATGAAAAGATGTATTTTCTTGCATGGCATTATTCCACGTTACCTTTGCTGAAAGAAAAAAGTGCAGAGGCGGACTAGCATTAAACCCTGATCCTTTGTTTTTTCCTTTGAACTAGTTTCTTTCTTTTTATCTGGAAATTCGCCAACAAAACTCACACAGAAAACATGGCATTTTCACTACAGAAGAAAAGTGATTGACTTTGGTAGGTTTTGACCCCTTTTTCAACATTGAAAAAAAAGGCTTCTTCCTATATGCCTCCCCGGGGACCAGAACCCTGTATGTCTCACTGAAGCTCTTGCTGGCAAAGAAAGTGAAAAACACCAAGTATTTCTGAGAGGTCATTTCTCCTTGAAGAAAGACATTTGTAACCCTTCCCCTCAGATTTACAAAGCTCCTATTTATCTCTAGGTATATTTTTCTCCTTCAGGTTTATCTTAAATTATCCAAAAATATACATCTAGAGAATATTAAGTAAAGGACTATGGAGTATACCAAAAATATTAAAATATTTTACATACTTCAAAGAGGGCTCCATAGCTAAATCTGAATGGGACCCCGAAGTGTTGCCATTGCATTGCCCAACACCGGATATTTCAGAACAAGAGTGCCCAATAGTTGTGGTCATCCCCATCACATTTTACATTCATGCAGGAAAGATTAGAGGATTGACCCTATGGCCATTTCTCAATTTTCTCCAAAGGGCCCATGTGACCAGAGGTTGGGACTAGTCTGCTCTGAGGTCCTTTTATCTTAGGGGCTGCATAACAACTTTATGGTCTCTCTCTGTGGTACAATCTAAGTTTCTATTGGAGGAAATAGCAAAGTTGAACAAGCTAAGTTTTTGTTCACATTTCTTTTTGGAATTCCATGTTTCATTTCCTCCATAGGAACAGGAAAATGGAAAGCAAACTAGAGATGAATCCCTCACATGATGAACATCAACTTTGTCCAACGAACTCCACTGACTATCTGTTTAAATTCTTTCTTTATTCAAATTTTGCAAGTTCAAAAAGTAATTCTGTTTTACAATTAAATGATAATGTAAATCGATATCATAAACGTAAATAAGATTGATATACATAGCATTAAATGTCATGACATGTATTACAATGAAATTATACAATAGTCAAGTAGTAATGTAAAAATATCTAGTTCTGAGATCCATCTGGTTTTCACCATTGTGTCTGTTACGACAACCCGCGGCTGCCACTGCTTCTTTAGTAGTCTCAGGTCTTAGCAATACAGACACACCTAATTATCTCCCCATCTTGAGTTGATAAGAGGAGTAAATGTCATATGAAGAATGTAAACTATATCATGGTTTCTTAAAGTATATCTAAGGTTATAAACACATTTTCAGAAATTAATAGTACAGATGACTATAAAAAACTTTGTAATATATTTTATTAAATAATGATGCTTCTTGCTGGGCTTCTCGGGCTCTTTCCTCCTCTTTCCCTTCACTCTGCCTCTTATCTCTATTAGCTCCCAACCCTGTCTCCAACCTCACAGACAACTGTGTATGTATTGAGAAAAAAATGCCAGCTCACAAGAGGGTTTACTTAATATTGTATCCTACATTGCACAGACATTGCCTGACTATTTTTTTTTTGTCAGATGATCACTAACGAGTTTTCATCTTGCAGTATAATCATGGGGCAATTGCGATTTCTAAGCATGATCTGCCACCAGGCAAACCACTAGACAGCATGGGGATGAGCGATGGCATAAAGACCGTGCCTCCCCATGCTGCGGAGGAGATCGCTACATGTAATAGCAGTGGTCTCCTCTGCTTACTAGCAGGCAATTGCCCAGCGGGAGGGAACGCTTCCCTCCCGACAATCGCTTGCTCGATCAGCCTGTGTAATACAGGCTTTAGCTTCAAACTGGAAACCAAATCCAAAGGAAAAGTAGTATTTCCAGCATACCAGGATAACATTTTTCTTTATAAGAAAAACATAAAAATTCAAGTTCATGTCTACCACCGCCACCATACGTAGTGAACAAACCACCAACGCATTTCTGATGCATACTGCATCCTTTCTCATGGTGTTAACTTACCCGTGGAATCACACACAAAAATCTGTGGAGATAGGAGGAGGGATCAGGAGGCTGCTGCCAGCTAGTAAGTGATTTACAGTATTTATTCACTCTGAACAGTGGTAGAGTCTTATCTTTCTAGACATAGTAGAGACAAAAGTGCTAAGTCTAGCAGAGGTTAAGAAACTGCAGTTTGTGCATCTCTCATCTCATTCTCTCTCCATAGAATTCAATGTTAAAATCAGTAAAGAGAAAAGCAGTCTGATAAAAGCAAATAGAAGCACTTTTCTTTAGCAATATATATTACAAAGTTTCTAATAGTCACCTGTACTACTTATATATGTATATACTTGTATATATTTCGAGGCATGATAGGCGTGAAAGTAAGAATGAAATATTAGCGATGACATATTTTTTATTTACTCAACTTCTGCATTCAGTACACCACTGATTTTAATGTCAGCTTCAGCTGTGGTTGGAATATTATTCATTTATGGAGAAGCCAATGTGTGGAAGTCTACATAGCAGCTTGCGATTCCTTTTTTTAAATGCCTGATGATAGACGTAAACAAAAGCTCCACATCTTTATGCCAGATCCACAAATGTGCGCCCACATCTTCCATGAGAATTTTAATGGTCAACTTAACAAATCTAAATACATGCATATATTCATGTAGTCATAATTGTGCATGCTAATGCTCCCACATTCTCCGTGAGATCAGGAATTAGCTACTATTGAATCAGCAGATTCATTAAAAGAATATCTGGAGAAGATGTGAATAATTATGTAAATTCCCATGCAAATTCCTTCACCTGTTTATGCCTTGGAGGCACATGGTAGAGCTAGATACAACACGGGAAGTTCTGCATTGCTATTCTTCAGAATTTTCTTCTTTATTGAACAACTAAAAGGGAAAGTATGCTTTAATTATTTTTACCCCTTAAAGGGTTTTCTGGGAGTACAATACTCAGGATAGGTCACCAATATCAGATCGGTGGAGGTCTGACTCCCGTCACCCCGCCGATCAGCTGTTTGAAGTGGCTATGGTGCTTCGTGAGCATAGTGGACACTTCCTAGGCCAGTGATGTCACGTTCATCGCTCGTATGGCCTAGATGCAGTTCAGTCCTATTCAAGTGAATGGGGATGAACTGCAATACCAAGCACAGCTGACAGCAAATGGATGGCGCTATGCTTGATAAGCTGCGAGGAGGCAGTGGCACTCACCAGAGTTAGATTGGCGGGGTGCTGGGCATAGGTCATCATCAATTTTAAGCAACCTACACAAAAACGCTCCCTAAAGGAATAAAGGAAACACCCGTACAATATTCTATAAAATACAACATGTATAATGTTGTAATAGATCAATCAATAACACATGATTAGAAAAAAAAATAGGACAGAAACATCAGATAATGGAAATCATATCCACAAATTGTTGTACCAAATAACTGCCTCCTATTACACACATTCCCCCAAAGATATGTTAACACATGGCCTAAAATGTGGAGTAGAGCCTATTCAATAATATAGCAATCAATTACAAGTGTTTATAGTGGATCACAGAATAAATGCCTAATAGGGGGTGTCCAATATATCATAAGCCCTCTACAAGTAAGATAGAAAAAGATTCAGGCCTAATAAATACATATAATCAAGGTATCAGGAAGGTAACCCACCCACAGGCATGATGGGGGAGCATGGATCAGGGAAGATTTTCCTATTCATGTGTTATTGATTGATCTATTAATACATTTTGTATTTTATTGAACATCATATGGGCGTTACCTTTGTTCCTCTAGGGAGCATTTTTGTGTAGGTTGTTCAGTATATTTAGGTACATACTGTATGTCTGGGTTACTGTGTTAAGGTTTTTTTTTTGGTTCTTGCCATCAATATTAAACACCCAGAAAACCACATTAATGCAATAAAATAAAAGTGAGACACTTTTCAAGACTCACTCCAACAGAGACTGTATTTGTGAGTTATAACCTCCCTTCTGATTCTCAGCTATGTCATGTGACCAACACACTGCCTCTCTAACTGAATGCCAGTTTCTTCTCCTTCTCCTTCATTCCTACGAGACTCCCATAGGAATACATAGAGGAACTGGATTCCTGCCCACACCTAAGATGCTGTGTTATTTGGAGATCAGAGAGCTGGTCATGTGACACATCTGAGGATCAGAAGGGAGATTCTAACTCACAAATATAGTCACTAGTAAGAAAATTGCCTTCACTACAGTTTACACGACATACCTTTCTAGTAGGTCAGTGAATGCAGTGCTTCTTTAAGCGATGTATTTCGTACATACCGATTCCGTGCAGACCTATGTGTCTCCACGGTCTACAAACAAACCTTGTGTATTCTGAAGCCGTTAACATTGGCTGCTCTAGTCCATCCACCCCTACGTCTACTGTAGAGACAGATGGGTGGACCCATGAAACATGAGGATTTGAAGTTGGAGATCGGTGAGGTAAGTATGATTTTTTTTTCTAGGACCTTTTAAAGCTTTTTTAAAAAAAATTAACCATGGGGAAGAGGGGAGAAGAAAGGTAAAAACATCAAAGAGTATAAACTGTCAAGAACCAGTGAGTAATACAAAGGAGCAGAGTGTAAACCATAATTACTATGGTATACATTAAAACCCCTTTAAACCCAACAGCTGCTAGGTGACCATTGCTAAGTGAGTCCCCATTCCAGTTTTTGCTAGGGGACCTATCTCTTACTCATTATACCCTGGGAGTTAGTAAATAATATAAGAGAACATTAAAGTGGTTCTCTGAGCTTTGGTGAAAATCCCTCTGTGTGCTAACCCGTGGAGGAAAGATGTGGGCTCTTTCAGGACTGGATGGCGAGCTCTTCCACTAAGATCTTGACCTGATGTGTTCCTTAGTCTTTTTGTTAAGCTGCATCCTATAAATATAGCCAAACAAAAAGATTCAGGAACATTTTCTGTCTGAATCTGAGCAGAAGAGTTCACATCCAGGCCTGGCGGTCATGGGAGCACATCTGACAAGACAGAATCGGCATACTATCTTCCCTCCACAGGTCTGTACACAGGAGGATTTTCACCAAAACCCAGAGAATCCCTTAAAGGTGTTGGCCACTTTCTAGTTACTGTTGACCAATGTGTTTGTAAGATGATTATATGACATTTACTAATATAGTTGTTGTTGAAATTGTTGTTTTCTATATATAATAAGCCATGCCACCTTATTTGCAAACTTTTTTTGTGTTATCCAAACAGAGGTCCTGTCCATAAAATGGCTGCTTATGGAGGGTCATGTGACCAAGCAAAACACCTCCATGGGATGTCTCCTCCATTCAAATACATTGCACCTGCACTTTTGGAAATTTGATGCAGTTAGTGTTAGAATGGAGGAGACATCCCATGGAGGTGAGTTGCCTGGTCACATGACCCTCCATCAGCAGCCATCTTATGGACAGGATCTACGTGAGGACAACTCAAAAGATTTGTCTAACAAGGGAGAATACCTTATGAAATATAGCAAATGGCACAGAATATCAACAAAGGCTATATTAGTGCCACATAGTCATCTTACAGACACATTGGTCACAAGTAGCCAACCCCTTTAAATATGAGGAAGTAGATATAGGCTTCCTATGAAAATGTATCTCGCATGTTGAGGAATGAGCCTACAAACCAGCCACTGATTCCTCTGTCCATATAGCAAGAATCTCCTAGCTGCATTTTGAGTCCCTTGGGGGTGGAACAGGCATTACAAATGTTTTCTACTTCATAGAGTTTTTTTTTTTTTTTTTTGCCTTCCTCTGGATCAACACTTAAGGATAAAAACTTAAGTTGAACTTGATGCTTGACTTTTTTCAACTTTGAAATGTTATATAAAAAGCAGCTACTGTACAATGACTCCTATAGTATGTGGAAATATTGTTCTGAGGCACTAAAAATGGAGATGGTTAGGATCAAGAAGTAATAATGAGGTTGAGGAATTTTCCAGACTAATAATCCTAATGAAGAACATTATAGTCAGTCTTTTCCCAATTTAAGATACCATAGATGCTTTCAGCCATTTCTAGAGAAGATACAACTTCATAACAAATTGGAGATAAGTAAGAATGAAGGTTTGGCGGCCATTTAACAGACAAATAACTGCACCATCTACGTAACTCCGAAGGTCAGAAGAAACATGACCCACCAGAGTTGCGTGCCCTTACCCATTATAAACTTCAACCTTAAAGGGGTAATCCCATCTAAGACATTGATGGCATACTACTAGGATGTGCCATCAATGTCAGATGGGAGAAAGTACCACCTCTGGGAACTTCTCCCTTCTCCAGAATAGGTCCCCCTGAAGTGAAGAGGGGCATACTGCGCATGCGCAGCCACTCTCCATTCACTGCTGTGGGACTTCCAGAAAATGCAGAGGGTGCAGGCTTGGTTATTTTCAAAAGTCATATAGCATTGACTGGGAGAGCAAGAGGAGCAAGCGTGACCACTTCTCTAATACCACTATGGGATGGCCAGAAATAGCCGAGCCAGCACTCAGCTATTTTTGGAAGTTTCACATTAGTGAACGGAGTGTCGCTGTGCATGCGCTGCTGCACTCTCTTCACTTTGGGGGAGATAAGAGCATGCCCAAGAGATGGGACCTGCACCTGACATTGATGGCATATCCTAGAAATATGCCATTAATGTCCAAGATGGGAAATAATAATCATGTACTTTGTGAGCTCTGTTATTCCATTGCATTGTTAGCACCGGTTGGACAGTATAAGTGTGTCCATTTGCATTTGTCAATTTATTCATACATTTCCAGGAGGAATAACAGAGGCACATCACAACACAGAGTTCTAACAAAAGAGTACTCAGCATTGTTATTTTCCGGTTAATGCATGTGTTTAGTAAAACAGACTTTCGAGTAAAGTACGTATATTTAAATTAAAATCCACTTCCAATTTTGCATCATTTTACTTTAGGATGTTTGCGATAATGACATAAACTTCATAAAAAACTTACAGACTCATTAAAATCCCTTAAGATTACTTGAGCTGAGTGCTCTATCAACCAACACACCCGCCAGAATCAGTTAATGCCAACTTGCGCTGACGCTTTTCAAATCGCGGCATAAAGTGTCACATCACATTATCGTTCGCAAACCCTTTTGTCTGTCATATTTAAATTTTGTACTTTCAGCAAATGTCAAAATGTCATTAGGAAGTTACTGCCAGGAATGTAAGTCAAAAATATCACCAACTTAAAAATTCACAGATGAATATGCAAAATGGAAAAAAAAAAACACACACATCGATGCGAAAAGAATGTGCCATTTTAATCTGTCAAAATATAATGTTGTCCTATAAGACAGCATCTAATTACCTCCTGAATAAGCAGAGTGTCAACCATCAGCAACCCACCTGTCACTGCCGCAAATCCCCGCACATGGAAGAGCCGGCTCCGGGAACAACACGGGGTGAAAGTGATTGTAGAGTTATGTATGTGGTGATGTAAGACTGAGCTATCTAATTGGCTGAAAATCAATATATAAATATTTCATCAATGTGATGATTAGAAGATGATGATAGATAGATAATAGATAGATACAGTGGCATACTAAGGGGAATGGGGGGGGGCGGGGCGGTCCGCCCCAGGTGCCGGCTCTCAGGGGGGTGCCAGAAGCAATGAGCACTTCCATCAATACAGATGGAAGTGCTCATTGCTGGAGCGCTGGGAGCTGCGGTCCTGTCACTCACTGCTCAGCTCCCTGCATCTTCCCCTTCTTCGGGCATGCGGCGCACAGAATGGTGAAGCAGGAAGACTTCTCCCCACTCCAATATTCAGTCTGTAGGCACAGATCGCGCTGCCAGCCTCTGTTGGCGGAGCCTGCAGCCCAGAAATCTGCATAAGCTCTGCCCCCACACTTTGCAGCAGAGCGATCTGTGCCTGCAGGGAAGAGAGGACTGTGAGCTTCAGGAACGGGACAAGGTGAGTAGTTACTGTATTTTTTATTTTTATTTTTTTAAATACAGAGGGGGCACAAAGGGCTTTATTACTATGGAGGGGGTACAGAGGGCTTTATTACTATGGAGGGGGTACAGAGGGCTTTATTACTATGGAGGGGGTACAGAGGGCTTTATTACTATGGAGGGGGTACAGAGGGCTTTATTACTATGGAGGGGGTATAGAGGGCTTTATTACTATGGAGGGGGCACCGAGGGCTTTATTACTATGAAGGGGGCACAATGGGGATTATTACTATTAAGGGGGCACAATGGGGATTATTACTGTGAAGGGGCACAGGGGGCATTACTATTGTGAGGGGGTACATTTTTTTTAAAAGTATTTGGGGGAGGTGCCAAAGAAAAGACCCGCCCCGGGTGCTAAACACCCTAGAACACCACTGGATAGATAGATAGATAGATAGATAGATAGATAGATAGATAGATAGATAGATAGATAGATAGATAGATAGATAGATAGATAGATAGATAGATAGATTGATAATAGACAATAGATAAATAAATATACTGATACTAGATAGATGATAGAGTATTTATTATTGTTACCAGGCATAAGATAGATAGATAGATAATAGATGGATAGATGGATATGAGATAGATAGATAAATAAATAGATAATAGATGGATAGATAGATAGATAGATAGATAGATAGATAGATAGATAGATAGATAGATAGAAGAAATTCCATGGAACTCCCCAAAAACTTCAGTAGTGTTCTTTATTCACCAATGTGACATTTTAATTCTCTTAGGCCTCATGCACACGACCGTTGTGTGTTTTGCGGTCCGCAAATTGTGGATCTCTAAAACACGGATGGCTTCTGTATGCGTTCCGCAGTTTGCGGAACGGCATGGACAGCCATTGATATAACTGCCTATTCTTGTCCACAAAACGGACAAGAATAGGACAGCTTATATTTTTTTTGCAGACCACAGAACGGAGGAACGGATGCGGAAAGCACACGGAGTGCTGTCCGCATCTTTTGCGGCCCCATTGAAGTGAATGGGTTCGTATCCAAGCCGCAAAATTTGCGGCTCGGATGCGGACCAAAACAATGGTCGTGTGCATGTGGCCTTACAGTGATTTTTCTCACGTAGTCATTCCTTTGATTACTTCTGCAGCCGTATGCACACTACCTTTCCTTGAATTCAGCGAGGCCGCTCTTATTTTTCCTTTTTTTTTTTTATAGAAAGATAAATAGTAAATAGATAATAGAATATTTATTATTGTAATTATAATTATTATACTGTATATTTCTCTTAATATAAAAAAATATAAAATATTTGTTATATGATTTAGTATCTGAAAACAAATTAAAAAAAATATGAAATATTATGAAAAATGCTCTTCCTTTATGGTTAAACGTAGTCGTTGTTCTAAGATTAAAAGAGTTGATTTTCTAGCACAGGATTTACAGTATTTTTCGTCCTATAAGACGTAGTGTTGAGCGCGAATATTCGAATGGGGAATTTTAATAGCGAATATCGCCACTTCGAGAATTCGCGAATATTTAGAATATAGTGCTATATATTCGTATTTGCGAATAGTGTTGATTATTCTAATCGCAAATTTATGGCGAATTTATTGCAAATTTATCGTGAATATATTACATTAAATATTCAGCCAAAAATTCATGACATATTGCGAACTTGAGTATTGCCTATGCCGCTCATCACTGATAAGACACACAGGCCCATAAGACGCACCTAGGTTTTAGACGAGGACAGTAAGAAAAAAATATTTTTCATTAAACCTCAGGTCAGACCAGCAGTTTAGACCCTCAATGGTAATTAGAACTCAGCTGACAGCCCCAATCAAACCCCCAATGTTACTAAGACCTCAGCTCAGACCCCAATGTGAATGACCCCCAATCAGACCTCAGATAAGAGCCCAAATCTAAATAAGACCCTCATTGAGATCTCAGATCAGCCCCCATACCTCTGATCATCAGCCCCCATGCCTCCTATTATCAGCCCCCATGCCTCATCATCAGCCCCCATGCCCCCTATTATCAGCCTCCATGCCTCCTATCATCAGCCCCCATGCCTCCTATCATCAGCCCCCATGCCTCCTATTATCAGCCCCAATGCCTCATCATCAGCCCCCATGCCTCCTATTATCAGCCTCCATGCCTCCTATCAGCCCCCATGGCACTCATCAGCTTCTAGAGCACATACACAGGAGCAGGCATATGTGAAGACTTAGAGGCGGAGCAGGCATGTGTGGCAGGGAAGCCTGCTCCGCCCCTCATCTGCCTGCTCCCACGCTCCCATCAACGTCTCCCTGCAAATTTGCCGGATGGCCGGTCCCTATCAATCAGCACCAGACGGGGCCGGCTTTTCTCTATCACCCTGCACCAGACAAACCACCTGACACTACCACCCAGCGCTCGCCGCAGCAGACCTTTCTCTACCACCCAGCACACGATGCAGCCGTCGCTATCAACAACCATGCGCTGCGGCCGCCGGGCTCTCCCTCTTCAGGTAACATGGATGTCTGAAACATTGCAGGCTGCTGTTTCTATGCAGCACATGTAGCGTGCACAAGCAACGTGCCGCACATTTTTTATTTTTTGCCCTGTATTCACCCCATAAGACGCACTAGTGCGTCTTATGGGGTGAAAAATACGGTATATTTTGAGACATTAAAAGCACGAATATTTTCAACTGCACCGAAATTCCCTTTTCAAGCTCCACTATAAATGAGAAGAGCTTGGCAGTATGCAAAAAGATTACAATAAATTATACTTTGTGGAGCGGTCCCCCAGCATCTAAATCCTCTAGGAAAGATAAAGATTGCTTTTAAGATACTTAAACCATATTATTAACTGAAAATGTGTTTCCCAACAATGCGGTTTAAGGGCCATCATTACAAATGAGATTATTCAGTGAGAACTAGGCAGTCGATCTTTTGAATTTGTAAAAATCGCTTTTGAAAAATACATATAATGCTTTTACATTAATTCTCTTAGAATAGATAATAATACTAATAATAAATCATCATGTCAACACATTTCATTATATTTGAAGACAAAATAAAATGGTTAGACATTTAAAGGGAATCTGTCAGTAGATTCAGGCTGTCTGAACCTTCGCCAGAATAACTACTGACCTGGTTTTGGAGAAAACATAGCTTTTTGAAGGGGTTGTGCAAGAATGTGGAGGGTGGGGGGGCCCACTACTTGGCCAGACCTGTAAAGGAAAGTTACTTACCTTCTCCTAGCTCTGGCTCTAGATTCCTTTTCCTGCAATGCTCCATTAGGCTCCCTCACTAAAAACACTGCCGCCTGCAGCGAATCACTGGCCGCATCAGGGACCAGCTTCCCTTATGTCATAGCAAATGGTCACATTACGCAGGTAGACCCAGTCACCACCATGGCCTGTGACTGGCTGCAGTCGGTCCCCAACGGAGCATCGCAAGCCAGGAGAAAAAGTGGGGAGCCAGAGCCGGGAAGAAGGTAAGTAATCTTCCTTCGCAGGTCTGGCCATTCTTGCACAAATCCTTTAAGTGCATCACCTATATTTTTCCCTAATTAAAACTACGGTAGATTTCGAAACATACTCCATTTTTCTAATATGTTTGTATTATTTGATTGTAGTTTTTCTTTTTTTCTTTTTTATTCTATTTTTTGTACATTGTTATGAGGGCGGCCATTTATAGATATTTTTATAGGCACAATAGATAGATGTTAATTGACCTCTATAGGAAGTCATTGTGCAGGGAGGGGGAGTGTACATACACTCACCTAAAGAATTATTAGGAACACCTGTTCTATTTCTCATTAATGCAATTATCTAGTCAACCAATCACATGGCAGTTGCTTCAATGCATTTAGGGATGTGGTCCTGGTCAAGACAATCTCCTGAACTCCAAACTGAATGTCAGAATGGGAAAGAAAGGTGATTTAAGCAATTTTGAGCGTGGCATGGTTGTTGATGCCAGACGGGCCGGTCTGAGTATTTCACAATCTGCTCAGTTACTGGGATTTTCATGCACAACCATTTCTAGGGTTTACAAACAATGGTGTGAAAAGGGAAAAACATCCAGTATGCGGCAGTCCTGTGGGCGAAAATGCCTTGTGGATGCTAGAGGTCAGAGGAGAATGGGCCGACTGATTCAAGCTGATAGAAGAGCAACGTTGACTGAAATAACCACTCGTTACAACCGAGGTATGCAGCAAAGCATTTGTGAAGCCACAACACGCACAACCTTGAGGCGGATGGGCTACTACAGCAGAAGACCCCACCGGGTACCACTCATCTCCACTACAAATAGGAAAAAGAGGCTACAATTTGCACGAGCTCACCAAAATTGGACTGTTGAAGACTGGAAAAATGTTGCCTGGTCTAATGAGTCTCGATTTCTGTTGAGACATTCAAATGGTAGAGTCCGAATTTGGCATAAACAGAATGAGAACATGTATCCATCCTCTGATGGCTACTTCCAGCAGGATAATGCACCATGTCACAAAGCTCGAATCATTTCAAATTGGTTTCTTGAACATGACAATGAGTTTACTGTACTAAAATGGCCCCCACAGTCACCAGATCTCAACCCAATAGAGCATCTTTGGGATGTGGTGGAACAGGAGCTTCGTGCTCTGGATGTGCATCCCTCAAATCTCCATCAACTGCAAGATGCTATCCTATCAATATGGGCCAACATTTCTAAAGAATGCTATCAGCACCTTGTTAAATCAATGCCACGTAGAATTAAGGCAGTTCTGAAGGCAAAAGGGGGTCCAACACCGTATTAGTATGTGTCATGCCCCACTCTGACGATGTGCGGAGGTCAGCCAGGATTGCAGCACGAGTCTAGTATTTGTTTTGATGCTGTGCTGGATCCGCCTCGCATCAGGTGCACTGGGTGGAGTCATTAGTTTAAATAGTCTCCAGCTAAGGTGCTCTGAGCGGATTATACTCTTCATTGTGGTCTTGGAAGCTAGGATGGAAGGTTCTGTGCGAGCTGGCAGCTCCTTTCTCCCCACTTCACCATCTCAGGGAGTTCAGGGTTCTGTTAGCATAGGCTGGTGGACACAGCAAATCTACCATCAAGATTTGATCTGTGGGCTGAGCATTGTAGGGAAAGAGGTCAGGGATAAATTAGGTGACCCTTCCCCCCGTCTCTCGTCCAGAGCCTGGTTGGTGTGTTATCTGTTTAACTGTGCACGTCCGCCGTGACATTATAATCCGCCATACTGTGACCGCCATTTCTCAGTGTTTATGGGATGGCGTCAATTGAAGCACTGGTTGACCGCATGCAGGGTTTGTCCCTGGAGGTTGCGGATCTACGTAGTACGGTCACACAGTGTCAGAGGGTGTTGGCTTCAGGTACAGGTCAAATTGTTGGGGAGCCTAAAGTCGCTCTTCCGGAGAAATTTGCAGGGGGTACTGATGATTTTTTCCGTTTCAAGGAATCATGTAAGTTGTACTTTCGTTTGTGCCCATTTTCATCAGGTAATGAGGATCAGAGGGTGGGTATCGTCATGTCTTTGCTGAAAGGGGACGCGCAATCCTGGGCTTTTTCCCTGCCGCCCGGTTCTCTGGCTCTCCGGTCGCTGGAGGAATTTTTTAAAGCCCTGGGATTGATTTACGATGACCCAGATCGAGTTTCAATGGCAGAGTCAAAATTACGTAACTTACTACAGGGTAAACATACTGCTGAGGTTTACTGCACAGAGTTTAGGAGGTGGGCTACTGAGTCGGGGTGGAACGACCCCGCGTTACGTAGCCAGTTTTGTCAGGGGTTATCTGAAAGGTTGAAGGATGCTCTGGCTTTTCATGAATACCCTGATACTTTGGAAAATGCAATGTCTTTGGCGATACGTTTGGATAGACGTATCAGAGAGAGGGGTAAGGGTCCCTCTGTGCAGGGGATTCCTCCCGCGTGTAGTTTTGTTCCACCAGCTGCCCAGGGTGATATTGCTTGTTACTCTGGGGTAGGGGAGGAAACCATGCAGTTAGGTCAGATATCTTTCCATTCGGATAGTAGAGACTTTCGTAAAGCGCACAATTTATGTTTCTTTTGTGGAAAGAGGGGTCATTTTGTTTTTTCTTGTCCGTATGTTGAACCACAGGGGAGAGTGATAAAGAAAAAATAAAAATAAAAAAAAACCTCCCTCACACTTGGTGGTATGAATGGTGTGGTGGAGCAGACTGGTGTGCAAGTTCCCTGCAGTTCCAGTTTTCTCCTTTCAGCTATGGTGGCGCTAGAGTCTCGAAATGTGTTTGTTGATGTTTTTCTTGATTGTGGTGCTGGGGTAAATTTAATTGACTTTCTGTTTCTTCAGGGTTTGGGACTAAGTATTTGCACGTTAGAGAACGAGATTCGTGTTTTTGCCATTGATTCTTCCCCTCTTTCTCAAGGGAGCCTTACTCACGTTGTTCATGATATTCATTTAAGGGTGGATGATTTACATACTGAGATTATTTCCTGTTTCGTCATGAAGGATTTGCCAGCTCCAATAGTTTTGGGGTTGCCATGGTTGTCTAAACATAACCCAACTATAGACTGGCAGGCGAGACAAATCATTGGTTGGAGCAAGTTTTGTTCGGATAATTGTCTTGTCACATCTATTTCTGAAGTGTCCGTTACGGCCTTGCCTCAGTATCTCTCAGATTTTTCGGACGTGTTTGCGGAGGGTGGGGCTCAGGAATTGCCCCCTCATCGTGACTATGATTGTCCTGTGAATCTCATTCCGGGGGCTAAGTTGCCTAAGTCTCGGCTCTACAACCTCTCTCAACCCGAGAGAGAGGTCATGCGAAAGTATGTCGCCGAGAGTTTGGCAAAGGGTCATATTAGACCATCTAAGTCTCCAGTGGCTGTACGTTTGTTCTTCGTGAAGAAGAAAGATGGATCACTGAGACCGTGTTTGGATTTCCGGGAGCTGAATCGTATTACAGTCCGGGATCCATATCCCCTGCCTTTGATCTCTGATCTTTTTGATCAGATTGTTGGAGCCAAGGTGTTCTCCAAGTTGGATTTGAGAGGAGCATACAATCTGATCAGGATCAAGGAGGGGGATGAGTGGAAAACGGCCTTCAATACGCACGAGGGTCATTTTGAGAACCTGGTAATGCCTTTTGGGTTGACGAATGCGCCAGCGGTATTTCAGCGATTCGTCAATGATATTTTTCATCATTTGGTGGGGAGGTTCGTAGTAGTCTACCTTGATGACATTTTAATTTATTCTCCTGATCTGAAGACCCATCAGGATCATGTGAGACAGGTTTTGACGATCCTGCGGGAGAATAAGTTATACGCCAAAATGGAGAAATGTTTGTTTGCGGTGCAAGAGCTTCCATTTTTGGGATACATGCTTTCTGATTCTGGTTTTCGTATGGACCCCGAAAAGGTCCGGGCGGTTCTGGAGTGGGACCGACCGGAGAATCAGAAAGCTTTGATGCGATTTTTGGGGTTTACGAATTATTATAGAAAATTTATTTGAATTATTCCACGCTAGTCAAACCTCTTACTGATATGACCAAGAAGGGCGCTGATGTCTCTGTCTGGTCGGATGAGGCATTGCAGGCCTTTTCGGCTATTAAGGAGCGTTTTGCGTCTGCTCCCATTCTGGTGCAGCCGGATGTTTCTCAGCCATTCGTGGTCGAGGTTGATGCATCAGAGGTGGGCGTTGGGGCGGTGCTTTCGCAGGGTCCTTCTCCTGGCAAGTGGGTCCCGTGTGCCTTCTTCTCCAGGAAGCTCTCGGTCGCTGAGAGGAATTATGATGTTGGAGATAGGGAGTTGTTGGCGATCAAGTTGGCCTTTGAAGAATGGCGTCACTGGTTAGATGGGGCTTCTCACCCCGTTACTGTGTATACAGACCATAAGAATTTGGCTTACCTGCAATCTGCCAAGCGTCTGAACCCTAGACAGGCCAGATGGTCATTGTTTTTTACCAGGTTCAATTTCGTGGTTACCTTTCGCCCAGGGGTCAAGAACGTCAAGGCAGATGCCTTGTCTCGCAGCTTCCCTGGGGGAGGTGATTCAGAAGATCCAGCGCCGATTTTGGCGGATGGAGTGGTGGTCTCCGCTCTGTACCCTGAATTGGAGATGGAGGTGTTGGGAGCTCAGGAGGGGGCTCCTGGTTCGTGTCCCCCAGGGAGGTTGTTTGTTCCTGAGGGCCTACGATACAAGGTGTTCAAGGAACATCACGATACTGTTCTCGCTGGACATCCTGGTGGTAAGTCCACCTGTGATCTGGTGTCCCGGAGGTTCTGGTGGCCAGGTTTGCGTAAGAGTATTGAGAATTACGTGGCAGCTTGTGAAACCTGCGCTCGGTCTAAGGTTGCTCATACTCGACCGCCTGGTTCACTTCTTCCATTGCCTATTCCATCTCGTCCTTGGACACATTTGTCCATGGACTTTATTACGGACCTACCGAGTTCCTCCGGGAGAACAGTGATTTTGGTGGTAGTCGATCGTTTCAGTAAAATGGCTCACTTTATACCACTAACAAGTCTGCCTAACGCTAAGACTCTTGCGCAGATTTTTGTGGATAATATCGTTAAATTGCACAGTATTCCTTCGGATATTGTCTCTGATAGGGGCACGCAGTTTGTCTCCAGGTTTTGGAGGGCGTTCTGCTCTCGACTTGGCATTCAACTTTCTTTCTCGTCGGCTTTTCATCCACAGTCGAATGGTCAGACGGAGCGTACTAATCAAAACCTGGAGACCTACTTGAGGTGCTTTGTGGCTGAGAATCAGGAGGACTGGTCCTCATTCTTGCCCTTAGCAGAATTTGCATTGAATAACCGTAGGCAGGAGTCCACGGGTAAGTCGCCATTTTTTGGCGCATACGGTTTCCATCCTCAGTTTGGTACCTTTTCTGGGTCTGGTTCCTCCGGGATGCCAGAGGAGGAGAGATTCTCTTCTGCCTTATCCTCTATCTGGCGGGGGATTCAAGGGAATTTGGAGAGGATGGGTGAGAGGTATAAACGAATGGCTGACAGGAGACGTGTGACTGGTCCGGACCTGTGTGTGGGTGATTTGGTGTGGTTGTCCACTAGGAATATCAAGTTGAGAATGCCATCTTGGAAACTGGGTCCAAGATTTGTTGGTCCATATAAGATTTCTGCTGTGATCAATCCTGTGGCATTTCGACTTGATCTGCCGCAGACTTGGAGGATCCACGATGTCTTCCACAAGTCTTTACTAAATAAATATGTTAAACCGGTGGTACCATCGCCATTGCCTCCTCCTCCTGTTCTGGTCGAGGGAAACTTGGAGTTCGAGATCTCCAGGATTCTCGACTCAAGAGTTCTGCGGGGTTCCCTCCAGTACCTGGTTCACTGGAGGGGATACGGTCCTGAGGAGAGGATGTGGGTTCCGGCGTCAGATGTCAATGCCAGCCGTCTGGTGAGGGCCTTTCATAGGTCCCATCCGGATAAGGTTGGTCCAGGGTGTCCGGAGGTCACCCGTAGAAGGGGGGGTACTGTCATGCCCCACTCTGACGATGTGCGGAGGTCAGCCAGGATTGCAGCACGAATCTAGTATTTGTTTTGATGCTGTGCTGGATCCGCCTCGCATCAGATGCACTGGGTGGAGTCATTAGTTTAAATAGTCTCCAGCTAAGGTGCTCTGAGCGGATTATACTCTTCATTGTGGTCTTGGAAGCTAGGATGGAAGGTTGGCTGTTTGTTCCTGCTCTCAGCAGATAAGTGTCTTTGGTTGTTTATGTCATCTATCCCATCCAGGTTCTGTGCGAGCTGGCAGCTCCTTTCTCCCCACTTCACCATCTCAGGGAGTTCAGGGTTCTGTTAGCATAGGCTGGTGGACACAGCAAATCTACCATCAAGATTTGATCTGTGGGCTGAGCATTGTAGGGAAAGAGGTCAGGGATAAATTAGGTGACCCTTCCCCCCGTCTCTCGTCCAGAGCCTGGTTGGTGTGTTATCTGTTTAACTGTGCACGTCCGCCGTGACAGTATGGTGTTCCTAATAATTCTTTAGGTGAGTGTATATACATATTACATGGTCAACTTGTTCCATCATGCACCAGGGAGAGGAATTGTTCTGGCCCCGTCCACAGTGGAAGTGACGTCCCATCCAAAGTCCAGGCCATAAACCTGGAAAAGTATGTGACATCAGCAGAAGTGGGATTTTCAGAAGAGAAGTGTCACGTCCGTGAACAGGTTTCCAACAGGCTTATCCACATGCTAGGTATATTATAAACTTTCCTCTGCCGATACGTTCTATCTAATTAAGATGGTTTTGTGGGACTCACTAGGTCCCGGAAAACCATTTTAATGTTCTGTAAAAACTTGTACACTCATCCAGGTTTTGCCACAGGAGGGACTTTGCAGACAAGAGGAACACCAACCATGGGTCAAATGACAGACTTTGATCTATTCTAAATATTTGGAACTAGAAAGTCAGTGTGGCTAAGTCAGGGATGCCCAACCTATGGTCCTCCAGCTGTTGTAAAACTACAATTCCCATCATGCCTTGCTGTAGGCTGATAGCTGTAGGCTGTCCAGGCATGCTGGGAGTTGTAGTTTGGCAACAGCTGGAGGAACACTGGGCTAAGTGATTAGCAACAAAAGTTTCCTTAATTTGACAAAAATCAGGGGTGACATTTATGTGTCCATAAGCCTACAAATTTATGACTAGATGAGACTGAGCCAAGCCACATTTAAAAGGGGTTGTCCACTTTCTGGTTACTGTTGACCAATATGTTTGTGAGATGATTATATGGCACTTACTAATATAGCCTTTGCTGAAATTATGCACCATTTTCTATATTTAATAAGGTATACTCTCTTGCTTACAATGGCTTTTGTGCTGTCCCCACAGAGGTCCTGTCCATAAAATGGCTGCTGATGGAGGGTCATGTGACCAGGCAAATCACCTCCATGTGATGTCTCCTCCTTTCAAATATACTGCATCTGCCTTCTGCACTTACTTATGGGAGTTTATCGCAGTGTGTTTATATGAGGAGAAAGAGTCCTGTGTCTGGTCACAAGACCCTCCTTACGTGGCCATCTTATGGACAGGACCTCTATGTGGGCAGAACTGAAGATTTGCCCAGCAAGGGGACATGGCTTATGAAATATAGCAACGGCACATAATATAAACAAAGGCTGTATTAGTAAGTCTCATATACAGTAGGCATCTTACAAATAAATTGGTCACAAGTAGCCATAAAGTGGACAACGTTTTTAAGAAAATCATATGAAATACTCAAAGGCAGATATGGCTAGGAACAAGATTCCACCTCTGGAACTAACAGAAGACAATTACTCCTCGTTGATGACCACTGGGTGGGAACATAAATATGGAACTTCCTTTCCTCTTACCAATGTTAAGTTCCTAATTTTCCTATTTATACTTTAAGTTGAAAAAGAATAGAAAAAACCACTGTATAAGATCCACTACAGCTATGGTGTGAACCGTGGAATATCTCACCAAGCTCCGCTCAGCTACAAGACATTCATTTCTGAGGAGAGATGGAATAGACACGATAACAATCTATAATTGGCGCAATCTGGTAAGTGTGGTCAGGGGGTGAATGCTTAGTTACAAGCTGCACGTATTCAAGGAAAATAGATCCTATGACATTAATACACCATTAGAAGAACTGCAGCGAAACCAAATAAATAGACCTGTAACTGGGAATGATAAATGGGAATGCAGTCGGATTTAAAGGGGAATACGCAGTTAAACATAAAACCATGGACTAAAACTAGAAGTAGTGGAGGAGTAGCCCTCCAATAGGATGGAGAAGTAATGTAGTGTTGTTATAGGACTAAAAAGTCATGGTGGCTCAGTGTTCAGCAGCATTTGACCAAATTCAGAGGTAACATTTGTAGGGTATAAGAATGGTCAACAGTAATCATACACTGACAATAGAAGTACCCTATAGAAAAGGCAAAGTCCTTCAAAAGGATAGAGAATGATTGTAATGTTCTTGTGGTACTAGAACATCATTGGAGCTCAGTAGTTAGCAGCACTGAAGACCAAGAGATCCAGAGTTAACCTCTGATGGGACTTTGTGTGTTCAACCTAAAACTGAACTTAGAATACAGTATGTAGTAGTAAAAGCCAGAGAAGGGGCAAAGTCCCTCAAAAGGACAGAGCAGTAGCATAATGTTTTTATGGAACTAGAGAGTCAATGTGGCTCAGTGATAAACAGTAGTGTTGGGCGCGAATATTCGAATCGCGAATTTTAATCGTGAATATTGCCACAATATTCTAGATTTTTTTTTCATCTGAACCCATGATCCCTCCCTGCTTCTTGCTTGTGGGCCAATGAGAAGGCTGCAATGTCTTTATCTGAGCTTAGCAACATCCCTAGCAACAAATAGGAAAGTTGCCTACCCCTAAGGTCTATTTACCACAACCATTTTTTTTTCCCCCCGTTTATGGGCTGTTTTTTGCCTTCCGTATATGGTCTGTATACGGAACCATTCCTTTCAATGGTTCCGCAAAAAAAACGGAATGTAGTCCATGTGCATTCCGTTTCCGTATTTCCGTTTTTACATTCTGTTGAAAGATAGAACATGTCCTATTATTGCCCGAAAATCGCATTCCGTGGCTCCATTCAAGTCAATGGGTCCACACAAAACAATGGAACACATACGGAAATGCATCCGTATGTCTTCGATTTTCGTTCCGTTTTTGCAGAACCATCTATTGAAAATGTTATGCCCAGCCCAATTTTTTCTATGTAATTACTGTATACTGTATATGCCATACAGAAAAACAGAATGGAAAAACGGAACAGATATGGAAACACAACGGAGACAAAAAACGGAACAACGGATCCGTGAAAAACGGACCGCAAAACACTGAAAAAGCCAAACGGTGTTGTGAAAGAGGCCTTAATATATAAGAACCTCCCCAGCAGCCATTTTCTGTAGTTTTTTGCAGTTCTGAGAGAGAGAGAGCAGTGTCATTGCTGTGCTCTGTGCTTTACTGTTCAATTACATTAGATAGTTAGATAGCTTATATATATATATATAATACAGATAGTCAGTGGGAGATAGTCAGTGTAGGTTAGATCCTGATATAGTGTAGCTGATAAGTTCCAGTGCAGGGTGTTAGGTAGTGTGATAGGTTCTGCTGTCCATACATACATGCTACAGACATAGTGCTGTGATGTCACAACAATTCTTAGTGCACCAATCAGTAATATGTAGTCAGACCTGCTAGAAGTTGCACGTATTGCACCAAAATATACGCATCATTAATTGCCGAATATATTGGAGCACTCTATCTGCATATAAAGCTATTGTAATGTTCTGCCGTGCCAACCATTTTCTCCAGTCTCAGGAAACTTCTAGCAGCTCGAAAAATGTAGCAAAAGTGACCCATGCCTGTATTGCGTGCGCAATACGTGCATATTACATTGCAGATTTTCACAATCAAAAAAAAATTGCAAATTCTCAAATTTGCTAATTTATGATGAATATTCACCCATTCGCAAAATATCACAAATTCGAATATTGCCTCTGCCACTCATCACTAATAAGCAGCACAAGAGTCCTGGATTTGATAAAAAATCAGGGGTAACATTTATGTAGACTTTGAATGGTCAACAATAGTCATGAACTCACATTAGAAGTAAATGGAGAGAGAAGGAGTGTAATGGTCTTATGAAACTAGAGAGTGATTGTAGCTCAGTAATTAGCAGCACTGGAGACTGAGATCAAGCTGTCCTATGGGTAACATCTGCAGGGGCTTTGCATGTTCAACCAAATACAAAGATTGAGCACCGCAGAACATGTCGTTTTAAAAGTTGCAAAGTCCTTTCGAAGGACAGATAAATAGTGTCATGTTTTTATGGACCTAGAGAATCATGGTGGCTCAATGGTTAGCACCACTAACAATCCTAATATCAATCTTAAAGGGATACATAGTTACATAGTTAATACAGTTGAAAAAAGACTTCTTAAGACTAAATAAATTCAATTCTTTTAATCTTTCTTCATAACTAAGACCCTCCAGGCCCCTTATCAGTTTAGTCGCTCTCCTCTGTACTTTTTCCAGCTGCAGTGCGTCATTTCTATGTACTGGTGCCCAGAACTGAACTGCATATTCCAGATGAGGCCGCACCAACGCTTTGTAAAGTGGTGATATTACATCCCTGCCCCGCGAGTCCATGCCTCGTTTAATGCATGACAATATCCTGGTGGCCTTAGAAGCAGCTGATTGACATTGTATGCTGTAATTCAATCTATGATCTACAAGGACACCCAAATCCTTCTCTCTAAGTGACTCTCCCAGTGTTACATCACCTAGGACATATGAAGCACAGAGATTATAACTACCAAGATGCATAACTTTACATTTATCTACATTGAACTTCATTTGCCAAGTTGATGCCCAATCACTCAGAGTGTTCAAGTCACCCTGTAGTACATGGACATCTGCCATAGACCATACAGTTCTACACAGCTCAGTGTCATCTGCAAAAATAGATATGGTGCTATTAATCCTCTCCTCAATATCATTAATAAATAAATTAAATAATAGGGGACCCAGCACTGAACCTTGGGGTACACCACTTATAACCTGGGACAATTCTGAATAGGAATCATTGAGCACAACTCTCTGGACACGGTCCTTCAGACAGTTTTCAATCCAATTACAAACTACACTTTCCATATCACCTTACTTTACCTATACCTTCTGCAAGAACTTTGTTCAACGTTAGTCAAAAAGTAGTAGTGGAAGGGGCAGAGTAGTAGTGTCATGTTCTTGGGGAATGAGAGACCCCAGCACTAAAGTCCTGGGTTCAAACCTTACCAGAAACAATATCTACATGGAGTTTGCATGTTCCGGTTTTGCTTTTGTGGGGTTCTCTGGTTTCCTAACACAAAAAACAACAACATACTAGCTAATTGGTTTCCACAAAAATGTCCCCTATGTGTGTAGGTTTCACATACATAAATTGGATAATGATCGCCATAATGGACAGAGACTGTGGGTAACTGGGGATTATAATGGTGTGCAGTGCTGTAGAATTGGTCAAGACTAGGTACAGTATATAAGAAAAAAAAAACATGTTATATTCTATGAAATTACAAAAACTTGTTACTGTATCGCTACACTAAATTTCAAATGGGAACACCTGAGGAGCATTAAAGGACACATTTTATTATTTTGCTCTCTCCCTATCACAGCTCAGGGGGTATGTCATTTCTGCTGCAGTTCTCTCCCTATCACAGCTCAGGGGGTATGTCATTTCTGTTGCAGATCTTTCCTTTTCACTGTTTAGGAGGTGTATTCTTTCTGCTGCAGCTCTCTCCATATCACAGCTCAGGGGGCATATCCTTTCTGCTGCAGCACACTCCCTATCACAGTTCAGGGTGTGTGTCCTTTCTGTGGCAGCTCTTTCCCTGTAACTGTCCCAGCTTCTAACAGTAGATCTGGCTGGGGACAGTTGAACAATGGAACTGAGCTTGTGTGTCCATCTCAGCAATGTAACAGAGGTGGACAGAGAAATAAGGAAAAGTACAAACAGCAGGTGATGCTATGCAGATAGATTTTATGGAACTCAGTGACTGTAGAAGGTTTTTAATTAGATGCTATAAAAAAAAAGGATTGAGATCCAGGCGTTGGTTTGAGAAATGTAGAATATTTTTCATGGGACAACCCCTTTCATAGTATGATGTATGGAGTACATGTAGGACGTTGGCACAGGAGGTCTGTGAGGTGTAAAATCACCCAAAAGATGAAGAGCAGGAAGTGATGTCAGTATAGAGGCGATTGTTTTGGCAACTTTTTATTGTTTTGCATATTAACATGTGACTATTTCTTTATTTCCTGTCATGTTAAAGCCCTGTCGTGTACAGAGCATCTTAAAAGAGTGCATTTGAAGGACAGGAATAAAAGAATGAATGGACTTGGCACGTCACATCACCTTAGTAGTTCCGTTTAACTAATTTTGAACTAGAGATGAGCAAATCGATTCTACAGGATGAAAATCGACCCAGATTCTATAAAATAAAAGTCTTAAGTAATTTGATTTGGGAGAATTTTTTGAGAAAGAGAGACTTTTTCAGGCAAGAAAAGCAGTGTCCATTCAGGTTGAAGTGATTTTGACCCAAACTGAATCACATGGCTGATTCACCAAAATGAAATTTTTTTACTTTAACCACTTCCCGTCCGCCCATAGGATATAAACGACTGGGAGGTGCATCTCTATTTCTGAATGGACGTTCCAGAACGTCTGTTCAGAAACTGCAGCTGCACGCTAATCGTGCAGCTGCTGATCAGGTTGCCCGCTGTCAGTGACATCAGGGCAACCCAGAGAGAAGGCAGGGACAGTGCCCAGGTGTCCCTGCCTTCTGGATCGCTGCATACACAGTGCTCACCGAGCGCTGTGTATGCAGAGCAGGAAGCGCTATGCGCTTCCTGTTCCGGCCCGGCGATCATGTGAGCGCCGTGACCGGAGAGTGCAGAAGCTGTGTGAGGTCTTTCAGAGACCTCGATCAGCCCTGCACTGAGGCTGTACAGCGCTGTATTGCGCTGTACAGCCTCTATGGGGGGTGTATTTCTCCTGTAACTGGGGATACTATGTCAGCCCCAGTTACAGGAGAAATCAACAGTGAAAAAAAAAAGAAAAAGTGAAGTAAATGTCCCCCAGAGGTCTTGTATGACCTTATGGGGGATGAAAAGTGTAAAATAAAAAATAAAAAAATAAAGGGTTGAAAAAATAAAATAAAAAAAAGGTTTCACATGTAAAAAAAGAAATTCCCCAAGTAAGGAATAAAAAAAAAATGTTAAAAATAGAAAAAATAAAATATAATAGACATATTTGGTATTGCCGCGTCCGTAAAAACCATCTCTATAAAAATATCACATGACCTAACCCCTCGGGTGAACACCGTGAAAAATAAAAAAAAAACTGTGTCAAAACAAGCAATTTTTGGCACCTTACATCACAAAAGGTGCAACACCAAGTGATCAAAAACGCGTATGTCCCACAAAATGGTACCAATAAAACCTCATCCCGCAAAAAATGAGCCCGTACATAAGAAAATCTCTCAAAAAATAAAAAAAACTATAGCTCTCAGAACATGGACATATTAAAACATAATTTTTTTGTTTCAAAAATGCTATTATTGTGTAAAACTTTAATAAATAAGAAAAAGTATACATATTAGGTATCGCCACGTCCGTAACAATCTGCTCTATAAAAATGTCACTTGACTGAACCCCTCAGGTGAACGCTGTAAAAATAAATAAATAGAAACTGTGCTAAAACAACCAATTTTTTGGTTACCTTGCCCCATAAAGTCTTATAATGAATGATCAAAAAATCATATGTACCCAAAAATAGTAGCAATTAAACTGGCACCTTATCCCCTAGTTTCCAAAATGGGATCACTTCTTGGGAGTTTCAACTGTAAGGGTGCATCAGGGGGCTTCAAATGGGACATGGCATCTAAAAACCATGTGGAGTTCCTTTTCTTCTGTGCCCTGCCGTGTGCCCATACAGCAGTTTATGACCACATGTGGGGTGTTTCTGTAAACCGCAGAATCTGGGTAATAAATATTGAGTTTTGTTAACCATCGATGTGTTAAAGAAAAAATTGGATTAAAATGGAAAATCTGCCAAAAAAGTGAAATTAAAAAATTTGATCTCCATTTTCCTTTAATTGTGGAACGCCTAAAGGGTTAACAAAGTTTGTAAAATCGGTTTTGAATACCTTGAGGGGTGTAGTTTCTACAATGGGGTCATTTATGGGGGTATATACTATGTAGGCCCCACAAAGTGACTTCAGACCTGAACTGGTCCTTAAAAAGTGGGTTTTGGCAATTTTCTTAAAAATTTGAAGAATTGCTTCTAAACTTCTAAGCCTTCCAACGTCCTAAAAAAAAAAAATGACATTTCCAAAATGATGCCAACATAAAGTAGACATATGGGGAATGTTAAGTAATAAATATTTTATGAGGTATCACTTTCTGTTTTAAAAGCAGAGAAATTAAAATTTAGAAAATTGCTAATTTTTTAAAATTTTGGGTAAATTAGGCATTTTTTTATAAATAAAGGTGAAATATTTTGACTCAAATTTATGACTATCATGAAGTACAATGTGTCACGAGAAAACAATCTCTGAATGACTTGGATAAATAAAGGCGTTCCAAAGTTATTACCACATAAAGTGAGATATGTCAGTTTTGCAAAATTAGGCCTGGTCAGGAAGGGGGCAAATGGCCCAGATGGCAAGTGGTTAAAAAGGTAGCTTCACTTTGGAATCACTTTAAAATGATATTATGGAATCACATTCTCTGCTCTTCCCCTATACAATGTTATCAGACTCAAACCCTCTCCTATGGCCACTTGCAGACAAGCGTTCCTCCCGCAGCGAGTCCGCATTGCAGCACCCGGCCTGACCTCCCATCGCTGCCGGGAGTCACATAGCATTATATTCATTTATGATGCTATGTAACTATTAGGCCTCTTTCACAGAGGCGTTGCGGGTAACGTGTAGGAAAAGATGCGGGTGCGTTGCGGGAAAATGCATAATTTTTCCCCACGAGTGCAAAGCGTTTTAATGCGTTTTGCATGCGTGTGAGAAAAATTGGCATGTTTGGTACCCATGCGCGATTTTCACGCATGGTTGCTAGGTGACGATCGGGATGGGGACCCGATCTTTATTATTTTCCCTTATAACATGGTTATAAGGGAAAATAATAGCATTCTTCATAAAAAATGCTAAGTAAATTAGGGGTGGAGGGGTTAAAAAAATAAATAAAATAATTAAACTCACCTCATCCACTTGTTTGCGCTGCCTGACTCGTCTTCATTCTTCTTCTTTGAGGACCTGGGAGGAAAAGGACCTTTGGTGACGTCACTGTGCTCATCACATGGTCCATCACCATGTGATGGACCATGTGATGAGCAGTGAGCCATCACATGGCCATCACATGGCCCATCACCATGGTGACGGACCATGTGATGAGCGCAGTGACGTCACCAAAGGTCCTTTTCGCCCAGGTCATCCAAGAAGAAGAATGAAGACGAACCGGGCAGCGCGAACAAGTGGATGAGGTGAGTTTAATTAATAAAAATTAAAAAAATTAACCCCTCCATCCCTAATTTACTTAGCATTCTGTATGAAGAATCCTATTATTTTCTCTTATAACCATGTTATAAGGGAAAATAATAATGATCGGGTCTCCATCCGGATCGTCACCTAGCAACCATGTGTGAAAATCGCACCGCATCCACACTTGCTTGCGGATGCTTGCGATTTTCACGCAGCCCCATTCACTTCTATGGGGCCTGCGTTGCGTGAAAAACGCACAATATAGAGCATGCTGTGATTTTCACGCAACGCACAAGTGATGCGTGAAAATCACCGCTCATGGGCACAGCCCCATAGAAATGAATGGGTCCGGATTCAGTGCGGGTGCAATGCGGAAAACTCGCCCGTGTGAAAGAGGCCTTACAGTTCTGGAATGTATTGGATAACACTAGCATAATGCTGCCAGTGTTATCTAGTACATTCCAGAACTGTATTTGGGTACATAGCATCATAAATCAATATATAGGCCGGGTGCTGCAATGCGGACTCGCTGTGGGAGGAACGCTCGTTTGCAAGGGGCCTATCATGAAAGAGTCCTCTGATGTCTGCAGTTGCCAATCCCGTCTTTACTGGCAATGACTTAATTAACACGAGATCAACTTTTTGTAGTTATTTACATTTTCAGTGGCAACTTTTTTTTCTTTTATGGTCCCTGCATTATCTTTGATTTTCAACATCTAGGAATACATCAGAAATGTGAAGATCTTAATTTACAGCATGGAGCTTTTAAGCTTTTATCTGACCGCGCAATAACTTTCTTTAGTGTGTTTGTTCTGTGCCTACACAGAAAAAAGAAGCATTAATCGCCCATTCTTGTTGTTACATGGAATAATTAACCTGCAGAACAGCTGTCTCTCTGTTGTGATGGCATGGTAATTGCATTAGAAACCTTATAGCTAAGATCTTGACGATAAAAGAAGTTCTGTTTCATTACCAGACTGGCTGGTGAGCTGGTGCACGTGTTCTCCTGGGATAATGTGTCAACTTTGATGCTTTTGTTGCTATCATTTCTCTATAGACTTAAATTGGTAAAAAATGTTAGATACTTAAAGGGAATCTGTCACCTGCTTTTACCATTTTAAGCTGTCACCATCGCTATGTTGACTAAAGTACCTTATTTCCAGCAGTCTTCTTTTTACTTTATTTCGTTTTGTAGTTTTGATATAAAAGCGCTTTGTATGTTATGCTAATTAGGGTCCAAGGAGCCCAGAGGGGCGTTTTTTTTTTTACTCTCCGGAGCCCAGTGACGCCCCCCCGCAGCGCCCAGCCCGCCTTAATTTGAATTCCAAGAACGCCTCCTGATCATCAAATAACCTCCCACAGCCCGGCAAACGGTTCCGTCCCCTCCCCACGTCATAGTCTACCTTATAGAAATGCCCCGTCCTTCTTCCTGTCTGCGGCCAGAAAACTCGCGCAGGCGCAGTACTGCCAGCGGCCTGCGCCTGCGCGATCATCAATGTCCTGAGGGCAACAGCGCTCAGGTCACATCACTGGGCTCGGCGCATGCCCAGTGAGACTTTTGAGGCTGTTGCTGATCGCGCAGGCGCAGGCCGCTGGCAGTACTGCGCCTGCGCGAGTTTTCTGGCCGCAGACAGGAAGAAGGACGGGGCATTTCTATAAGGTAGACTATGACGTGGGGAGGGGGCGGAACCGTTCACCGGGGCTGTGGGAGGTTATTTGATGATCAGGAGGCGTTCTTGGAATTCAAATTAAGGCGGGCTGGGCACTGCAGGGGGGCATCACTGGGCTCCGGAGAGTGAAAAAAACGCCCCTCTGGGCTCCTTGGACCCTAATTAGCATAACATAAAAAGCGCTTTTATATCAAAACTACAAAACGAAATAAAGTAAAAAGAAGACTGCTGGAAATAAGGTACTTTAGTCAACATAGCGATGGTGACAGCTTAAAATGGTAAAAGCAGGTGACAGATTCCCTTTAAGAGGTCTCATTAGCGATGAGTGGCAGGGGCTACATTCGAATTTGTGATATTTAATGAATATTTGGGTGAATATTTGTTATATATTCGCGAATTCGAGATTATTTTCTTGATTGTGAAAAATCGACATAGTAATGCGCGCAAAATACAGGCGTGGGGCACTTTTTTAACATTTTTCAAGCTGCTAGAAGTTTCCTGAGACTGGAGAAAATGGTTGGCACGGCAGAACATTACAAAAGCTTTATATGCAGATAGAGTGCTCCAATATATTTGCGATTGCGCTAATAGGCACCAAGGATGTGATTAGTTTGGCGCAATGTGTGAAACTTCACATTTCAGCAGGTCTGACTATTAATTAGTGATTGGTGCACTATGTCTGTAACATGAATGTATGGACAGTAGAGAAACACTAATTCCTATCACACTACCTAACTCCCTGCACTGGTACCTATCAGCTACACTATATCAGGATAGAACCTACACTGACTATCTCCTACTAACTATCTGTATTATATATATAAGCTATCTAACCATCTATCTAATGTAATGACACAGGAAAGCACAGAGCACAGCAATGACACTGCTCTCTCTCTCAGAACTTAAAAAAAAACTGCAGAAAATGGCTGCTGGGGAGGTTCTTATATAGTAAGGGGTAGGCAACTTTCCTATTGGTTGCTAGGGATGTTGCTAAGCTCAAAGACATTGCAGCCTTCTCATTGGCCCACAAGCAAGAAGGGAGGTTACTGCTGAAAAAAAAAATCTAGAATATTCGACATTACTAATATATATCACTATATTCTAAATATTTGTGAATTCTCGAAGTGCCGATGTTTGCGATTAATATTCGCGATTCGAATATTCACGCCCAACACTACTCATTATAGAAAGACAGACATATATAGAAATATTCTTGGAATTTCCATCGTCTTCTTTGTATGGAATTTCAATTCTTTTCATTGAAATAATAGTTTAGCCCAATTTTTATGGACACATTCACCTTTGTCATGTTTCTGGGAATTTTTGAGGTTTAAAGGAGTTGTCCAGCTTTGGGGACTTTTTAAACTGCCCCCTGCACCATGTTTTTTTTTCTCCATTCTGAAAAACCCATACTCACATGCTCCACACCTCTCTGTTCCAGCTCCAAGGCTTCATTCAGCAGTCTTCTGGAAACTTCCTGATCGATAGGTGTTATATATGCCACTGCAGCCAATGATTGGCCTCAGTGGTGGTTCGTCCCCAAGTGGCACGTCACTGCTGTATCTCATGATACTTGGGGACATGTCTCTGCTGAAGGTAGCCATGGAGCAGGAATGGAGTGGTGGAGAGCAGGTCAGTATGAGATTTACAACAGGTACAGCACAATGAAGAGGTCTGTTAAAAAAAAAGCTGGAGAATTCCTTTAAGTAGTATTGCGTTTGACTTATTTTATTTCGCGCTGGATCTTCAATCAAGTTTTTTTTTTTATCCCATTTCAAGGAAAATAGATTCATTACCACAAAGCAGAAGGAAATTCGGCTTTGCGGCAAATCGAATTCTCCCTGAAATTTCGGACAGTTCCATTGGCTCAACACTAATGATGACATCCGCAAAACCGCTGTACACATTACAGGATAATCATGAGTAGCCTATATTATCTATTTGGTATGGGGTAGCTTGCCCACACTGAATATGTCTATAGCGGGATCCAAGATGGTGATCATACTGCATGTGGTCACGTGATATGCGCATGATGTCATCACGTGATGACGTCCGCGATATCACGAGATTTCAATTGGCTATGTTACAATTGTTTGGCACATGCAGAGCATGGACGGCATAGGAAGTGATTTAATAATGTAGCATATCAAATACCTTGATTTATTACAGCTGTGCAACCCATATGCGAATCATTGTAGGGCTGTTACAATGGGGAATTGATATGCTGTTAGAATACGCCCCCAAGAAGAAACTGGGCGAAAAGTACGTTGGGGTGTCGCTGCACCCTGAACTCTGGTCTGTATACAGTATGTTCACTTTAGGCTTGACTTGCTATGTTATATAATAGCAGTTCATACTATAAATGGATGGTACATGATGCTGTACGTCTAGTCTCAACTCGAGGAGTAATTTCCCCGGAGATATTTTTTTGTGGGGCTAATAATTTTAGCTCATGTTTATGTACTATCACTGTTCTGTGACAAATAAGTGATTAATGGTCAGATCTGGGTCTGGTGCAGTGGCGTTTGACGCGCCATATCCAAACCAAGCGCATATACATCGTTTTTTATGTTTTTAATCATGTTTCAATAATGATATATTTGTATTTATTCCTTATGTGTGCCATTGGTTTCAGGGGCGTAGCTAAAGGCTCATGAGCCCTGGCGCAAAAGTTCACCTTGGGCCCCCCTTCCCTCAGTGCTTTGTTGCAAGGGGCAGGGAAGCACATTGCCTTTGTGAAACTGCACCCCCCCTTCCGCCAAATTCTTGACCCGGCACTTTCTATAATGCTAGTGTCTTCTTAACACCCCTCCCTAGATCCCCCCGCAGTGTCATCCACAGATCCCCCCGCAGTGTCATCCACAGATCCCCCCTCAGTGTCATCCACAGATCCCCCCCTCAGTGTCATCCACAGATCCCTCCTCAGTGTCATCCACAGATATCCCCCTCAGTGTCATCCACAGATATCCCCCTCAGTGTCATCCACAGATATCCCCCTCAGTGTCATCCACAGATCCCCCCTCAGTGTCATCCACAGATCCCCCCCTCAGTGTCATCCACAGATCCCCCCCTCAGTGTCATCCACAGATCCCCCCCTCAGTGTCATCCACAGATCCCCCCTCAGTGTCATCCACAGATATCCCCCTCAGTGTCATCCACAGATCTCCTCCCCACCCAGAGCCGCCTCCTAGCTAATTTATTCACTGCACTTGCCTCTATGAAATTGAAGAGAAGCGCCGTAATCTCGCACAGGCGCACTGGCAGAGGCCAGGAAGACGGTGCATGCGCACTTCGATGCCTCTGCCAGTGCGCCTGTGCGAGATTACGGCGCTTCTCTTCAATTTCACAGAGGCAAGTGCAGTGAATAAATTAGCTAGGAGGCGGCGCTGGGCGGGGAGATTGCAGGCACAGGCAGCATCGCTTTGCTGCCTGTGCCGTTCGCAGCGCGCCCTGCGGCTTTGTGGGCCGCATTTGGCCCGCGGGCCGTAGGTTGGGCATCACTGTCCTAAATGAAGGGGGACCCATCCTAGTCATGGGCATTGCACAGAGTCCCTTATCCTTTGATACTGGATGGCAAGAAGCTTAGCCCCTCTACAGCAAAAACAAGGAGTTGGGGTCATCAGGAACGAACATCAAGACTTTCCATATGCGGTGGTAAAACAGAGCTATAGCTAGCCTTTTTTTCATCCAGATGAGTTCAGCCTAGTTTCCTGCTCTAGCCAGTACTGGCCGCACATGCTATATTTCACCGTCAGTATTATAGTGCGGAACCATTTGGATTTGTGCTATGAGGTTCCCCTCTTTTATACATATCACAGAGCCTGGTAACAGGACGTCAAGTTAGGCATAGAAGAGGAGCTAAATGGTGGCTGCAATATGATAAGCGGAGTGACATTATGAATTTTATGCAGCCATGAACCTGTCTTTGACCGTCTTACAACAAACAAAGAAACGCCACTACAATAAGACCGCGCGTGATTTCCATTGACTTCACTTTATGAAACTGATTTGTTACAGCCATTTGAATAAATCCAATTGAATTTACAGCTCACAAATGAATTCCTGACACAAAGGTTAAACAGGAAGCGCAGCAGCCAATCATGCAAGCAAAATATCAAATGTGTTTTCCGCAGATATTCTGGCACAGAGAGGACGGCGGTCAAGCCTCGTGTTCTATAACGCCAAATCCTGAAGTTCACCATGAAAAAGTTTTACTGTTCTCCAACACGTCTTTACTGGCGGTGACTAATACACTTCTTTGGCCCCTAGCATGATACCGTTCCAGCAAATAATATAGGATTGGAGATTTTCTAGGACAATAGAAAGGGCAGACAAGATTGCCGATGGCAGCGGGACTACTTATCACACAAGCGTTCGACAAGCTTTGTGTTTTACAGTGAGGGAGTTTTACTAACCCTGTTGAAGATGTCAACAGCCTCAACTTAGGCTAAAGATCCGTCAAATTTATCGCATTTGCTCAAGTTAGATGACAAATTTGTCTAACTTTACAGACACCAACTATTGGCTGGCGTACTTAGCACTAGAGATGATGGAATTGATTATAAATGACTTAGGCCTCTTTCACACGGGCGTTGCGGGAAAATGTGCGGGTGCGTTACGGGAACACCCGCAATTTTTCCGCACGAGTGCAAAACATTGTAATGCGTTTTGCACTCGCATGAGAAAAGTCGCGCGTGTTTGGTACCCAAACCCGAACTTCTTCACAGAAGTTCGGGCTTGGGATCAGTGTTCTGTAGATAGTATTATTTTCCCTTATTACATGGTTATAAGGGAAAATAATAGCATTCTGAATACAGAATGCATAGTAAAACATCGCTGGAGGGGTTAAAAAAAAATAAATAATAATTTAACTCACCTTAGTCCACTTGATCGCGTAGCCGGCATCTCCTTCTGGCTTCATCTGATCTCTGTGCAGCAACAGGATCTTTGGTGACGTCATTCCGGTCATCACATGATCCATCACCATGGTAAAAGATCATGTGATGGATCATGTGATGACCGGAATGACGTCACCAAAGGTCCTGTTGCTGCACAGAGATCAGATGAAGCCAGAAGGAGATGCCGGCTACGCAATCAAGTGGACTAAGGTGAGTTAAAATTATTATTATTTTTTTAACCCCTCCAGCGATGTTTTACTAAGCATTCTGTATTCAGAATGCTATTATTTTCCATTATAACCATGTTATAAGAGAAAATAATAATGATCGGGTCTCCATCCCGATCGTCTCTTAGCAACCGTGCGTGAAAATCGCACCGCATCCGCACTTGCTTGCGGATGCTTGCGATTTTCACGCAACCCCATTCATTTCTATGGGGCCTGCGTTACGTGAAAAACGCACAAAGAGGAGCATGCTGCGATTTTCACGCAACGCACATGTGAACAGCCCCATAGAAATGAATGGGTCGGTATTCAGTGCGGGTGCAATGCGTTCACCTCCCGCATCGCATCCGCGCGGAATACTCGCTCGTGTGAAAGGGGCCTTAAGTTCCTTACGAAATTCCCAAAAATGATGTTTTCTGATGAATTTGTGTGCCACAATCACGAACGAATCCGGGTTTCCGATTCGTTCTGAAATACATTGATGCGTGTGCTGCAACTTACAGTAACGACGCATGAACGAGACCCACATAGTCTCGCGTTACTGCGGTCACCATCTTCACGTGGCCTCACCAGAGGCCATACAATATAATACATGTACGGCGATCGGGAACTCATTCTCTTTTTTTAGAAGAATCTCAAAGATTCAGATTCGTCCAAAGCAGGACGAATCCGAATCTACCAACACTGGTTCCATTTAAAAAAAAAACTAGGATGCACCAATAGGGTATTGGAAAATCAGTTTTCTTAAAATTGTAAAAAACACCAGATACAAAATTTCTCAAGCAGTTGTCAGTCCGGGTGCGTACAGCTCTAAGGACAGACAACACCCATGGGTAAAAGTTGCTCATGTGCGAGAGCCCATTGAGTTGAGTCAACATACCGTCCAGTTTTAGTTTTCCTATTCTTTTTTAGCTTTTCTTTCCCTTTTTCGTGTAGATGTTCGGTCGGCTGCAGTTCATATTGCATGTTATTGATATTGTATGTTCTATTGAATGGCTGTGGAACCTGAGCCCATCACCCCTAATATCCGCCATCCTTGTGCAGTTGTGTTTTTGGACGTCGCCTAAGCCAGTCATTAGACAATATGTACTTTTCAGTCATTTCCATCCCTAATAAAGACCTGGCTTCCTCAGTGATGGTGGAGCTGGCACAGGACTGACTTGGAAGCGCACTGCTGTCAACCACTTGTACTCCATCTCACCCAGCTGTACTGATTTGGCAGATTCAGTGTGTCCACTTCAGAGCGCTAGGCACTGCTTTGCTGGTGCTTCAAAGGAACAGAACTGAGTCTTGTGCATGCTGATTCCAATGATGGATGATAATGGCTGCATTATTGTATTCCTGCATTATAAGACATGGCATTCACACCTTTAGGCTCAGTTCACACCTGAGCGTTTTACAGCGCGTTCCTACGCGCTGTAAAACGCTCAACAAGGAGAAACCAATGCTTCCCTATGGGAATGGTTCTCACCTGGGCGTTTTACAGCGCGTACGATCGCGCTGTAAAACGCCCGACGCTCACACAAGTACAGGAGCGTTTTTTTGGGCGCTTGTCGCGCGTTCCCGTACATAGACTTTCGGGAACGCGCGACACTGTGTGCACACTTGTCTCTGTATGCGCGCTTGTAAACGTCCGTACAATCGCGCATACAGAGCGCTCCTTTCAGAACGCTCAGGTGTGAACTGAGCCTTAGAGCTCATGCACACGAGCATATATATTTTGAAAATGGATCCGCAAAAACAACGGATCCGCAAAAAATACGGATGACACCCGTGTGCATTCCGTATTTTGCGGAACGGAACAGCTGGCCCTTCATAGAACTGTACTATGCTTGTCCGTAATGCGGACAATAATAGGACATGTTCTATTTTTTTGAAATACGGAAACGGAATGCACACGGAGTAAATTCCGTTTTTTTTGCAGACGGACCTGGAAATAAAATACGTTCGTGTGCATGAGCCCTTAAAGAGGACCTGTCACCTGTCCTCACACGCGTATTTTAGTAACTATTTGCAATAGTAATGATGGTGCATCTATTCTTATGACTCTGTGTTGTGCCATTCCTGCTAGAAGTTCAATGACGGTACAGATGGGTGTTACCAGTTGAGGGTGTGTCCCTGCACAGTCTAAGGGCTCATGCACACAAACATATTTTCTTTCCGTATCTGTTCCTTTTTTTTTTGCGGACCATATGCAAAACCATTAATTTCAACAGGTCCGCAAAAAAAAAACAAAGGTTTACGTATGTCCGTGTTTCCATTCCGCAAAAAAATAGAACATGTCCTATTATTGTCTGCATTACGTTCTATTAGTGGCCAGCTGTTCTGTTCCGCAAAATACGGAATGCACACGGATGTCATCCGTATTTTTTGAGGATCCGTTTTTTGCGGACCGCAAAATACATACGGTCGTGTGCATGAGGCCTAACACTATCCAATCAGTGCTGCCAGTATCAGACAAAAAAAAAAAAAAAACTGGTAATACCTAGCTCGACCTTCATTGCAAACTGCTGGTTATTCATTCATAAACCTCTAGCAGGAATAATAGAGGAATGGCCCATCGAGCCATAAGAATAGATGCTCCAGAATTGTTATTACATGGGGAATGCAAGTAATTACTAAAACAGACATGTCAGGAGAGGGTAAGAGGTCCTCTTTCATCCCACTTCTTGTTGTCTGACACATCCTCATTCCTTTAACCCTTAGGATACCAGCGCCGTACATGTACGGCGCAGAAATGTGGGACAGGAACCCCAGCGCAGTACAGGTACAGCGCGCTGATCAGACGGGTGCAGGAGCTGCGCCAGCCCGATTAGAGGCAAGGGTCTGGCTGTCACTGATAGCCGGACCCCTGCTGTATGCGCCGACATTGGTGAAATCACCAATGCCGGTGCATTAACCCTTGCATGGCCGCAGTCAGCGCTGACAGCCAGGGCCGGTGCTACCATAAGGCAGACCAAGTGGCTGCCTTAGGGCGCAGCCTGGGGGAGGGCGGAAAAATGAACCTTCTTTTTTTTTTTTTAAATCACTTACTTGTGAGTTGTGGAGGGGGAGAAATGTGACATTGAGGGTGTGAAATGTGACATGGGGGGAGAAATGTGACATGGGGGTGATGTGACAGGGGATTATGTAAAAAGGAGGGGGAGAAATGTGACATGGAGGGGGGAAATGTGACATGGAGGGCTGATGTGACATAGGGGGGTGATTTGACATGAAGGGGGAGAAATGTGACATGGGGGGCTAATGGCTGACATGGGGGCCTGATGTCTGACATGGGGGTCTGATCTGAGGCATTGGGTGTCTGATCTGAGGTCTGATTAACATTGGGGGTCTGATTGCTGGTCTGACCTGAGGTGTAATGGAAAATATTTTTTTCTTATTATCCTCCTCTGCGTTTTAGAGGACGATAAATACGGTCCTCAAACCAGCGATTGTCTGAAGCAGAGAGAAGATGCCAGGACCACACAGAGTAGAAGTCAGCTGCTGCAGACAGGACCAGGGCCAGGTGAGCTGCAAGGGGGGGGGCGCCAAAATGTAGCTTCGCTTGTGTTTGCAAAAGTCCTTGCACCGGCCCTGCTGACAGCGGCACGTGCAGTATCCTCACGGGTGCCGGTGTCCATGGGGTCCCCGCGCTGCTGTGACCGCGACCCCATGGCAGGGAAGGCAGCCCGATGCCTTCCTGATGTATCGTGGCTGCCTTCCGGGACAGCCTGTGAGGCAAGAAGGCTGTAAATGTATTACAGTCTGTAATACACTTACAGCCAATGCATTACAATACAGAAGTATTGTAATGCATTGTAAAGGGGATCAGACCCCCAAAGGTTGAAGTCCCAGAGTGGGACAAAAAATAAAGTTAAACAAAAGTTAAAAAAACGAAAGTTAAAAAAAAATATTAAAAGTTTTAATAAAAAAAAGAAAAAAAAAAGTCCTTTTCCAATAATAAAGTAATTAAATTTTTTAAATATAGGGGAAAAAAGAAAAGTAGACATATTAGGTATCTCCGCATCCGTATCGACCTGCTCTATAAAAATACCATATGACCTAGCCCCTCAGGTGAATACCATAAAAAGAAAGAAGGAAAACGGTGTAAAAAAATACATTTTTTGTCACCTTACATCACAAAAAGTGTAATAGCAAGCGATCAAAAAGTCATATGCACCCCAAAATAGTATCAATCAAACCGTCATTCTCATCCCGCAAAAATTATACCCTACCTAAGACAATCGCCCCCCCAAAAAAATATGTCTCTGAGCAGGGGCGTAGCTAATGGGTCTTTGGGCCCCCTCAGGCTCCTGGGCCCGGGTAGCGACTGCTACCTTTGCACCACCTATATCTACGTCCCTGGCTCTGAGACTATGGAGTGCCAAACAGTGCCAAAAAAAGCCATTTTTTGTCACCCTACATCACAAAAATTGCAACACAAAGTGATAAAAAAGCGTATGCCCCCTAAAATAGTACAAATCAATCCGTCACCTCATCCTGCAAAAAATTAGACCCTACTTAAGACAATCGGTCAAAAAATAAAAAAAAGCTATAGCTTTCAGAAAATTGAGACACTAAAATATGATTTTTTTTTGCTTCAAATTGTGCTAAAGTGAAATAAAATAAAAAATATACATATTAGGTTTCTTAAAACAACCTACTCTATAAAAATATCACATGACCTAACCACTGAGGTGAACACCATAAAAAAAAGAATTGTGTTAAAAAATACTTATATCACAAAAAGTGTAATACCAAGCGATCAAAAAGTCATATGCACCCTAAAATAGTACCAATCAAACCATCATCTTATACTGCAAAAAATGAGCTCCTATATAAGACAGTTGCCCAAAATAAAAAATAAAAAAACGATGGCTTTCAGAATATGTAGACACTAAAAAATAATTTTCTTCAAAAATGCTTTATTATGTAAAACTGAAACATATTTGTTACTGTCGCGTCCGTAACAACCTGCTCTATAAAAATACCACATGATCTAACCTGTCAGATGAACACTGTAAATAACAAAAAATAAAAACGGCGCCAAAACAGCTATTTCTGTTACCTTGCCTCACAAAAAGTGTAATATAGAGCAACCAAAAATCATATGTACCCTAAAATAATACAAAGAAAACTGCCAGCTTAGGCCTCTTTCACACTACTGTATGGCTATTTCAGTGTTTTGCGGTCCGTTTTTCACGGATCCGTTGTTCAGTTTTTTTGTTTGCGTTGTGGCTCCGTTTCCATTCCGTTTTTCCGTATGGCATATACAGCATACAGTAATTACATAGAAAAAATTGGGCTGGGGATAACATTTTCAATAGATGGTTCCGCAAAAACGGAAGGGATACGGAAGACATACGGATGCATTTCCGTATGTGTTCCATTTTTTTTGCGGACCCATTGACTTGAATGGAGCCACAGAACGTGATTTGTGGGCAATAATAGGACATGTTCTATCTTTCAACGGAACGGAAAAACGGAAATATGGAAACTGAATGCATAGGGAGTACATTCCGTTTTTTTTTACGGAACCATTGAAATGAATTGTTCCGTATACGGACAGTATACGGAACGCAAAAAACGACCCGCAAAACGAAAAAAAAAAAGGTAGTGTGAAAGAGGCTTTTTCCTGTAGTTTCCAAAATGGGGTCATTTTATTGGAGTTTCTAGGGGTGCATCAGGGGGGCTTCAAATGGGACATGGTGTCAAAAAACCATATGGCGTTCCTTTCCTTCTGCACCCTGCCGTGTGCACATACAGCAGTTTACGACCACATATGGGGTGTTTTTGCAAACAACAGAATCAGGGCAAAAAATATTGATTTTGTTTAGCTGTTAACCCTTGCTTTGTTTCTGAAAAAAATGGACACAAATGGAAAATCTGCCCAAAAAGTGAAATTCGTAAATTTCCTCTCCATTTTCTATTAATTCTTGTGGAACATCTAAAGGCTTAACAAAGTTTGTAAAATCAGTTTTGAATACCTTGAGGGGTGTAGTTTCTAAAATTGGGTCATTTTTGGGTGGTTTCTATTATGTAAGCCTCATAAAGTGACTTCAGACCTGAACTGGTCCTTAACCCCTTAAGGACTCAGCCCTATTTCACCGTAAGGACTTGGCCATTTTTTGCAAATCTGACCAGTGTTACTTTATGTGGTGATAACTTTAAAACGCATTTACTTATCCAGGCCATTCTGAGATTGTTTTTTCGTCACATATTGTACTTCATAACACTGGTGAAATGGAGTAAAAAAAAATTGTTTTTATTTATAAAAAAAATACCAAATTTACGAAAATTTTGGAAACAATTTCAAATTTCCAAGTTTCAATTTCTCTACTTCTATAATACATAGTAATAACTCCAAAAATAGCTATTAGTTTACATTCCCCATATGTCTACTTCATGTTTGGATCATTATGGGAATGCCATTTTATTTTTTGGGGACGTTACAAGGCTTAGAAGTTTAGATTCAAATCTTGAAAATTTTCAGAAATTTTCAAAAAACCACTTTTTAGGGACCAGTTCAGGTCTGAAGTCACTTTGTGAAGCTTACATAATAGAAACCACCCAAAAGTGACCCCATTCTAGAAACTACACCCCTCAAGGTATTCAAAACTGATTTTACAAACATTATTAACCCTTTAGGTGTTCCCCAAGAGTTGATGGCAAATGGAGATGAAATTTCTGAATTTCAATTTTTTGCCAAATTTTCCATTTTAATCCATTTTTTTCACTAACAAAGCAGGGGTTAACAGCCAAACAAAACTCTATATTTATTTCCCTGACTCTGCAGTTTACAGAAACACCCGATATGTGGTCGTACACCACTGTACTGCCCCACGTCAGGGCATAGAGGGAAAGGAACTCCGTGTGGTATTTGGAAGGCAGATTTCGCTGGACTGGTTTATTTACACCATGTCTCATTTGAAGCCTCCTGATGCACCCCTAGAGTAGAAACTCCAAAAACGTGACCCCATTTTGTAAACTACGGGATAAGCTGGCAGGTAATTTGGTACTATTTTAGGGTACATATGATTTTTGGATGCCCTATAATATACTTTTTGTGAAGCAAAGTAACAAAAAATAGAAATTCAGAAATTTCATCTCCATTTGCCATTGACTCTTGTGGAACACTTAAAGGGTTAACAAAGTTTGTAAAATCAGTTTTGAATACCTTGGGGTGTAGTTTCTTAAATGGGGTCACTTTTTGGAGTTTATACTCTAGGGGTGCAATAGGGGGGCTTCAAATGGGACATGGTATCAAAAAACAAGTCCAGCAAAAACTGCCTTCCAAAATCCATATGGCATTCCTTTCCTTCTGCGCCCTGCCGTGTGCCCGTACAGAGGAACATACCTAATATGTTTACTTTCTTAAATGTATTTAAGTTTTACACAATAATATTATTTTTTAAACCAAAAAAACTTTTTTTAGTGTCTCCATAGTCTGAGAGCCATAGTTTTTTTATTTTTTGGCCCATTGTCTCATGTAGGGGCTAATTTTTTGCGGGATGAGACGACGGTTTGAATGGTACTATTTTGGCGTACATACGACTTTTTTGATCACTTTTATTGCCTTTTTTGCGAAGTAAGGTGGGCAAAATGTAAATTTCATCATAGTTTTTATTTTTTATTTTTTATGGCGTTCACCGTGCGGGGAATGTAACATGACCGTTTTATAGATCGGGTCGCAGTGATATATAAAATGTGTAGGGCATTTTATTTTTTTATTTTTTTAATCAGGGATAAATGTTTTTTTTATTTTTACTTTTTTTCACTTTTTAATTTTTTTTTTTTTATCCAGACCCACTTGGTTCTTGAACATCCAGTGGGTCTGTTGTCTGTATAATATAGTGTACTGCACTGTATTTCACTCACACTTTGTCTGAACAGATCTCTGCCTTTAGCCCAGATCTGTTCAGCACCATGGACAGAAGGATGCCTGAGAAGGTGTCCTGTTGCCATGGGAACCTTCCCCGTCTGCCACAACTGAGCAGACGGGGAAAGGAAGGGAGGGGGCTCCCTCCCTCTGTGACCCCATCCTGTCTGGGGGCTCCAAAGGCACAGCAGCCCCCCGATGGGAGAGGGAGGGAGCTCCCTCCCTCTTCACCTCTTTCATACAGCAGTCCCTACGGACTGCAGCATGGAAGGGGTTAAAACGGCTGACATCTGCATAGATGTCAGCCGTTTGAATCAGAGTGTCAGCAATGAGCTGACACTCTGATTCAACCGCTTGGTCATCCTGAGAATAAACGGGGGGCGGGCGGAAGATCGTGCACCTGCCCCCCACACTGTCACCCGCCTCCTGCACCGCCCGCAATCCTCCCCCCCGCTGCGCCCGCAGGCACAAAAACACAGAGGGCTGCAAGGGGGGGTTAACTTTGAAATACAAGCACTTTGAGGTTTCTGATCCTTGCAGTCACGGACCGCAGGGATCAGAAACTTGCATAAGCGCTACAAACCGCAGGTCTGAATTGACCTGCGGTTTGTAGCGATCAGCAATGCGAGGGGGGTCACAGGACCCCCCTAGGCATTGTCACAGGGTGCCTGCTGAATGATTTCAACAGGCACCCCGTTCCGATCACTGCCAGCCGTGCGGCAGTGATCAAAACTACACAGGACGTACCGATACGCCCTGGGTCCTTAAGGACTCGGCAAACATGGCATACCGGTTATTGCTATCTATTATAAAAGTAGAGAAATTGAAATTTGCTAATTTGCTAATTTTTCCAAATTGTTGGTAAATTTGGTATTGTTTATAAATAAAAATGAAATTTTTTTGACTCAATTTTGCCACTGTCATGAAGTACAATATGTGACGAGAAAACAATCTCAGAATGGCCTGGATAAGTGAAAGTGTTTTAAAGTTATTATATTACCACATAAAGTGACACATGTCAGATTTGCAAAAATCAGCCTGTGATTTAAGGTGAAAAGTGGCTCGGTAGTGAAGGGGTTAAGGATTACCTCAGAATTGTTATGGCTTTTTGTATCACTAAATACATGCCATAGAAAATGCTTGTAGTTTTTTTTTTCCATACCACATTTGCTTTTTATGCTGTTTTTGTATTACTGATTTTATTAAATTTTTTCAGGCATTTTTTTTCCAGAGAATTGTTGGCTGTCATGTGTAAGGGAGGTTCCCAACTCTCTCCCAATAAAAAAAAAAAAAAAAGGGATTAAAAGAGAAATGGGACTTGCTGGGTTTCAGTACTTCTGATCTTTCATTCCAATGGGAGATAAGTTGCTGGCAGAGGTACTTGCAGTGGCGTATATATTTATAATGAAATCGAAAGAAACAGCTGTTTTAAGTGCTTGGTCACTTTAAGGATAGGTCTTTAATGACTAATGCCTTTCAAAGGTCTGTTGCTTATGTAAGTTAAAGGGAACCATAAAAAATGCAAAAGTAGCTAAAGGCAGCAGGTTATTGAGCAGAATGAGCTGAGCAGATTGATATATGGTTTTTATGGGAAAAGATTCAGTAAAACTTATAATTTATACATTTAAATTCCTGCATATTCTGGGATGTGAAGTCCAGGAGGCGGTCCTATCAGTGATTGACAGCTGGCCCTCTTTGACTGTGTATACAGAGAGAGCTGTCAATCACTGATGGGTCCTCCTCCTGGACTTCACAGCTCAGAATATGCAGGAATTTAAATGTATAAATTATACGTTTTACTGACTCTTTTCCGATAAAAACTATATCTGCTCAGCTTCTCCTGCTCTACAACATGCTGTCCGAAGTCCAAACACCATGTTCAATGTGACCATTTTCCTTTAAGCACTGTCTTCTCTACAAAACAAAAATCAAAACATAATAAATCTAGAACACTGTCTGAGATGTAAGTGTAACACCCCGAATGGTGTTGCCACTCCTACACCCTGCTACTGTGATTAATGGTCTAACATAAAGTTATCTATGCATTATGTTCCAGGTCCTCTCCATAATGTGCATCTATAATAATGTTTGCAACTGTTTATAACATGTAATATGCCTGGTTCACCAGCAGGTGGCAGCAAACCTGACAGAGCTGTATTTATGTAGAATGGAGCTAACCATTACATTCTCTGGAGAGAAGTGGGCGACTCCTATTTCCTGCAGGAAGGTCAACCAATATTAACCGGACAGAATAAATATCGAATAAATCGAAAAAACTGACCCCCAAGGAGTCATAATAATCACCAAAAAATTAAACTGACTTTTGCATATATGAAAATCCATAAGACTATTTTATAAATATATATGAACAATACATACATGCATGATAAAAGAAGGCAGCACAAGGCAGGACACACAGATGAGGAGCAGGACCCAAGGAGAGGGCGGGAGATCAGTGCACGAAAATAACAACAGGGAAAAAAAGAATGCTAGCTAAAAAAGCATACCTCAAAACCTCATGACAGCAACGCCCCAAACAAAGTGCAAAGGAGGCAATTGCAGAGATTGAGGTTAAAGTACAAGGACAAGATTAAACATACCCTGAGTGGTGCAAAGATCTCTCGGCCGACTCCTGGACCCAACGCCGTTTCGCCAGTAACCTGGCTTCTTACGAGATAGGGTGGGACCAGTTAGAACTGGTTCTAGTGCTAGTGGTAGTGTGTTTGCTGTTAGGGACTCCATGTTGGAGCTCACCGGATTCTACCCCATCTCCTGGCTGAACATAAACCCGACAAAGAGTGAAGCACAGCATCACAAAGAAAGCAAATACACTAATTAAGCTCGTCAGGACAGAAGAGTCAGATATAGCAGAGTTTAGTTTGCCTGCCAGTTTAATGCTAAAGCCTGCTGGAACCAAGACGAAGCCTGAAACTGTTTGGAGAAACATTTATTCAAGTAAAGTTGCCATTTAACTTCATCTCAAGGTCTGGACTCAGTTATTTTTCAAATTCCCCAATTATTCCCCCTTATTTTTTGCTTCGGAGCCAAAGCCTGGGGTCCAGCTGTATCCAGGTAGGAGCACCGTGACACATAAAAAGACATTTTAGGCCGCAACATACCACTCTGCATTTCCTACATCTGGGACGCGTGTTATTTAGAGGGCCCTTGGGGAGGCGCCCGTTGCATAAGAATAAAATGAAATAAAAGCATTGCACGCCTGAAGTCGGAAGGAATAGTTGTCCATGTTCAGATGTTTTAAGTGCGTGGTCGCTTTAAGTATAGGTCATCCATGTGTAATGCCTTTTAAAGGACTGTTGCTTATGGAAGTTAAACAATGTCTTCTCTACAAAACAAAAATCAAAACCATATAAAAACAGTAATAAAACTAGAACAATTTCTAGGGCCAGCTGAGATGTAAGAATAAAATGAAATGAAGGCAGTGCACGCCTGTTCATATCCTGCTCTACCGGTATGACCTGTCAACTCAACGCTTGATAGTGTGTTTCTTACGGTATGAAATGCATTTCTGCTTCAGCTTCAGATGCGCTTTGTGTTTTCTTTTTGCTCAGCCTTGTTCATTGTTAGGACTTACAAATTGCATGGCTTCCAGTGGTTATCACCGATCCTTTTCAATTTCAAGCACTTAATGCACGCTTCCCCCGAAACCATGTCCAGCACAGCTTATTGTGGAGGCTTAAGTGTTTTTGTCCTGTAGATTCTATTCCATTCATGCTCGCTATCACACTTTGAATGCTATTTACTTCACTCACTAATTTATCTATTTTATGATCAGGCTTGAATAGATGTTTGCTGTTGTGTCGGCACTTTTAGGCTATTATTTGAAAAAAAATCAAACTTTTTCAAATTTTGTGTAATACTAAAAAAAAACTGGGTTTTAAAGTCTAATGTCAATCTGTCCTGAAACATTCACAGATGTCTAATGAAACCTCCTGGCCGAAACAATCTCATGATCATTCAAGGGAATGTGTCATCAAAAAAAATATCTATTGTTTGAATCACGTTTTTATGGTTAAATATTATTTTTTAAGAATTTGTGGTCATGCTATGTTTTAATTTTCAATATCATCTGTATTTTCAAGAAAAAATGCAATTTTGTCCGGGTTGTCCGAGAACATATCCCCTTCTTCCCCCACTCAACCCCTCTGATATGAGCATCAGAGCATTTCATGCTCCGATGCTCTCCCTTGCTCTGCACTGAATCACCTTTTATGTATCGGGCTCTCCATGGGTAAGCTAGGCATAGGCTTCGGCCTAGCAGTGAGCCCCGTGATGTCACCAGCACTTATGGGTGGTTCATAGTGCTGCCCTAGCCTGTAAAACGAACCTGCCCAATGTAGTGCAGGGCAAGGGAGAGCATCGGAACATGAAATGCTCTGATGCTCCTATCAGAGGGCCTGAGTGGGGGAAGAAGGGGAAATGTTTTTAACAGTCATCTCATTATCATCACATGAACGATAACGCGATATCTTAGTTAACACAAGATCCACCATTCACAGTAGAAGAAGCTGAATTTCCTCGTGCTTTGTGGTAGCGAATCAATTTACCCTGAAAAAGTGTAAAAAACTAAAAAATTATACTTTCCGCCTCCATTTGCTCGCGATGGGCCGTCCGCCACCATTTAGATTAAAGATCTCGGCCGAAATCCAATACGTGGTGACGTGAGATGTCACCATGATGGCCGGCATGACGACGTCATCTCGGGCCGCATAAGATTTCGCGCAAGATCTTCAAGCAAGATAGCGGTGGGCTGTCCTTCGTCAGCAAATGGAGGTGGTAAGTATAATTTTTTTTTTTTCTGTTAATTTTTTTTTCTGTATTATTGCTCTCAGAAACCGCGATCATCTATGAACCCGCCTGAAATGGTTTTCACTTCACAGGTGTGCCCTGTCAGGTTTAATAAGTGGGATTTCTTGTCTTATAAATGGGGTTGGGACCATCAGTTGCGTTGAGGAGAAGTCAGGTGGATACACAGCTGATAGTCCTACTGAATAGACTGTTAGAATTTGTATTATGACAAGAAAAAGCAGCTAAGTAAAGAAAAACAAGTGCCCATCATTACTTTAAGAAATGAAGGTCAATCAGTCAGCCGAAAAATTGGGAAAACTTTGAAAGTAAGGGCTATTTGACCATGAAGGAGAGTGATGGTGTTCTGCGCCAGATGACCTGGCCTCCACAGTCACCGGACCTGAACCCAATCGAGATGGTTTGGGGTGAGCTGGACCGCAGAGTGAAGGCAAAAGGGCCAACAAGTGCTAAGCATCTCTGGGAACTCCTTCAAGACTGTTGGAAGACCATTTCAGGTGACTACCTCTTGAAGCTCATCAAGAGAATGCCAAGAGTGTGCAAAGCAGTAATCAAAGTAAAAGGTGGCTACTTTGAAGAACCTAGAATATGACATATTTTCAGTTGTTTCACACTTGTTTGTTATGTATATAATTCCACATGTGTTAATTCATAGTTTTGATGCCTTCATAGTCATGAAAATAAAGAAAACTCTTTGAATGAGAAGGTGTGTCCAAACTTTTGGTCTGTACTGTATGTCACAATCTGATTTTAATTAGTAAAACAGTACTGAGGGCACATTCCATTTAAGACACGATCACTTGTCTAGTGAAGCATACACAGTGACTAATGTCCATGATGTGGTCCAGACATGTGCATCAGTTTTTGGTTTAAACTGAGCCAGAATTCTGGTGAATTCTTTCAAGACAAGGTTTCAACTCACAACTCGTTCCAACTCCATCTTCACTGTTTTCATTACTAGTTGTGGGGTCATGGATGGAGTTGATCAATGCTCTAACTCTGGTTCTGGTAGACGAGGGTAGGTATTTGTGCTACATCCATAATACGGGCACTAGAGATCACAGAGAGGCCGTCCGCTCCAGTCTTGAGCCAAAGAACCTGGGGCGAGGGTGATGACGTTACCACATGATCATGTTGGGTATGTCCGGTGAAGTCATCGGTGATGACGATTCAATATAACTTGTAATTTACTCATTTAAATCTCTACTCATTCTGCAGGAGTGCTCAGGAGTCTAGCGGGCAGTCTTCATCAGGGAGTTACTGTATCTTCTGCATACAGAGGTAGCTGCCAATCACTGACAGGACCACCCACTTGACTCCTGTGCGCAGAATGAGCAGATATTTAAATGAATAAAGTTATACTGAATATTTCCCATAAAACTAGAGATGGGTTCACTGCCCTTATTTTTTGGAGAGGTAGTTTGTGTTGATGGTGATTAAGTAGGCCCCCTTTCTCCAGAGGTTGGGCTCTATATTATTTAGGTTGGGAAAAGCATTTTAACAAATAAAATCGCAAATACACATTTTACCACTTTTGTACCTACGTTTACAGTATGAAACCGATGGCAGTGCTATGTAGTGCCGAGTAACATGATTAAAACTACACCTTTGTCTGGGTTAGTGATCTTTCAAAACGCCAGAAAATGAACTTTGTTCGGTATGCAAATTAGGTCCAAAGTGCCCAGCAGGGCTTCAGTAACAGGAGCCCAAGCCCTCCTCCAACAAGAGCCCAAGGTCACCTCTTCCGATAGCCCAAGCCCCCCCATTCACTTGTTCCCAGTTATATGCCTTCTAGTCCGCCCCCTCCTCTACAACGTCACATACTTCTTTAGAGCTCTACCTCTGTCGTTAGTGCTTGCCGCAGTGAAATCTCGTGCATGACATGAGACTTCCCTTCTGTGGTCATTGGAGTCGCATCATAGGACTCTGCTCATGCGCACTACCTACAGTGAGTACTTGTCCACTGCAGAGAAGTCTCTGCGCTTGCACAATATTTTGCTGCTGCAAGCACTAAATGTGAGGATGGAGTTCAAAAGAAGAATGGCACATTGCAGATGAAGGGGCAGACTAGAAGGGGTTGTACTGGGAACAAGTAAATGGGTGGGCTTGGACTCTGGGGAGAGGTCTGCTTGGGCTCCAGAAGGATGAGGGTTTAGGCTCCTTGAACTGTTGGTTACGCCCGCTGGGCATTTTGGACCTTATTTTCATGTCAAGCAAAGTTAATTTTTGGCGTTTTGAAAGATCACTAAACCGGACAAAGGTATAGTTCCCTTTAGTGACCACACACATTTTTTTTAAATCGCATTCCTAGAGCTATAACTTTTTAGTTTTTTCATCAATGTACTTGTATGAGGTCTTATTTTTTGCAGGACAAGTTATAGTTTTTAATGCACCATTTTGGGTACAGTTGTTCAGCTAAAACCCCCTTTGTTTATGTCAGGAAAAAAGGCATATTAGTGGTCACTAAGGGGTTAACCATTGTAACGGATCTCCTGGCACCGCGACTGGGTACCTCGGTTGATGGATGCTCCTAGTGCTTCCCAAGGGCTCCAAGCACTCCACTCGACACCGTAACCAACACAGACCCCACGAACCGCCGCAGCTTGGTTGGGGTCTCACCGTCCTCCACCCACACTGGACCCAAGACCGGACTTCAGCTTCCAGTGGGTGAACCTCTCCTAAATTCAGAGAGCAGGAACCATGAACAAGCTCTTACAAGAGCTAGTAGTTATAGCCAAGGGAGTATAGCAAATCTTCAGCGTATAGCAATCCCCAGTGTCGATCAGTTACTTAAACACCAGCCTCAACATGATGAAGGGTAAAACAGGAACTCTTTATTGAACACACAAGCATTGACTTATATACACATTTTCCAACAAGGGTACCACCCCCGTGGACCTGGTTGGAAACTGAGGACATAACATAGCAGCCAATCCTTTACAGTTTAAACACAAAAACTATACATTCAACAAACACAATGGCATTGTCTGTGACGCAATTAACAAACACAATGGTATTTCCTGTGACACACTCAATAACAGAATAGGCATTGTCTTTGACACAATCAACAAAATACAATTACCAAAACACAATGGGCTCTGCCTGTGATACAATTACCAAACATCATGGGCTAACTTAATCCCTCACAGGCAGAAAACACACATTTTTCCCCAAAACACAGAAAACACCTCAAAACCCCACATATCCCCATAATTTATACATCCATGGATAGATCTGATCTGGGTGAACAACATATCCAAAAATCACCCAGATCCGAGCAGGGGTTCCCGAATTCCATGGAAGTCACATTTTGCCGACCGCAAGCATGGCTTTCCTGCCCAAAACAGTTCCACAGATTTAGGCTACCTTCTCCTTCAAAGTTAGTATATGGGCCATAATCCTGAGGCAAGAGGCTGGCAAACAGGTCCCTCCAAAACCCAGTGGCGAGGTTATTTTCGCCACAACCATGTTACACAGCACTAAATGGCATTGCCATCGGTTTCAGACCTCATGCACATGGCCGTAGCCCAGCCATGCCCGTATTGTGGCCCGCAAACAGCGGGTCCGCAATATACAGGCACAGACCATGTGCACACCGTATCACGGATGCGGACTTATTCACTTGAATGGGTCTGCAATCCGGGAGATACTGTGCGGTGTGAATAGAGCTACGGATCGGAAGCCGGAACTCCGTAGTGCTTCTGTGGTTTTTCTGTCCATGCCTCCACACCGCAAAAAATGCGGATCGCAGACCCCATTCAAGTGGATGGGTCCTGCATCCGCATACGCCGGCCCTACGGTCAGTACCCATGCATTGCGGACCCAAATTTGCAGTCCGCAGCACGGGCAAGGCCGGCACACGTTCGTGTGCATGAGCCCTCATACAGTAAAAGTAGGGGTCAGATTCCTTTTAAATTTAGGACTAAGGTCGATGTGAAGATAAGCAAAATGTGATCCTCAAGTATAACTTAGTGGAAATTTCCAGCCAGTGTTGTTGTATACAGACTCCTCCGGCGCAGACCTTCCCCTGGGTATCTGTTTGATTGACTAATGTGATTTGCAGAACCCTTGCCTCTGCTAATTGCATCATAAAGGTTAATGTTGTTCTAAAGACAAAATGACCTTAACATAGAATTAGTAATATGCTGAATACAAATACTGAAACCTCCATTTACCATCTTCACTTGTTACATGAGGCAATGCTTGCTTTACGGACTCGGTGACATTTCTCAACTGATTGAAAGGTCAAATAATAAAATGTGATATATGTTGATGTATTTACCAAGGCTGGTGAAAGGCCTCATTGTGTTGGCCTGAAACTTTGCGTGGGGTGAATAAAGCGGGTCCACCACCCCTTCACCTTATTTTAAAATGCTGCCTCATGATCATCTTTAAACAGTAGACCTGACAGAACCACTTTAAGTGGTCATCAAGTTTCATGTAAATAACTAGTAATCTGAAAAGTTAAAGGGGTTGTCCAGTTTCATGATATTGATGACCTATTCACAAGCTGGGTGGGGGTCCGACATCCGGCACCTCTGACATTCAGCTGCTTGAAGGGGCCATGGCAGTGGCGTAGTTAGAGTTCTATTGGCCCAAGGGCAAACTTTTGTTCGGGCCCACCCCCACCCGGCAAGCCGTGCCCAGTTGCACCCTCTGTGACCGCAATAGTTACACCCCTGGTCTCTGGTAATAATAATACCCCCCTCCCGCTAATATACTTATAGCGTCCACAGTAATATCCCTATAGTGCCCTTCTCCTTCCCCCAGTAATGTCCCTCACTGCCCCTAGTAATGTCCTTCTTCTGCCCCCAGTAGTGTCCCCCACTGCCCCCAGTATTGTCCCCCACTAACCCCAGTAGTGTCCCCACTGCCACCGGTAATGTCTGTCCCTGCCCCTAGTAATGTTCTCCCACTGCCCCTAGTAATGTCCACCACTGCCCAGTGGGTGGGCGGGGCCTAACGGATGTTAGTCAGGCCCCGCCCACCCATGTAATTTGTGATGAATTCTAGTAGGGCAGCGCTGGGGCCTGATGCTGGAGAGCATGTGATGCAGGTGAGCTGAGCGCTCTGACGGGGCCGGGCATGAAGTACAGTGACAATGCCGGGCCCCATTACATATGAACGCAGTTGCACCCTCTGCGACCGTGATCGATACGATACGCCCCTGGGCCATGGCGGTGCAGTATAGTTACAGCTTCCTCTACTATTCAATGTAGACAGCATACATTTAAAAACTGAAGAGGACACAGTGCTCGCATGAGTGATTGGACCCCTTCAAACATTTGTTAACAGGGGGTGCTGGGAGTCACAAATCTGATGAAGATAGGTCATCAATATTATGAAACCGGATTACCCCTTTATGCAACTTTCAAATACACATTAAAATTCCATAAACTGGGCATCTGATAATCCCGAAAATCTGATCAGTCCAACAAAAATTTTCATTAAATCCATATTTCACACATTTGTATTATTTTTTCATTTTTTTCATTTTAATCACTTTTCCTCTTTGCTCGACAAATCCCGAGATGAATGGAGTTAGATGAGGAGCTTTGGAAAAAAAATATTTTGCAATACTCTATCACAAGATGTCTATGCTATATGTAAAAACCTTTGCAAGCGCTATGCATACAGACATAAGACTGGAATACCAAAATATAAGATGAAGGTGTTGAGGGGACCCAGCTTGATCAGATTTTGCCCGCTCCAGCACATGGCACACATTTCCCTCTTTTTGAATTCAGTGCCTTCTCTTCCATCCATCATCTGTTTTGTATACCGAAGAAGTTTTTATTTTCTAGTTGATTATTTATCCTTCCAGGCTATTGCTCTCCTCCACCATGTTTCCATAGAAACCCTAAAAGCTAAAATTATTAAGAAATAACTATTACTGTATAAAAAGTATAATTTAGTTAAAGTCAAATATTTTATTTTTTTTGGAAGTAGGAAATTCTCCGGAGGCCTAATAATATCATTTTAGGAGTTACACTAAACTGTACAGACATTTCAAAGAAAATTGCTACAGCGAGGTTTTCCTCGCGTCGTCCAAGAGTCATAAGTGGAAGCTTCCCACTGGGCTTTTTGGTGTTCCTATACATGTGACGCCAGTAATGTACTCTGCCTGGTGTATAGAGCAAGGGAAGGCAGCCATTTAATGGTATATTACAATCTGAAATGCCAGGAGTTAATATTTCTCTAATGTTAGTGGAAAAACAAAGACTGGAACCTGCAGTGAAAATTATAGCTTTTTCAGTTTTGCTCCTAGTATATGGTTGTTTTTGTATTGTAAAAATTAATGTAGAAATAGGATGCATTTAACTCTTACCATGTGTAAAGCGTGCCTGAGTTTTCAAAAAACGTTTGCATAATGGCTGTGCTTCTTTGTACAATTGTAACTGTGAAGGAATAGGTTTTTCAGGGGCTTCACTAATGTCTCTTTCAGCCATAGTATTCCTCGTTTGAGCTGCACAGTTAGATGCATTTCACTCAGAAGCAGGGAGCGTTTCCCTTCTGTGGAATCTGCCAGCACTCTATCACTGTGATGTCCTTTCCATTACTTCCCATTATGTTTGTTTTCAGCTCCAGAACTCAAAGAACAGATAAGGAGGGAGAAATCACACCTACAGACACACAGGAGACTCCTATAATCTTTCTAAGCAGTGCATAAGCAGTTGTTTGATCAGACTAAGGATTTCAGCTAGCTTTGACACACCCCCATTTCCTCTCAGCTATTTTCTGTGTCTCTTTTATCAGAAAAAAGTAAGCAGTGAGGATACTCATGATAATTTATAGAAGGTCTTGAGGTTATGGTTACATGGGCAGTAATGAATGTAGGGTTCAACGCAATAATAGGTGATGCCTTCACTTTAAGTTGATCACTGTATATTAGTTAAAGGGGTTGTCCCACAAAAATATTCTGCAGTTTTCCAACCAACACCTGGATCTGAATACTTTTGTAATTGTATGTAATAAAAAAAAATTGTATAGCCAGTGAGTTATTCTTTTTCTTCTTACTTTGTCCATCTCACTTAGGGTGGATGCACATGCTCAGTTCCATCATTTGTCTGCCTCCTGAGCTGTGATAGGGCGAGAACTGCAGCAGAAAGGACATCCTCCTCTCCTGAGCTGTAGAAGAAAAGACATGCCCCCTAATCTGCCAGGTTCATAAAAATTTAGCAGAATAATTGGAGCAATGAATGTGGAGATCTCTGGATCCATGTGAGGTACAGGGCTGGTTCTAGCTTTGTTAGAAAGAGACTGTCATGTCCTATATGATATCTGATTTTCATTATTTTTTTTTACATTAATCATGGGATAACCCCTTTAAGTAGCCTGCACTTTATCAGAGATAATCAAGTCAAGAAACCGCGTCTACAGGAATACATGTATAAAGGCACATTGTGGGTCACTGAGTATAACAGGAGCACATGCTCATTAGCTTTTACCTCCCGAGCTGCAGAAAGTCAGTTTTCCACTACCTGTAGATGATGCCCAAGAGAGGGAGGACGGCAAATGGCATAAATCCCTTAAATCAATGGCATATAAAATAAGAGTAATGGCAAGGGCAGAGCATATTTAATTATCCATCTCTTTTAGATCCATCTGATGAGAAGAGAACTGCATTTTCCCAAGTAATCTGCTTAAGCATACTCTGCTAAATGAAAATGAATGGACGCCCTCTGCGCTGTAAACCTGCCCATCATCATATAATAAGCCCCTTATTTACACACGTCGCTTTAATGTTTTTAGCTCAAGGTCATACAATTTCTGCTCAGCTCCATTACAGAATCAGCTCTCCTGAACGGATGCAGCAGAGCTGAATATGGAATTTGACTGTGAGAGTCTATCATAATGTCATAGGTTTTTACCAAGGGTGACATATTAGGATATCATGAAGAGTTTTGCAGATGAGGAACTTAGCAATGCTAATTGCTTATTTAGTATCCCAGAGGGGATATACCTATATACTGTCTCTAAGGGATAGCAAAGAATGTCATGTGTGTATTTATTTCCATGTCCTTTGATACTGTGTCTTAATAATATTGCTATGTAATTTTTGTAGTGTATTTCATGCACTGTGCCTAGTTGTCCAGCAGGTGGCAGGGTATCTGGCAGAGAGTACCTTTAGATAGAATGGAACTTACCATTCCATTTTTCTCCTTTTGGGCAGAAGTTGGCTAGTCTTACTTCCTACCAAGAGAGGGGTTGTAGGAAGCAGAAGTGGAGTTGAGAGTTAGAAGGAGACGAGACATGGCGCAGTGAGGTGACTGCAGCAGGAGTCTTCTAGGGGAAGCAGCTCCTAGAGCACCACAACTCCTTGCAGTTCATAGACTGAGTTTTATGAGGGGGTTAATGGCCAAGGGCAACCCACTCAAAAGGTACCAGAACTGCTAGAAAGTCCAGTAACTAGACAGAATCCAGAGATTAGCACAGCAGAGAAAGAGAAAGCAAAGTGTTCAAGTTCACCTGCCAGTGCACCCTAAAACCTGCTGGAGCCAGGAGAAAGATCAAGTATTGTCTGGATGCAAGTTTTTTCAAGTAAAACTGTTGAACTTTACCAAATCTGGACTCAGCTTATTCCTCCAACTACAGCTCATTTGAATGCTGCAGAGCCTAACCCTGGGGAAGGGTGGTATCTAGGTAGGAGAACTGTTACACACAAAACTATTAAGGTCGCATCACCACTCAACATTTCTAAAACCTGGGACTCAGTTGGCCGTGGGGGGCGGCACATTGCATTTTCAGTGATATAGTAGAGATGATTTTAACATTTAACTATTTATTTGGTCAAATATAATAACTTTAAGATTGTGTAGTCTTAAACGGGTCATCCCATCTGAGATATGTAGGTCATATAGTTAGGATATCTTAAATGTCAGGTAGGTGTGGATCCCACCTCTGGCACCATTTTTGTAACAGGTGTATTAAAAGGGATTGTAACGATGGCTAAAATGTTCCTAAAAAAAAGAGATCAAAATGGTGTCAAAAGAAGCAATACTCACCTCACTGAAGCTAAATTGCTCCCCTTCTAACATCTACCAGGTCCCTCCTAGTATCTCCATCCTGGTACTGGTCAGCCAACCACTGGCCTCAGCAGTAACCCGCCTCAGACAGTTATTGGCTGAGCAATCATGTTCTGTATGTGAAGAGAGCCAGGAAAGAGAGACCAGCGGGAAGCATCGAAATGGGAGAGGGGAAACGGTGGAGTTAGTTGTTAATATTTTTATATGGATCTGTGCCTCCTGTAGCAAATTATTACCTGTTGTACAACCCCCTTAAGTACAACCCTGTAAGTGCAATTCCTAAATATTTATGTGATGGCTTACAGCCTATATAGATAGTTCTGGTTTATATGGAGGGCCCATTTGCCCTCCATATAAACCAGAACTATCTATATTGTCTTGGGGCCTCAATTACCTGAGGGCCTAATGGTGCTTCCACTATCCCGTGTTAAAAAATAATTTAAACTGAGTTAAAGGGATTGTCCAGGATCAAAGAAACATGGTTGCTCTCTTTTCTGCTTCCAGCTGCATATGTTACATAGTATAGTCAGTCCAAAACAGCTGATCGGTCTCGGACCTCCACAGCTCTGATATAATTAACCTATCCTGAGTTCAGGCCAATATCTGTAATCTGGAGAACCCCTTTAATCCTTGGTGAGGACACTTTTTATCTCTTTTAGAGAAAGCATACTACCCTCACAGCACCGCCATGGTTTACATTAGTTTTCTTCTGGCCTGAGTATAACAGTTCAGTGGTCTTATATACAAGTGATTGACAAAATTCCTTATTTTTCCAAGGGGTCTCCACTGGGTTATGAAACATACAGTATTAAATATATTTTGCAGGTTCATCTGCCTTATTGTAGGTGCATGAAACGTGCTCAAGACTTGCTCAGCGCAGACACAGCAGGCAGCATGAGGACATTCAGCACCATGAACAGCAGCATATGCAGCTTCCAACTCACTGACTGCCTCGATTTACACTGATCGGATCAAGACAACAGCTTCTAGCTGGTTGTAAAGCCCCGTGCCCTCCGTAGGCTATATTGTATCTCGCTGCTTCTCACTAATGAAAGCACATTTGTTATCATTCCTATAAATCCTTAGCTGCTCATACTATATTATATTTTATTTTATTCTATCATCTACAAAGAGGCTTCAATGAGGACATTTATCCCACCAGACAAATTTATATTTATTACCTTTACATTTATTACAATTTAACTTTAGGGTTAATCTTGATTGAAGTTAATGAGACTTCATCTTTAGAATTCACGTTTACAAAGTTTGGCATTTTTGTGACAATCCATAATTTTTTTTAATATTCCAGTTCCATAGGGGCACCCACAATTGTTTGACATTTGATTTTATTTCTTCACCAAATTTTTTACCTTTGCTGTATTGACTGGGCAAAAGTTGGCAGAGTCATCTCATAAATATTAGAGGCTAGGGGAAGCAATGACTGAAGATAGTTCTGTTGTACTGCTAAGTAAGGTGTATAGTAACACTATTCTCTAAAGGCTACACCTGTTATTCCTGTCAATGTAATCTATGTTACAATTGCAAATTCTACAATTCTGTATAGACTGGACGAGAGTAAGCAGAGTCATCTTATAAACATTAGACGCTAGGGGAAGCAATGACTGAAGATAGCTCTGTTGTACTGCACTATACTCTAAAGGCTACATCTGTCACTGTAATCTTTGGGCAATAGAGTATGTGACAATTACAAATTCTACAATTCTGTATAGACTGGGCAAGATCCAGCAGAGTAATCTCATAAACATTAGAGGCTAAGGGAAGTGATGACTGAAAATAGCTCTGTGGTACTTCTAGAGACTATAGTAAGGAACATATTAACACTATACTCTAAAGGCTACACCAGTTATTGTAATCTATGAGCAATACAGTACTGTATGTTACAATTAAAAATTCTACAATTCTGTATAGACTGGGCAAGAGTCATCTTATAAATATTTGAGGCTAGTGTAAGCAATAACTGAAGATAGCTCTGTTGTACTGCTCGAGCCAATAGTTAGGCATGTAGTAAAACTATACTCCAAAGGCATGGAGCTACACCTGGCAATAAATATGTTACAATTACAAATTCTACAGTTTTATATAAACTAGACTTTAACATATAGTTTGGTGCAGATTATGCAGAGCCACTGTTCAATTTCTTTCCTCACTGTACAGGGTAGGGCATCATCTCAATTAAAGGGGTTTTCAGGGAGTAAAATATTGATGACCTATCCTCAGCATAGGTCATCAATATGAGATACCAACTCCTGCCACCCCCACCAATCTGCTGTTCGAAGAGGTCACGGCTCTCCGCTGAGCGCTGTGGCCTCTTACTAGGCCAGTGACGTCACATTCAGAAAACTGCACATCCCAGCAAGCGGCTATAAGGGACTAAGGAGATCACTGCTTTAAATGTTCATTCCTACCTCAAAGCTGCCTCTCCATCTAACAGGCAGAAAATGCAGATATAGCAGAGCTGAACCTGTTATTTTTCTATCTGTGAGAAATAATTTATAACAATGTAAAGACTGTAAGGCGGGGGAATAATAAAAAAAAAAGGTCAGAGGTTGTCATTACACCAGGGTTCATTAATTACATATTTTACTATATTGTCATTATCTGAGTTAAAAAAAACATACTGTAACTGCTGTGCTTCATTATAGAATCATAACTGTGAAGGATCAGGTCTTTTTGGGGCTTCCCTAATGCATCCTTCAGCAATATTATTCCCAGTTTCACTTGCACAGCTAGATACATTTCTTTCATAAGCAGGGGGCATCTCCCTTCTCTGGAATCTGCCACTACTGGAATCTGCCACTACTGTATGCAGTGACCTCAGTTCCCTTACTTCCCACTATGTTTGTTTTCTTCTAGGGAGCTCAGAAATTGGATAAGAAGGGAGAGATCAGACTTGCAGACACACAGGGGCTTCTCTACTTTTCAGAAGCTATGTAGAAGCAGTTCTTTTATCAGGATCTCAGCTAGCTCTGACATGCCCCTACTTCTTATGAACCGTCTTTTAAGGACAGATCTTGCCTTAAAACAAGCAGTGAACTGTTAGTTAGGTGAAAGTGAGACCCCTAGTGGCCATGACTTTACAGCTTTTTTTTTCAAGTGGATGCAGGCAGAATTTTTTAATGAAATGATTTAGAAACTTGCTTGCTCAATAAAATTAAATTAAATTGTATGAAATCACAGTGACTCTAAATATTAAATTGAAATAACCGCAATGTGACAAAAATATGTGGTTACCGCGTAGATTATATATGATAACACTTGATTTTTGATTTGCTTGGTAGAATATTTAAAGCAAATTTTCATGTCTGAAAACACTGAAGAGACATGGAAAACATTTAACAATCTCAATTTTGCATGTCAGTGCTAATGCAATGTTTAACATTCAAGAGCTGGAAGAACTCACAAAAAAACTGTACTATAGCCATTATGTTCCAACTTGAATATTAGCAGGGAGCTCGGGGGTCTCGCGGGTCATATACACTTAATAAACAATTATCTTTCTGGTCAGATTAGCACTGATACTGCTACAAAACAAGAGCGACGGGAAATAGTCCATTAATATTAAACACTTACTGCGGTCTCCGCACTGAAACAATATGCCTCCACATATGAGTTTTTTTTCCAAGCTGTGATACTACAATTATTGTGATACTACAACTCTCAGCATGTACTCATTGATTCAAAATGTTTCTGTTTAGAAATTCAACATATTCAAGTTCCTCTAGATCAGGGATGCTCAACCTGTGGCTCTCCAGCTGTTCCAAAACTACAACTCCCAGCATGCCCTAATAGCTGTAGGCTGCCCAAGCATGCTGGGAGTTGTAGTTTTGCAACGGCTGGAGGGCCACAGGTTGGGCATCTCTGCAATAGATCACTAGTCTGCAGCCTTTCTAGTTTTTGTGAAACTACAACTCCTAGCAGGATCTACGGGAGGCATTACATGTAGTTCAGGTACCCGAAGCTTGTGACAAGCTTAAAGGGGTTTTACTGATGACCTATCTGATTGGTGGGGTCCAAAATTGGGTACCCCCATTGTCAACTGTTCTGCAACACCTGTGGCACCGGAAATCGACGTCAGACTCAGCTTTTTTCATTGTGTACAGTACGGAAGTTAGCAGTACAGCAACCAGCTCCATCCACTACACAATGGAAGGAGCTAAGTTGTTCCGACACTGATCAATAGTGTTGAGCGCAAATATTCGAATTGCAAATTTTAATCGTGAATATTTAATTCACGAATATTTCGAATATAGTGCTATATATTCGTATTTGCAAATTTATCTCGAATTTATCGCAAATATATTACATTGCCGATTTTCGCAATCAAGTAAACAATGACTGGAGATCATGAATTCTCGAATTTGCTAATTTATGGCGAATATTCGGCCAAAAATCCACGAAATATCGCGAATTTGAATATTGCCTATGCCACTCATTACTACTGATCAATACAAAAGTACAGTAAAACCCAACCCCATATACAAATGGCAAGTACTTAGCAATTTTATTATAGACCCTTTCACACATACCTAAAATGTTTTTTTTTTTATTAAAGGGATTGTCCAACAGAAAATATTCCACGGTTTTCAAACCAGCGTCTGGATCTGAATACTTTTGTAATTGGATGTCATTAAAAATGTAGTATCGCCACTGAGTTATTCAATAAAATCTCTGTATAGCGCCACCTGCTGTTTGCTCTTTTTCTTATTTCTTTGTCCTGCTCACTGAGATGGCCGCACATGCTCAGTCTCATCCTTCAACTGCCTCCTGAGCTGTGATAGGGAAAGAGCTCCAGCAGAAAAGATACGCCTCCTGAGCTGAATCAGAAAGGACACTCTCCTAGAGCTGTCGGCTTGATATTGAATCTAGCAGAGCAATGAATGTAGAGATCTCTGGATCCATGAGAGGTGCAGGGCTGGTTCTAGCTTTGTTAGAAAGAAGATGTCATGTACTGTATGATGTCCGATTTAACAGTAGGCAACACCATTCTTGGAGGGATGGATAATGGAAGCAAATGGAAATCCCACTTGTAACCTAAAGTTTCTTGGCCCCAATGCAAAATCTAAAAGAGACCTCCTACCAAATTACAGGGTCTTCATGTGTGGCTGATGGACCTTCAGGTCTGCTCACACATCTGGACTTACATGCGATTCCCTATAGCTACACGCTCCGTTACACTCCAGATCCAGCAGCCAAATCAATCAGCGAGAGCCGAGCCTAGGAACATTATCATCCATTGACTCGAACAGAGATGATTCCTGATAGGCGCCAGCAGTTATTTTTTTTCTGCATAGCTCCTGGCATGCATCCACGTCTGATGGATGAGCATTGATACACGCCAAACTAATTACCCTACTATTATTCATAGACTATTCTATCCTACTCCTCCGCTCTATAAACGCCTCACCACCAACAATCCCCGCGTATCTCCTAGCCACTGCCATCGCAACGCAGAATTGCTGCATCGAACTCCACACTTCATTCCATTCAGCTGTGTCTTTGGACTTGAGATTTGCCCCATAGATTAAGGCGATACTACTTCCGCCAGAGTTTCTTCTCTACTTCTAGAAGGAGAACCGTCTTACAAATCATGATATAGGATGATCTTCTGTCCACTTTATCCGGGATGTAGCTAATGCCATGTAATGAGGCACATTGTGCAATGGAGTATGGATAATGAACTGGCCTGTTTTTTCTATATTCAGCAAAGGTTTTTGACACAGTCATCCATGATATGCACTTGCACAAGCTTGACTGCCCGGGTAATGGATTACAAACGATCTCTGCTCTGCCAGGAAAGTTTTAGCTTGTAGTCGTGATGTGAAGACTTGGCCTTTTGCACCTTCTTAAATAGAACAAGCTCTAGGTACACCGGCTGGTGGGGTGACAGCGGAAATAGATGAAGCGGGGTGCCCTGCTGTGCGCCTACTTCTGGAGGGTTACCCGCAGCTAATTTTGACGGTTTGTTTCCTTCATAAAAATGGAAGTTGTCTTTGTTGCCAATAGCAGCCAATTACAGTGCAGCTTTCATTGTTCAAGAGCAGAATACAAAATGAAAGCTGTGTTGTGATTAGTTGCTATGGCAGCAGAGTGTATTATAATATTCTGAAACAGTTGAGGTGTGTATTGTGATGTTCTGCAGCAGCTGAGGTGTGTATTATGATGTCCTGCAGCAGTTGAAGCTTGCATTATGAGGTTTTGCAGCAGTTGAGGTGTGTATTATGATGTTCTGCAGCATCTGAGACGTGTTTTTGAGGTTCTGCAGCAGCGGAGGTGTGTATTATAATGTTCTAAAGCAGCTGAGGTAAGTATTATGAGGTTCTGTGGCATGTGAGGCATGCATTTTGAGCTTCTGAAGCAGCTGAGATGTGTATTATGAGGTTCTGCAGCAGCTGAGGTAAGTATTATGAGGTTCTGCAGCAGCTGAGGTGCATTATGATGTTCTGCAGCAGCTCAGATGTGTATGATGAGGTTCTGCAGTAGCTGAGGTGTGTATCATGAGGTTCTGAAACATCTGAGACATGAATGATGAGGTTCTGCAGCAGCTGAGGTGTGTATTATGATGTTCTGCAGCAGCTAAGGTGTGTATTATGAGCTTCTGCAGCAGCTGAGGTGTGTATTATGAGGTTCTGCAGCAGCTGAGGTGTGTATTATGAGGTTCTGCAGTAGCTGAGGTGTGTATTATGAGCTTCTGCAGCAGCTGAGGTGTGTATTATGAGGTTCTGCAGCAGCTGAGGTGTGTATTATGAGGTTCTGCAGCAGCTGAGGTGTGTATTATGAGGTTTTGCAGCAATTGAGTTGTATATGTAATTGTATAAGTTCTGCAGCAACTGACGCAATAAATCTGTAAACCCTTCTGCTGCTGTAGTACCTCTTAATATGGGAGTACTACATGTCAGAAATGGAAAATGCAATGATCCTTAGGCAGGGGCGGACTGGGAACTAAAAGTGGCCCTGGAAAAAAAGGTAAAAGTGGCCGCATGTTGCGGGCGGGTCCAAATTGAGAAGACAGGACAACAGAAGTAGGCGGGGACAGCAGTACCATAGTGCGGAGCAATATACCGCCCCAGCTGAACCAAATACCACAGTGCAGCACAAAATACTGCCACCTGTGCCACAGTATTTACCTGTATGGCCGTCCTGAGAACGTCGATACTGTTGAATTCAGGAAGACACCTGCGGCTGCTGGCCAGGTGTGTAAGAGAGAATCAGATCATTATGTACCTGGCTGGTGGCCATGAGGGGGGCTTGAGTGGTCCTCCTAACCATCAGCCCACCAGTAAATTTCCCTGTAGGGTCTATGGCCAATCCAGCCCTGTCCTTAGGTCCAGGTGTCATATGTTTAACCATAAGAATGATCCCAATACATATATATATAGTTGTCCATAAAAAGGTTGGAACCCAAAATTATAAGGTACGGCCACACGGTCAGGTTTCTGCATGCAGTTTTGGAGGCCAAAATCTGGAGTGGCTCATAAAAGTATAGAGGACAGATATGACTTCTCCTCTTTTTTGAATTCACTACTGGTTTTGGCTTCCAAAACTGCATCAGGAAACCTGATTGTGTGGCCGTACCCATAAAGTTCGATGTTACAGCCTGAAAATAAAGAGTGTTATATGTGACTGTACAGCATCATGGGAGCCTGTCCCCTACAGCACTGCAGGGCCAACACACTTCTCCTTGGTAGTCCTAATAGGGGGACAACCATACACTCATTACCTAGTACAGCCAGACGACACGTTCTGCTACCAGCAGACATATATTTAACACTTGAAAGAATATCCCTGAAAAAAAGCTTCTTCTAAAGAGATATTCGGACTAAAAGATGAAAATACGTAAGAATAAAGATTTAATACTGAGGTCGGGTTATTTGGATTTAACACAAGGGGAGAATTGTCCGATATTCAGGACCCTCGTGTATTAGCTGGAGCAGAGTGTGGAGACAAACAGTGTCTCTCTGGAGGACCCAATATACCTTATACAGAGTGTCCATTAATTTCAATAAAAACTGTGTAATGCTTCATTTCTCCTGTGGTGGTGCTGCAGGAAAACGGAACATTTCCTGCACCTACAGATTACAGCTGATTGACGGAAGATTCCTTGGGATTAGCTTATCATCAGGAGACCTTTGTGTCCAGAAAAGGTCAGCGTTGTAAATCACATCCCAACAGCTAGTCTGGTCATCTGAGCATCATAGGTATCTGAAAACAGGGGAAAGATTTAAAAATACTTTGTCTTTGTTTTAGTTTTTTAGTTTTTTTTGGGGGGGGAGGGGGAAATTAAGTTAACTGAAACTGGCAGATGTAGCAGAGCTGAGCAACAGCAGAATACAAATGGACACCACTACACGTTCATATAGTAGGGGCTGCTATGTGGATGCTTGCACCTACACAATCACAGCTCCTTCTACTCAGTCACAACTTCGAAGAACATTCAAGGGCCAGATTTTAACATACAGCATATTACAAATGAATAGAAAATGTATTGGTCTTTTATAAGGAGCATAGCAAGGGGGGTATGGAGGCTGAAGGTGCATCCTAGCCCTGGAGCCCAAGAGGACCCGTAACACCATTTAACCGTAGGTCACCACTGCTATAAATGTCTAGTACATACCTGTAGTTGTAAAATAGTCCCAAATTTGAAATTAATGTTCTGGGAAATTTGTGCTGTCCCAGCCTGCAAGTGGTAAGTCCTGCTCATAAATGGCTGCTCCCAGGTGGGTTTGGGCCATTCACAGAGTGGGGCTAACATGCTATGCTGGTAAGTACACTAGTAATGGTTCAGGGGATCTGTCTCAGGTTTTGTATTTGGGCCCAGAGGCCTTGTTATTCCCTTAGATTTCTGAAGATAATTGGATAAACTTCCCAGATGACTCTCCATGGTAGGAGAACACGTGCTGCATCTGCACAATTAATAGTAGGCTTTCATTTATCACAGGGAACTTCGGTTCATCCCGTCTTAAGTAGCAGATAATCTCTCACAGATGAAGTTGACTGAAGAAAATAAAAGTGTGGATTGCTTACCAGCTATTGACTCTACCCGCTGCTGCCTATCAATCCGAGGATCAATGGCAAACATGGCAGGGCTCATCTGATATTTCATTACAGGCCGATCCTCTTCTCTCCTCTCATTATACTTTCATGGTTAGGCTTATTGATCTGGAAAAGTTGAAATACTAGACGCGGTTCTAGCTCGTCCTCTGCCTCTCCTTTAACCTCTGTTTGCATCATTTCGAGGGGAATAATCTGAACAGGATTATTTCCCCTCAAATCCTTTGCTATTCCTCTATAAAATGAAGGAATCGCAAATGAATATAAGCCGTGGTAGGTTGCTGACCACAACTGTCTTGATTTGACGATTCCTTGGGTTTCATCTTATTAAGAGCAGTATATAATAATGGCTGCAATAGACAAGGTCAGGTGATGTCTTCCATCAAAAAAGATAACTCCATCAGCTCCATGGAGATTATGGGCCCAGTGGTTATTTGGTGCCACAACTGTGAAGAACATGGACTCTTGAGCCAGTCTAGACCTTGTCTGAGTCAAAATAAATGTCATAGAAGTGTGGTTATTTGGAGTCTTGTCAATGGACTCTCCACTGCTCCTAAGAACCTTTGTCTGCAGCCTCCACTCTTGGTAGGTACACCAAGTCTGACCTGTAGGGTTGTACAGGGTGCATCACATTCCTGATGAGGGTGTTACAGATGGCCTTGCATCTGAACTTTATGTCTACCCCTAATCTTAACATCAGTTGTATACAGTTTCGGGACTGGTCCACCAGAGGATCCTATGGTGGGCCCAGGCTCTAATACCATAGTGGGGTTTAAAGACCCAGGAAGATAAAACCTTTGGAGCAGCCTTTAGAGACAATAACTTGCCACAAGGGTCTACTTCTTTGAATCAAAACCTAAAACATTTTATTGATGATATGGGGGTTGGGTCCCCAGTATAATTTCCTCTGTCAGACCCAAGGAACGCCAGTCCAACTGGTTGTATGGCACTGTTAGACTCTGTTCACATCTGCATGAATAGAAACCATGATGTGGCCCCCGGATTTATCACGTGATCATGCCAACAGTATCCGATAGACTCCATTGACTTATTATGTGGTCCGTTGGGTTTCACGTGTCCGGCAATTTGCTGGAAAAAAAATAGCACTTCCTGTGGCTCATGTTTTTCAATCAAATATGACAGAATCTGTTGCGGAACCTCCGACATATTTGCACACAGAGTCTTATTTTTACAATTAGGTTACTGTATCTTGTTATTATTTAAAGGGGTTATCCCAGGAATGATGTACAAAATGACAATCAGACCTCATATAGTACATGACAATCTTGTTCTAACAAAGGTAGAACCAGCCCTGTACCTCACATGGATCAAGAGATCTCCACATTCACTGCTCCAATTACTCTGCTAGAATATATTCAGCCAGGCAGCTCAGTGGACGTGTTCTTTCTGCTGCAGCTCTCTCCCTGTAACTGACACGGCTTCTGACAGAACATATGGCTGGTGGCAGTTGAAGATTTTAACTGAGCACGTGCGACCAGCTCAGTGAGATGGACAAAAATAACAAACAGCAGGTGGCGCTATACAGAAAGATTTCATTGAATAGCTCAGTGGCTATACAAAATTTTTAATTACAGGCAATCATAAAAATATTTAGATTTAGGCACTAGTGATGAGCGGCAGGGGCAATATTCGAATTCGCGATATTTCGCAAATATATTGTAGAATATTTGTCATATATTCGCGAATTTGCGAATTCGCTATTATTTTCTTGATTGCAAAATAAAGCACACGCAGTACAGGCGTGGGTCACTTTTGCTACATTTTCCAAGCTGCTAGAAGTTTCCTGAGACTGGAGAAAATAGTTGGCACGGCAGAACATTAAAAATGGCTTTATATGCAGATAGAGTGCTCCAATACATTCGCGATTGTGCTAATCGGCAATTAATGATGTGTATATTTTGGCACAATACGTGAAACTTCACATTTTAACAGGTCTGACTACATATTACTGATTGGTGCACTAAGTATTGTTGTGACATCCCAGCACTATGTCTGTAGCATGTATGTATGGACAGCAGAACCTATCAGCTACACTATATCAGGATATAACCTACACTGACTATCTGTATTATATATAAAAGCTAACTAACTAACTAACTCACTAACTAACTATCTAATGTAATGACACAGGAAAGCACAGAGCACAGCAATGACACTGCTCTCTCTCTCTCTCAGAACTGCAAAATACTGCACACAAGGGCTGCTGGGGAGGTTCTTATATAGTAAGGGGTAGGCAACTTTCCTATTGGTTGCTAGGGATGTTGCTAAGCTCAGACAAAGACATTGCAGCCTTCTTATTGGCCCACAAGCAAGAAGCAGGGAGGGATCATGGGTTCAGATGAAAAAAAACATCTAGAATATTCAAAAACATGAATATATATCACTATATTCTAAATATTTGCAAATTCTCGAAGTGCCAATATTCGCAATTAATATTCGCTATTGGAATATTCGCGCCCAACACTACCAGGCACTGGTTTGAAATCTGTAAAATATGTTTGGTGACACAATCCGTTTAAGCACTATATGGTTGCTTTTATGAATACACCTTATCGTGTTTTTTTCTGCAATCTATAAGGGTGGTGGTACTGTATAGCACTGTTATTAAATGGGTTGTCCGGGTTCAGAGCTGAACCCGGACATACCCATAATTTCACCCAAGCAGCCCCCCTGATGTTAGCATCGGAGCATCTCATGCTCCAATGTTTTCCCTTGCCCTGCGCTGGATCGTGCAGGCAAGGGCTCTTTTATTTACAATAACAAATTGCCGGGCGGAGGCTTCCGCCCAGCAATGTGTTTGGTGACGTCACCCGCTCTGATGGGCGGGCTTTAGCGCTGCCCTAGCTGTTTTACAGGCTAGGGCAGCTCTAAAGCCAGCCAATCAGTGCCGGTGACGTCACCGGGCTCACTGCTGGACGGGAGCCTCCGCGTGGCAGACCCATGGAGAGCCCGATTTGTCACTGAAACTCCAGAAAATGCCTTTGCCCTGCGCGATTTAGCGCAGGGCAAAGGAGAGCATCGGAGCATGTTAGGGGGGCTGCCTGGGTGAAAATGGGTATATGCCCGGGTTCAGCTCTGAACCAGGACAACCCCTTTAATGGAAACCTGTCACCATGTAAATGCAGTTCAGTCTGCATTGAGCAGGTTATAGAGCAGAAGAAGCATTACATCAATCTGCTCAGCTCCTTTTGTTCTACAACCAGCTGAGTGTCCTTTAAAAGGGTAATAGAAAATTATAACCTATCCACTAGGTAGCTACTAGATCGTTAAGGGTCTGACCACTAAGACTCCACCGATGGCCAGAACCGGGTCCACGGTCAAGTCCCTTGGGCCCACTAGAGGAAATTATCCTGAGGGCTCACCCTACTTGCATACCTTAAGGTCCACGTTTTATTAGTGCCAAATCTTGGGCCCACCAGAGGATGCTCTGGTACTCTGGTGGGCCAGCCGAGTGGCGTGGCAGCCGAGCATGCACGTTGCTGCGAACATTCAAAGCCTATGGGGCTTATAGAGTAGAGTGCAGTGCTCGGCTTTCTTTATCAGTCACATAGACTTCGAAAGGAGAGGCATTGTGCATGCTCAGCCTCTGCATCATTCAAACAGGTGCAATGCATAACCGTTCTGGCCATGCTGGCGATCCTCCATCGCAATAAGGCTACTGTATGGCAGCATATCCACTGCTATGTGGGCAATGCACTCTATGGTGCTTATCATTTACAATGTATGGCACACTACGTACGCCATATGGAGGTATACCATCTGAATGTACCACGCAGGGCACCATCCAGTGTAAGGGCTGCCCTGATTCTTGGCAGAAAGGTGGTCGTATGTGCATGGCAACTGCCCATTGAAGTCAAAGGAAGTTGCAGAAACAACTAAGCTTGTAGGTTTGCTTCTCAACATCCCCCAAATATTCTGATTTATTAGTAATACCGTTTAAATACAGTTTTGGGAGGAATTGATGCCTAATGAGTCATTTGCTTCATGTCACTTTTTCTCCTTTGTTTTACGGGTTTCTTTATAGTACAGGATGTGCCAAGGTAAAGCCATTATCTCTATTGGCACACATGAGAATCGTAATTACTGTCACTCTAATTATGATATTATATCATATTACAGTGCCGCAGACAAGCCGCGTTCTGCCATGCCATATTTTTGGTTAAGCCCTAATTTTGTATGAGGGGTAAGGGAGGAGAAACAAAATTGGTGACCCTGTGGTTAGGTGGTTAGGGGAGAAGGTCAGGGTATGGGGAAGATTTGGTAAAATGTCTGAAAAGATGTTACCCATAGCAAACAATCAGAGTGCGGCTCTCATTTCTTACAGTGCTCTTGAAAAATTAAAGCTGAACTGTGATTGGTTGCTATGGGCAACAAAGCAGGAAGTACTCAGACCCTTATTTCTGATATTTGCGGACTCTATACTGACAGGGAGTGTTCCACAGGATTGGCGCATAGCAAATGTGGTGCCAATATCCAAAAAGGGTCCAAAAACAGAGCCTGGAAACTATAGGCCGGTAAGTTTAACATCTGTTGTGGGTAAACTGTTTGAAGGTTTTCTGAGAGATGCTATCTTGGAGTACATCAATGAAAATAAGCAAATACCGCCATATCAGCATGGCTTCATGAGGGATCGGTCATGGCAAACTAATTTAATCAGTTTCTATGAGGAGTTAAGTTCTAGACTTGACAGCGGCGAATCAATGGATGTCGTATATCTGGACTTCTCCAAAGCATTTGACACTGTACCACATAAAAGGTTAGTATATAAAATGAGAATGCTCGGACTGGGAGAAAACGCCTGTATGTGGGTAAGTAACCGGCTCAGAGATAGAAAACAGAGGGTGGTTATTAACGGTACATACTCAGATTGGGTCACTGTCACTAGTGGGGTACCTCAGGGGTCAGTATTGGGCCCTATTCTCTTCAATATATTTATTAATGATCTTGTAGAAGGCTTGCACAGTAAAGTATCAATTTTCGCAGATGTCACTAAACTGTGTAAAGTAATTAACACTGAAGAGGACAGTATACTACTACAGAGGGATCTGGATAGACTGGAGGCTTGGGCAGATAAGTGGCAGATGAGGTTTAACACTGACAAATGTAAAGTTATGCACATGAGAAGGAATAATGCAAGTCACCCGTACATACTAAATGGTAAAACACTGGGTAACACTGACATGGAAAAGGACCTAGGAATTTTATTGAACAGCAAACTAAGCTGCAAAAACCACAGTCAGGCAGCTGCTGCCAAGGCCAATAAGATAATGGGTTGCATCAAAAGGGGCATAGATGCCTGTGATGAGAACATAGTGCTACCACTTTACAAATTACTGGTCAGACCACACATGGAGGACTGTGTACAGTTCTGGGCTCCTGTGAACAAGGCAGACATAGCAGAGCTGGAGAGGGTCCAGAGGAGGGCAACTAAAGTAATAACTGGAATGGGGCAACTACAGTACCCTGAAAGATTATCAAAATTAGGGTTATTCACTTTAGAAAAAAGACGACTGAGGGGAGATCTAATTACTATGTATAAATATATCAGGGGTCAGTACAGAGATCTATCCCATCATCTATTTATCCCCAGGACTGTGACGAGGGGACATCCTCTGCGTCTGGAGGAAAGAAGGTTTGTACACAGACATAGAAGAGGATTCTTTACGGTAAGAGCAGTGAGACTATGGAACTCTCTGCCTGAGGAGGTGGTGATGGGGAGTACAATAAAGGAATTCAAGAGGGGCCTGGATGTATTTCTGGAGTGTAATAATATTACAGGCTATAGCTACTAGAGAGGGGTCGTTGATCCAGGGAATTATTCTGATTGCCTGATTGGAGTCGGGAAGGATTTTTTTTCCCCTTAAGTGGGGAAAATTGGCTTCTACCTCAGTTTTTTTTTGCCTTCCTCTGGATCAACTTGCAGAATAACAGGCCAAACTGGATGGACAGATGTCTTTTTTCGGCCTTATGTACTATGTTAATATGTTAGGCTGGTTTCACACGGGCGTTGCAGGAAAAGATGCGGGTGCGTTGCTGGAACATGTGCGATTTTTCCTCGCGAGTGCAAAGCGTTTTAATGCGTTTTGCACGCGCGTGAGAAAAATCGGCATGTTTGGTACCTAAACCCGAACCCGGACTTCTTCACAGAAGTTCTGGTTTGGGTTAGGTGTTGTGTAGATTTTAGTATTTTCCCTTATGACATGGTTATAAGGGAAAATAATAGCTTTCTTAATACAGAATGCTTAGTAAAATAGGGCTGGAGGGGTAAAAAAAAATTTAAAATAATATTAACTCACCTTAATCTACTTGTTCGCGCAGCCCGGCTTTTCATTTTTCTTTTAGGAAAAGGACCTGTGGTGACGTCACTGTGCTTATCACATGGTCCATCACACGATCTATCACACGGTGATAGAAAAGCCGGGCTGCACGAACAAGTGGATTAAGGTGAGTTAAATTATTTTACTTTTTTTTTTAACCCCTCCAGCTCTATTTTACTAAGCATTCTGTATTAAGAATGCTATTATTTTCCCTTATAACCATGTTATAAGGGAAAATAATAATGATCGGGTCCCCATCCCGATCGTCTCCTAGCAACCATGCGTGAAAATCGCACCGCATGCTCACTTGCTTGCGGGTGCTTGTGATTTTCACGCAACCCCATTCACTTCTATGGGGCCTGCGTTGCGTGAAAAACGCACAAAATAGAGCATGCTGCGATTTTCTCGCAACGCATAAGTGATGCGTGAAAATCACCGCTCATGTGCACAGCCCCATAGAAATAAATGGGCCCGGATTCAGTGCGGGTGCAATGCGTTCACCTCATGCATTGCACCCGCGCGGAAATACCAAAAATGTATTTTTCGCATCTAAAGGGCAGATACATTTTCAGTATATAATTTTCTACTGCTGGATTTGCAATGCAGTTGTCGGTTATATACATTCTTTGAATTCCTATGGATGACATATGGCACTCTATGATATACAATAGGGGAGATTTATTAAAGGGGTTTAGTTGCCCTATTTTCCAAAGGAGCTCTGAAAAATGAAAGGTGGAATCTGATAGGTTGCTATGGACAACTAAGCTAGCTTTTCTTTGCACCAGTTTTAATAATTGACCCCTATTGTGTCATGACTAAGTGCGGTGTCTACAACATGATGTCAACAAAACCTAACTGGTTTGTGACATGTCACTACAGGCTGAATCCGTTTTTGAGGGCATCACCATGTCATAAACACATCTGTCTGGAAAATCCCTTTAATGGATAGAGCCACAGTTAAACAAAGTAATAAATCCTACCAGAAATCCTCCTAATCCACCCTATGAGCAAAATGCCTAATGCAGCAGAAACATGTTCCATATGTGTATACAAGCCTCGCACCGGACCCCCACATTACCAAAGGCCTTACCACACACAGGAACATCAGTGTCTATCAGGTCCAGGAATTGTCACACACACATTATCTATCGATAGGTAGATGATAGATAGATGAGATTGATAATAGATAGATAGATAGATAGATAGATAGATATGAGATAGATAGATAGATATGAGGTAGATAGATAGATAGATAGATAGATAGATATGAGATAGATAGATAGATATACAGATAGATAGATAGATAGATAGATATAAGATAGATAGATAGATAGATAATAGATAGATGATAGATAGATAGATAGATAGATAGATAGATATGAGATAGATAGATAGATAGATAGATAGATAGATAGATAGATAGATAGATAGAGAGAGATAGATATGAGATAGATAGATAGATAGATAGATAGATATGAGATAGATAGATAGATATTAGATAGATGATAGATATATATATATATATATATAGATATGTAGATAGATAGATAGGCTTTCTTATTGTGCTCAATGTAAATTGTAAGGCAGGGTAAGGTCACGTGTACAGATATTTGAGATTTATCAAAACTTGTGTAAAGTAGAACTGGCCTAGTTGCCCATAGTAACCAATCAGATTCCACCTTTTATTTTCCAAAGGAACTGTGAAAAATAAAAAGTTGGAATCTGATTAGTGTTAAGCGCGAATATTCGAATATTGAATTTTTTAAGCAAATAACGGCACTTCGCTAATTCGCAAATATTTCGAATATAGTGCTATATATTCGTTATTTTGAATATTTTTTTTTTTTATGTTACCCTAGCTTTGTCCAAAAGCAGTACTTTTAAGAGAGGATTCCTTGCTCCCTGCCCGCTCAAGTCAGTGCCCATTGCCGCCTCTATCTACTTCCCGTGCGCATGGATCATCCCCATCACCATGGGAACGCCTCCATGCTAGAATGTACTGTCGGATGTGAGAATCAAGTTGCAATCGCAATGTGAATAATATAACTTGAATAAATTGCATAACGATTTTAACTTGTACCTGGTTTACAATGGTTGGCTTTCTTGAATTAGCGAAGATGGAGAATATTTAGTTTTGACTAATAAATATATTCGTCATCCTCGCTAATTTAAAGTAATTTAGTAAACCAGGTCTAAGTTGAAATCACGATGCGATTAATTCAAGTTATATTAATCGCATTGCGATTTTAACTTGTAGCTGCTGCTGGGTCTCTAATGGAATGGGTCAGCTTGCTAGAATTAACGAAGTTAACGAATATGGAATCTAGCAGTGCTAAATATTTGCTATTATTATTAACCGCATTGCGAATCCAACTTTTATAATCGACTATTCTTAGATATAGTACTATATTCGTTATATCCGACCGTTAATTCTCCCAATACCACCATTATCAAAATCGCCTAAGTTGTAATCGCAATGCGATAATAAATTTAATTGAGGAAGATGTAGAATACTTTGCTATCTTCGTTGATGTAGAATACTTCGCCATCTTTGTTGATGTAGAATACTTCGCTATCTTCGTTGATGTAGAATAAAGAATACTTCGCTATCTTGATTCTTTTATTAACAAAGACATAGAATATAGCGCTATATTTGTGTTAAATCTAGATTTCCAAGATTAAAGAATAGGAAAGTTGCCTTATTATTAAGTTATAAGGCAATTAGAAGTTATAATTTATAACTTCTAATTCTAAGCTTAAAAATCGCAATATGCAAATGATTAAATCGCATATAAATAGCGATAAATACAATAATGACGAATATTCGATTTCGACGAATATAAGACGAATATTCAAGCGAATATTCGCGGAATATAGCGAAATCGAATATGGCACCTCCCGCTCAACACTAAATCTGATTGGTTGCTATGAGCCAGTTTTCCTTTGCATCAGTTTTGATAAATTTCCCCTGGTTGCGTCCACGTTTTTCCAGCTGGGAGGACGCTGGGACTGCCAGCTCTGCCAGCACCTGAGATAACTTTAATTCCAGCTGCTTTGCCTCTTAGACACTGAGCTCAACAGCTTAAAGGAATATGGTTAATAGAGAAGAGTCCCCTGTTCAAGATCCTTCTCTTTTGGCTAGAGTAGACAGCGTCTCTAGCTCTGGAGGACCTGTCCTGTCCTGCATTACACAGACACTGTAGTGATTTGAATTTTGTATTATGTAATGCTTCATTTCCCCTGTGGTGGCGCTGTAAGAAAAATGAACACTTACTGCAGGGTTTCCACACAGATTAAAGCCAATCACTGGTGGCCCCAACATGAGGAGATTTAGGGATCATTTTTTTAGTCAAAGGACTAACTCTTCTATGAAGTCTGGATTGTCTAAAGCGGAGAACCCCTTTTAAACATCTAAATAATCGAAAGGTCAATTGTCGATCCCCATATAATGATCCAGTAGGGGCTGCCGGCAGGGTCTAACCAGAGTACCAGAGGATCCACCGGTGGGTCCAAGCTCTGACAATAACGGACCCCAAATAAAACAAGGCCCTCAAGGTCCTATATACACAGTAGGTAGGCCCTACAAATCATTTCCTCTGGTGGGCCCAAGAGACTTCAGTCTGGAGCTGGCTGCCAGATACATTACATAAGTACACTCCTACGTAAATACCCATTTGGTTCTGATTAAATTACACATTTTAACATGACAGACGGCACACTACTCTATTAAAGGGGTTGTCCCATGAAAAATATTCTACAATTTTCAAACCAGTGCCTGGATCTAAACACTTTTGTAATTGCATGTAATTAAAAATTTAGTACAGCCACAGAGTTATTCACTAAAATCTATCTGCATAGCGCCACCTGCTGTTTATTATTTTTCTTATTTCTTTGTCCGGCTCACTGAGATGGCCGCACATGCTCTGTTCCAACCTTCAACTGCCTCCTGAGCTGCAGCAGAAAGGACACTCCCCTTGAGCTGCCAGCTTGATATAAATCTAGCGGAGTGATGAATGAGGAGATCTCTGGATCCATGTGAGGTCCAGGGCTGGTTCTAGCTTTGTTAGAAAGAGATTGTCATATTCTATATAACAATCATCCCATTAGTCATGGGATAAGCCGTAACGTAATGTGTCGTTTTCAAACACCTACTATTAGAATGGGAGACTACACTAATAATAAGGGGCGGCGTCTGTCATATGTAGGCAAGTTAAAGGTATTTTCCACTTTGCATCACCATCTTTTAAAATAATCAATTATGGAGGTCACTGTAATGTTTTAAGGTATTTCTTTTACCTTTATTGTTCCTATCTCCTGTTCGGGGCAGTGATAGGGGAGTGTCTATGTAACTAGCTGGTGGGAGGAGCTATAAACTAGCTGGGCATTGATAGGGGCAGTGATAGGGGTGTGTCTATGTAACTAGCTGAGTGGGAGGAGCTATAAACTAGCTGGATGTTGTTAGGGGGCGGTGCTGGAGCTGCAGCAGAGAAAGGAGAAGTGCATCATGGGTTTGGTTGGATACAGCAACAGGAAGTGCTACCTACAGGATCAAAACAAACAGAGGAATTGGTTTACATGGCGAAATCAGGTCAGGAGAGTCCAAACTGAAAACAAAAGCATGGGGAAGCTGTACATGCGGTAATCAATTACACGAGCAGGTCTGCTAGAAACCCTAGTAATCCTGGAAAACTCCTTTAAATTTAGATAAATGGAGCTAAGCTGCAGTACCAGACAACCTATGGACAAGAGTGGTGCTTTTTCTATATAAAAAAAAAAATTCTCATATAACTACCTTAAGATGATGCTTTTCAAAAGCTTTTTTGATGATGATTTCCTAGAATCTGGCAAAGTAATAATTGACAGGCCGCTTCTACCGTTTCACCCTACTGAGCAGGGGACTACTGGACCCCGTCCAACAGCATCATTCCCAGCCCCGTGGAAACGTTTACTGCTATTATTTTGACGCACCAGTTAAAGCCCCGGTTAGGCTGACAGGGCTAATTAGACGCCCCCCTTGGAACATACAGTCCTGCTCCCTGTGTATACAGCAGCACAGTATCGATCAGGCAGCACACAAGGCTGGTTCTCCCTGCCCGGGAGCCGCAGTCGTCTTACTGTGAGCACAATTCATGGATCACAAGACCTGTGTTCTTGTGGATAAAATAGATAGCGGCCTGGATTGTCGCTTTACTGAGCAATATATCTTGATGGCAAAGTCATGAGTTATTTACAGAACCGCCAAATTCATTTTACAAACCTGTAAAAGTAGAATTGGCCATCGATGATACATGGTGACAGGTTACAGGGCGGTTTTAACCCATTCAGTCTCATCTGGACACATTCATTGTCCTGGTTCTGACGGTTACAACAGCAATCAACGGGACACATTTACTAAGACCCCCTTTTTTCACCGGTCTTAGTTTCCCCCTTGCGCTGCTATTAGATTTGTCTAATTTTTGATGAGGCGTGCGTCTCATCGTAAATTAGGCACATCTATGGCAGTCCTTGCGCCTGGAAAAAAAACAGGGTCAACATTTACGCCTGGGCTGGAGTCCTGGCCCTGCCACGGTCCCCGTCCCGCCCACTCGGTGAACGCGGGGTAAAACCGGTTAAAAAGGGGACCGGCAACTATTTTTTGATTAAAATAGTCACAAGTCCCTTAGTAAATCTGCTCCAATATGTTTATTTAAAGGGCATCTGTCACCACATTCCACCAACTATGTCAAACAGTCGGCAGCTGTCCCGCTGCGCTTGTAAGCACAGTCCCTGGCGTTTTCATATGTTCCTTTTAGCCTCCAAAAAAGACTTTTTTTACAGTAATCACTATTATTATGTTATTATAGTCACTATTAGCAATGTCGGACGGGGGTTCCTTGAGTCAATGAGGGGAAATTATTCTCAGCTATGTCTAATAGACCTTAGTCAGGGTTCAACCACCAATGAGGCCAAATGAGGCGATCGCCTCAGGCAGCAGTAGGTAGGGGCAAGTGGGGGGCAGCGGAATGGCCATGAGCAATGAGCGCTTTCATTGTGGCAACGGGGGTTAGGTTAAGAAATTGGCATTGGGGGGGGGCGCTGTTTCAGTTTTTGGCTTGCAACAAAAAGGATAGTGCAGCCCTAGTGGCAAGTGATTATCACTAGAGATGAGTTAAGTTTTGTCAAATTCTATTCGGCTGCCTCACTGAATTTTGCAAAAAAAATCTACTTCATGATGAATTACTTTGGCGCGAAGTGCGTTCATACATCTGATATAAATAAAAGAGTGTAAAATAAAAAATAAAAAATTACCTGATCCATTTGCTTGCGACGGGCCGTCCGCCGCCATCTTACTTTAAGGTCTTGCAAAAAAACTTGCGTCATCCAGCCGGCATGGTGATGTCATACGTCACCGTGCTCAGGATTTCGGCCGAGATCTTCAAGCAAGATGTCGGCAGCCAGCCCGTCGCGAGTAAATGGTTCAGGTAAATATAATTTTTATTCAGGTAAAATCGATTCTCTACCACAAAGCACAAGGAATTTCGGCTTCACGGGAATCAAATTTACCCTTAACACTAATTATCACCAAAGGACAACTCTAGACTTTTGGGGACCACTATTGCAACAGAGCCTGGGCCTCCCAGAGAGTCCTCTGGTAATCCGGTGGGTCAGTATGACCCTGACTATCTAGCTTTGCTGGAGCCGCGATCGTACAGCCGTGGCTCTCCCTAATCACTGCCTCAGCTCTGCTGCGTTGTCCTCTTGCCTGGGTCGGACTGAACTCTCAGAAGACTAAGTTCTAGCGAGGCAGTGAGCACCTATTAGTCAATATCCTTTTTTCCCTCCTGTCCCATTTCCTTGGTCTCATACAGTCTACTGCATCATTAGCTCAAGTTGTCTTCATTCTGTTTTTAACTAAACAAATCTTGCAGTGACCTAACAAGGAAAAGATCTGTCGGAGAAGTTGGATCCTTTATTCTTTCTGGAGTTACAGGAAATTTCAGTTTTTCTTGGCTGAAGAAGTCTCCGGGTAGTAGGGTAGGTATGCCGTGGGGTCGGCAAGCACTTCCCCAATCCCGACCTGAATTACAGCTCCCCTGATAGTTCAACCACCTGTGAAGGTCTGCTGTGTGGCCACATGTGAAGGTCTGCAGGCCCCCCTGTTGTGCCGGATTTCGGTGAACTACGTGATGAAGATGCTATGAAGCTTTATTCACACCTATCGTGGTAAACTTAACACTCAAAGTCTTAACTTAGATTTCTTGATTCATTGTGACAAAAGCCACTGAAAAGCAATTGAAGGTGTCAGCTGAAAGGCCTTTTGCACACGGCTGTTGCCCGGCCGCGCCCATATTGCGGCCCGCTCACTGCTTAACGGATGAGGACCCATGTTCTGATTTTTCGCAGCGAGGATGGATCACGGACCCGTTCAAGTTGTATGGGTCTGGATCCGTCTGCGGAAACTGCACGGACGTTGCCTGTGCATTGGGGACTGCAAATTGCGGTCCCCAATGCATGGAACAGCCGAGCAACGGCCGTGTGCATGAGGCCTGACACAACTATTTAACGCATCTAGTTAAGAATATGTGTTAACTCTAATACATCTGTAGCTCTCAACACTGCACACATAGCATATTACCCAATCTTCCTGGACTTTTTCCCTGTGTCTAGTGGCTCCTGCTGCAGTCCTCCTGTTTGCTGATCTTAAACAAGTCTGTGTAGTTTAGAGAGGCAGTCTGCTGTATATCAGACTCAAGTGTCTGCATACAAAACTCTGCACCTCTTAGGTTAAAGGGGTTTTCGGCTTTCTTTCCTCAGAATAGGTCATCAATATCAGCTATTTGAAGAGAACGCAGTCCTCGTGCAAGAGCTGCCTTCTCTTCGCTGTTTACAGTACCTGCTCGCTGTTGACAATGCAGCAGCTCCGTGAATGGCGGAGATGTAATTACTCCCGTTCGCTGCTGCAGTGGCGAGCAGGTAAACAGTGAAGAGAAGGCAGTGCTCATACGAGCTCTGCGTTCTCTTCAAAAAGCTTATAGGCAGGTGTGCCAGGAGTCGGATCCTCACCAATCTGATATTGATGACCTATCCTGAGGATGGGCTATCAGTATAAAAAGAGGAAAACCCCTTTAAAGCATTGTTCACACATTCCAAAAGCCATTTCCCATTTTTTAGTTCATATCCTATTCATTTTAATGGGGTTTCTGCAACCCTGTTCACATGCAACTAAATATTTCCAGGCAGATTTTCAACATGGCCACAAATGACACGCAAGAATTGGAGGCCCGTGTTATATATTTTCCAACGGGGCCCAGGAGCTTTATGTTGCATCTTAGGGTACGTAAGAGCACAGTAGTGTTAAGGGGAGTCTGTCAGCAGTTTTGACCATGCAGAACTGATGATGGCTTGGCAGAGCAGACAAACATATCTTTTTTGGAGCTTTTATTCTCAGGAGTAGAATGTAGATTAAGTTTTTTTTTTCTCCCAGGTTCCGCTCTCTCAAGTGTCGAGGTGGCGGAGCTTCACTGTCAAGTGTTCTCCATCTCCTCTGCTCGAGGTGACGGCTGTAAGATCCAACTAGGAGACCACTACAGCCTTCACTCAGAGCAGAGGTCAAGAGCTGTGAAGCAGCTCAGAGAGCACTCCATGGGGAAGCTCCACTTCCTCAGCCCTTGCAGGAGCAGAACTTGGCAGAATAAAAGTTCATATTCACAATTCTCTTGATAATAAAAACTCCACAAAAGGTATGTTTGTACCTCTCTCCAGCCCGTACCTGGTGCTGTTAGTAGTTTTGAATAGCCAAAACTGCTGACAGACCCCCTTTAATGACACTTTGATCAGATAGCTCCTGCTGTGGAATCAGCAGTTGTCAGTAAAATACAAAATGCGTTGTGCAGGATTAGAAAAACATTTCTTACAGGAATAGCGCCACATCTGTGCATGGGTTGCATCTGGTATTGCAGTTCAGTTCTGCAGTTGAGCTGCAACGTCACTTACTCAACCCGTGGACGCGCCTGCCGCTGTTTTTTTTAAAAACCCAGCCAAATTTTTTAAAGCCAGTTCAACTCCTTTATAAACAGCACACATTCCAACCCAAAGACTATAATAGGAAGTCTGTTGAATGTTGGAGGCAGCTATAATTCACTTGAATGGAGCTGACCTGCAATAACAGACATTGCCTATGCACGAGGGTGGCGCTGTCTCTAAAGCAAACCCTTTCTTACATCCCCCATTATTCCAATCTTTACGACGTGGGACTAGACGTGAAGTTTGATAGGACAGATGTGAGTGTGGGAGTTGTGGAGATGCAGGGAGGTTTGTCGCTCAGACTTTAGCGCAATTATATATTGTGTAATTGTATATCGTGATGATTGTTGATTTTTCACTTCCGCAAAGTCATTAAAACATGACAGGTTTTAGCGATTAGATTGAGTGCCTTTAATTAGACAAATTAATTGCCTGAACACAAGGGTAGGTTATACTGTTAGGCCCCTTTCAGATGAGCAAGTTTTCCACGCGGGTGCAAGGCGTGATGCGAACGCATTGCGCCCGCACTGAATCCGGACACATTCATTTACAATGGGTCTGTGAACACGAGCGTTGTTTTTCACGCATCACTTGCGCGGTGCGTGAAAATCGCAGCATGTTCTATATTCTGCGTTTTTCACGCAACGCTGGCCCCATGGAAGTGAACGGGGCTGCGTGAAAAATGCATCGCATCCGCAAGCAAGTGCGGATGCGATCGTTTTTCAATGATGGCTGCTAAGAGATCTTGTTTGTAAACCTTCAGTTTTCTATCGCACGCGTAAAAAAAACGCATCAATGCGCATTTCAACTGACTTGAACTAACTGAATGCAATCGCAAACAAAACTGACTGAACTTGCTTGCGAAGCAGTGCGAGTTTTCCTGAACGTATCCGGACCTAATCCGTATCGTTCGTGTGCAAGAGGCCTTAGGAGCGCATCATGGCTCATACACATCCAACTGCACCACTAAAACCAGTCAGAACCGACAATTCCTGGTACATTTACAATACATACATATTTGTTTTTGTCATGAACTGAATTTGCGACAGAAGGAGACGCGTATGCTTAGATTCTGGACACTACATGTTTGTTCTGATCGCTTCCTAATTATAGGCGTTAATTATACATTGAAACCGGGAAACAGCAGATGTAGCAGAGCTGAGTTTGCCATTCTTTATTTAACTAGTCCTGCTTTGGTTTGCTTTGCTCGCAGAATGACGGTGAAGCTTTAGCAGGTAAGCTCATTGACGACTGCACTTACAAAATCGCCTGTTACATCTGTAAAACAAGTGGAGAATGTAGATGGTCCTCCAGCGTTTTTGAGGCGTACTTTGGGGCGTTTTTGTATTTTTGGAAATGCGCGTCGTACGCGCGTTCTTGCTATTGACCGCAGAGGCGTACAATGAAAAACAGAGGTGTTACGCGCGACAATACGCCCCAAAGAATCTCCTGTACTTCTTGGGGGCGTAGGGCGTTTTACAGCGCGTTAGTACGCGCTGTAAAACGCTCAGGTGAGAACCATGCCCATAGGGAAACATTGGTTTTTGCCTGTCGAGCGTTTGACAGCGCGTAGGAACGCGCTGTCAAACGCTCAGGTGTGAACCGAGCCTAAGAGTAAGGAAGGCAAGTCCAATTCCAGTTGACTTGTCAATTGTTTTATGGAATCTTTTTTCTTGAAAAACTAGTGATAAAGGAAAGGGAGAAGATAATGGATAAAGAAGAAGCTTTAACCTCCCTCTAGTGGTTAATATCAATATTACACGCTTCAATAAGTCAGGGATATGGAGTACTCCAGCTCTGATGGGGGGTAGAGGGGAGGGGTAGGTACTTAGAGAAGAAGATAGGGCTTAAAAAGTTCAAGATTATAAACCATTTCAGCTCAAAAAGCAAAGATATCACCTTTTAGGCACATGTCTTACGACAAACAATATGGATGTAGCAGAGCCGATGTTGTTGTTTAATTGGAGCTACTTTTTTTTTTGTGTGCATGGCAGGGATCAGCAACCTTCCGCACTCCAGCTTCTGTAAAACTACAACTCCTAGCATGCACACTTACTCGGCTGTGATTGTAACTCCCTCAGAAGTCAAAAGAGGATTCTGGGGGTCGTAGTTTCAGAACGGCTAGAGTGCTGGGGAATACTGATCCCTGCTCTCTTAATCTCTAACCTGTGGCTTCCCAGACTATAACTCCCAGCATAGCCCGAGAGCCACAGGGACCTAGTAGCTTTGCAACAGGTTGGAAACTGCTACTCTTTGAGTAGGAATAATGTAGTAGGTCGTTCCGCAGTCCTGGGCACCGCGTACAGTGCTTGTTCTAGTAGTAAGAGCAGACATTCTGATTAACTCACATTCAATAAAGATCTATGAAATTCCTTGACAAAAAAATTGGCGCCGGATACAAAATTAATCATTTCTTATCCTGTTAAAATTAGAGGCTTCCGATGTAATTGGAAAACTTTCCTTCTCTATTAAATTTCACTGCAGTTTTTGACTTTTGCTTCAGTAAAGTCCCCGGAGACTCACAAAACGCAATCCTTTTATTGCTAAACAACATGAATGAGCCGCTACTATTAAAAAAGTCATTTACATTTTATGGCCACACAGCGCAAAAATTACCATGTAACATGCTGAGGAGGATTCCTTTATAGTCCCCGTCAGCAATTTATGGTTTTCTCCTAAAACAATTTCAAAACGGTGTCCGGGATAACTTGACGGAACGCGTGGGATAAAAACAGGACGACTCTTGTCCATAGACTGTGTCTGGCATTGCAACTTAGTCTCATCCACTGCAATACCAGACACAGCCCGTGGACAAGAGTGGCGCTGTTTTTGGAAACAGAACCACCAGTCCCTTCTTTTCTAACGCCCCCTTTAACTGTTCCCCATGAGGTCTGACGTGGACAGAAGTGATGACTTCTCATCTCAGTCCATCCTTAATTATCTATTACAAACTCAAATAAGTTCTTCATACTGTATGCCGACATGCTCCACCCGGGTCATGGCACTGCTCACTCAGTGGGATGACCACAGGCGGTAGATGTTTTACACAGAGGTTCGACCTGCCATTAGCGTATCCGATAAAACTTATATATGCCACCATATTGTGTGTAGATACTTTTAGACACTGTTTGTCATCATTGACCCTTTTAGGTCTTCTTGAAAGGTCCCTCAAAATTGTTGGGTCTCACAAGGAACATGTTTATAGAATGGTATTGGGGTTCCTTTACTAGGACATGGTAAGGTCCTGTTTTTGTGGTTTGTCCTGGGCCCATAATATGGTACGTGGATGAGATGAGGAACATACTGTACTGTAGAGAGAGACGGTCATTGAATTCCATAAGCTTCCCATGCCTTGGTTGAACTTGATGGACGTTTTTGCAGACTAATGTCCAAGGCAATGGTTAATCTGGTTATTTCACATACTGTTAAATAGAGGCAAGACCCCAATATTATCTGAGTGTATATCAACGTGGATCACCGGAAACTTTTCACAGGTTTAGTGATAAACTTATATCTGCATTATAACGTACTGTACACCTAGACTGGTATATACTGTGCATATACTCTACATGAATACAGTATATACCCTACACCGATATGGACTGTACACAAAAATACATGCTAGATACATGGGATAACTGTACATGGAAATGATAGATAGATAGATAGATAGATAGATAGATAGATAGATAGATAGATAGATAGATAGATAGATAGAAATGAGATAGATAATAGATAGATAGATAGATAGATAGATAGATAGATAGATAGATAGATAGATAATAGATAATAGATTATAGATGATAGATAGATAGATAGATAGATAGATAAGAGATAGATAGATAGATAGATAGATAGATAGATAGATAGATAGATAGAGATAGATAGATAGATAGATAATATATAGATAGATAGATGGATAGATAAATAGATAGATGATAGATAGATAGATAGATAGAAGGATAGATAGATAGATATTAGATAGATAGATAGATAGATAGATAGATAGATAGATAGATAGATAGATATGAGATAGATAGATAGATAGATAGATAGATAGATAGATAATAGATGATAGATAGATAGATAGATAGATAGATAGATAAATAGATAGATGATAGATAGATAGATAGAAGGATAGATAGATAGATAGATATTAGATAGATAAATAGATAGATGATAGATAGATAGAAGGATAGATAGATAGATATTAGATAGATGGATAGATAGATATGACACAAGGTACACCTGATCCTTAGTCCAGTGAATTACACTCTTCCTCTAACACGATGGACTATGGAGGAATGCTCAGCACGGCCAATACAGACAGCAGACAGAACCAAAGTGAAATCAATGAATGGAAAGTTTGCCTTTCAGGCTATACAGATGTAGCAGAGCTGAAACTGACCTGCCCCTAAGTTAGTGCAGATTCATCAGTAAAGACTGACAGACTAGGTGATATCTCCTTGAGTTGTACCAAATGACAAACTCAGCTCTGCTACATCTGTGTTTGTGTATAAGTGACACCTGTATATTATCTGACACACTTGTAACACTGACACAGACCCGCGCTCCTCATTAGGATGATTGGATGTTTATATTGTGACTCTTGGCTGAGGCTAAGCACAATGACACCGCCATTTAAAGCGACAGGCACAAGAAGTCGTGTAATTATTCGGCGCATCTTACGCTTAATTAGCTGCATCAGGATCCGCCGTCTCATAACGATGATCGCCTCGAAATAGTCTAAACTTCCAACCAAACTGAATATTATCACATTATCATAAAACAGTCTGTGTCCCTTTAAACGACTATGATCAATCCATTACCACCAGCAAAACTTTGCCCCAATCCTCATGCCTCCAGCCATAAAGTGAGACCCTACTGCAAAAAAAAAAAAAAAAACCCATGCACTGCGATTTCTCCAGTACGTTTTGTCAATGGGATTTAGCAGGGGCGGCCCTGTTGAATGCAAGAAGACACCTGTTAAACCATTCATTATCTGCCTACTCCATAGAGTGATGTGAATACTGGCGCTTCACAACCAAAACACTACTCCATGGGATAGACCTCAACTTCAAATCCAACCCAAACCCCCCATGAGATGCCCTCAACACCCCCCTTTTCATAGTAGCATGAACTTCCTATGCCAATTACCCCCAAGCCTGACTTCCTCACATAAGCACAAGCAGAAAGAAGCCTCCTGGCCAAAGGTCTTCCCAAGGAAAAGTCTTCCTCATCCTCCCACCAATCCATCCCATGCCCTTACCTGGCCTGCCATAGGAATCCTGGCTGTCACTGCTTGGTGGGTGGCATTCCGCTATATCTATTAGGTAAAAGTCAAGCCCAGCAGTTCTCTGTCATCTCCAGCCAGAAGGGAAGGAGTTTCTGTGCTTGTCCTAAGGGAACTGTCCAGCATTCCACAGTCTCTAGTAGATCTCCAGGTCCAGGTCCTCCAGAAGGCTCCCTGTGCCCATGCCCCTCTCTCTGTAGATGGGAGAGCAGGTCAGATGCACCTCTCCTGGTCGGTGCTGTGTGTAGAACAATCCCTCATCCAATGCTTTCCCTTTTCTGTGCAGCTGGGCGCCTCTCACTGGCTGCGTCCTTCTTGTGAGCTGTCTCCTCTCCTCCCTCCTCCCCTACCTCATTCTTTCCTTCTTTTTTTTTTTTTTTTCATTCCCTTCTTATACTCCCTCCATCAGCTCCTTCTCTCTCCTTTTGCTCATTACTTTTCTCACTGGCTGGAAGTGAATGTCTGCGTTTTCTTACCTCCCTCTCCTGGTATGTTTGCGGTTTTTTTCCCCCCTTCTCCCCCCGTCATCCTCTACCTGTTTCCCTGACTCACAGCACATCATCATCGCATTGTTCCTGGGTGGAAAGGACAAGCTTAAAAAAAAAACGCAATGTCTGGGCTGATGAATAGGAGGCAAGGGATGGAATGTTGCTGTTCTTGTTGTTGTGATACGTTCTCATAATATTTACATTTTCCTAAAATTGCAACAATTGTATCTCATCCCTCGCTTTATTTCTGCTACTGTACCAGCATGCAGATGATGCCAGGGTTGCCCTGATAGACACATCTTTACATGCCCACCTTCTCACCAGCTCACATTGCAATGCACCTCATACATCTCATGGTATAGGAAGCAAATCCAATCCCAGTGCATTATAATTGGCATGTATCTAATGCCAGGATGGTGTCTTTCTTTTTTTTTTTTTCTTTTTTGCACATCATGCTTCATTATTTTTTCATTAATCTCCAGCCAATCAGTCGCTACATAAACTGCCAGTCACCAGCCAGGCAGCCCCCCCATCCACCCTCCTTAGGGCGTGAAAGTGCTGCTGCTGCTGCTGCTGATGCTCAGTGAATAAGATGCACAGCTCCTGGTGAGGGGACATTTAGTGGCTGGTGGGATGGACACAAATCAGGAGGGCAGCCAGACAGACACCAGTGCTTTCCATCTACAGCTCTGCACTGGGAGCCCAGGAGTCTGGGAGAGACTGGGAGAGTCCATAATGAGTGGGGAGGGAGGGGGGGGGGGATAGATTTCTCTGAGGTGTAACCAGCTGTCAAAGCAGCAAACTATCTCTCATGTAACATATTAAGGTCGACAATCTCTGCCTTTATGATTTGGCTGGAGAATTGGGAAGTCTCCTATGTTTTCCCTCATGGTGTCAGCTGGATGGGGCTGAGTGTAGTTTTCTGTTTGCTGTGGATCCTGCAGTCATTACATGTTTGTTGTAACTTCACTGGGACTTATTTTTTTTTCTTAAAGGTGTACCCCCTGAATAATTTTCAGACTAAGAGTCCCAATAACAGCTGTTTTAAAGTCATTTGCATGGCTTCTAGCACATGTTTAAAAGAACATCCCCTTTTTTCATTTTTTGCCTCCATTATTTTAAGCACTTATATAACGCTGACATATTCTGCAGAACTTTATAAACAATGGGGCTCACAATGGGGCACAATGGGGCTCACAATATAAGTTCCCTACTAATATGTCTTTGGAGTGTGGGAGGAAACACGGGGAGAACATACAAACTCCATACAGATATTGTCCTTGGTCAGATTCAAACCTAAGACCCCAGCGCTGCAAGTGCTAACCACTGAGCCACCATGCTTCCATGACTTCTCCTAATACGTCATGTCTTCTCCTAAGAGACCAGTACTGCAAGGCACCAGTGTTAACCACTGAGCCACCATGCTTCCATGACTTCTCCTAAGACCTCATGTCTTCTCCTAAGACACCAGTACTGCAAGGCACCAGTGTTAACCACTGAGCCACCATGCTTCTATGACTTCTCCTAAGACCCAAGTACTGCAAGGCACCAGTGTCAACCACTGAGCCACCATGCCTCCATAACTTCTCCTAAGACCTCATGTCTTCTCCTAAGACACCAGTACTGCAAGGCACCAGTGTTAACCACTGAGCCACCATGCTTCCATGACCTCTCCTAAGACCTCATGACTTCTCCTAAGATCCAAGTACTGCAAGGCACCAGTGCCAACCACTGAGCCACCATACTTCCATGACTTCTCCTAAGACCTCATGTCTTCTCCTAAGACACCAGTACTGCAAGGCACCAGTGTTAACCACTGAGCCACCATGCTTCTATGACTTCTCCTAAGACCCAAGTACTGCAAGGCACCAGTGTCAACCACTGAGCCACCATGCCTCCATAACTTCTCCTAAGACCTCATGTCTTCTCCTAAGACACCAGTACTGCAAGGCACCAGTGTTAACCACTGAGCCACCATGCTTCCATGACCTCTCCTAAGACCTCATGTCTTCTCCTAAGATCCAAGTACTGCAAGGCACCAGTGCCAACCACTGAGCCACCATGCTTCCATGACTTCTCCTAAGACCTCATGTCTTCTCCTAAAACACCAGTACTGCAAGGCACCAGTTTTAACCACTGAGCCACCATGCTTCCATGACTTCTCCTAAGACCTCATGTCTTCTCCTAAGACACCAGTACTGCAAGGCACCAGTTTTAACCACTGAGCCACCATGCTTCCATGACTTCTCCTAAGACCTCATGTCTTCTCCTAAGACACCAGTACTGCAAGGTACCAGTGTTAACCACTGAGACACCATGCTTTCATGTCTTCTCCTAAGACCCCATGTCTTCTTCTAAGACCTTTAGGCTTCTTACACATAACTGTATGCCCTCCGAGACATACGGTCTATAAGCGGACCATATGTCCCAGAGAGGCATTGATCATGTGCATGGGAGTACACAGCATTATAGATTACAATGATGCTGTGCATGTAGGGCCGCCCGCAGGGCTATTGTCCCGCACTCATAAGATCATGAGAGTGCAGGACAATAGCCCTGAGGGCCGCCCGACGTGCACAGCATTATTGTAATCTATGATGCTGTGTACTCCCGTGCACACAATGAATGCCGCTCCGGGACATATGGCCCGCTTATGGACCGTATGTCTCGAAGGGCATACAGTTGAGTATTTAGCAACCATTGAACGCAATAGAAACTGTAAAAATCTCTTTGCACTATGCTCCCCCTGGTGGTGGCTGCTGGAAAATGTCACAGATTTATGTTGAGAAGCAGGAGTCCAGCACCTCACCCCCATCATGGGCCCCATAGCAGAGGCATGGTCTGTCTTAGGGCTCATGCACACTACCATATGTATTTTGCGGTCCGCAAAACACGGATGCACAAAAAATAAGGATGACGTCCATGTGACATCCATATTCCATCCGTATTGCATCCATTGTAACAATGCCTATCCTTGTCCGCAAAATGGACTAGAATAGAACATGTTCTATCTTTTTTACTGAACAGCAACGTGGACGTACGGAAATGGAATGCACATGGAGTCATTTCCGATTTTTTTTTTGCAGACCCATGAAAGTGAATGATTCCACATACGGGCCACAAAAAAAAAAACGGAACGGACACGGAAAAAAAATACAATAGTGTGCATGAGCCCTTTTTGGCTTGTGCAACTCCCCATATGCCTATGTGAACGGAAAAAATAAGACTTTTGGAAGGCGGCGAGTAAATAAAAAGGTTAATGTAAAAACGGCAAAAAGGGGTTAACAGCATGTAAACGTCAGACATTGCTCATTTTGTATGATTTGTATAATAAAGGAGATTTCTGATTCTGAAACCGTATTAGGAAATTGTTCTCAGTCTGGATGATGACACCATATAACTCTTCCTTCCTCCTGCTTGGTCCCTAAGGACCAAGCCAATGTTGGGTTAAATGATGTAAACACTGAATTTGTTGTGCTTTTTCCTTCCTATATTCTCTCAGCTATAACTTTACTAGTTTTATGATTACTGTGCAATTTGAGGATCTATTTTTTACATATGTCACATTTATGTTTTATTATTTTTATTTTTTAGAATGGTCACAGCCTTTTTAAAAAGCTAATCAGCGGGAGTGCCAGGTGTTACATCCCTGCCAATATGATATTGATGACCTATTCTGAGGATAGGTCATCAATTTTAAACACCCGCACAACCCTTTTAACTTTTATTCAATAAAAATCATTAATTAAAAAAAAAGTTTTCTTTTTCTATTTTATGTGCTTTATTTTTATTAGCACAAACTTTATTTATTTGTTTATTTATTAATTTTTTTAAATAAAAAGGTCAGATTCTCTAAGCCTGCTGTTTCATATGTTAGTCTGTCAAAAGTCCTTTGCAGTAAGACGCACCGAATTAATTAAAGGGGTTTTTAGGCTTCAGATATTGATAACCTTTCCTCAGGATAGGTCATCCATATCAGATCAGTGGGAACGTATAGGTATAGGGCAGCCGTGGCACAGGAAACTATACAATGGGGGTAGCTGAAAGCAGACAGCTCCATACACGGTGTAGTGGCCAGGCCAGGGTACTGCAGTTGAACTCCCATTCAAGTTAATTGGAGCTGAGTTTTAGTACGCCAACTCTGCAAACTATGCAGTGTATGAAGCCTTCTGTTACCAGCTCCATTCCCTGTATAGTTTCTAGCACTGTGGCTGCCTGAAATAGCTGATCTATGGGGATGCTTAGCGTTGGACCCTCACTAATCCTGAGATTAGATCATCAGTATCTGCAGCCCTGAGAACCCTTATAAGAAGCAAAAAGCCTCTTAATATATGTGGCATGTCCTCTAGCTGTGCGTGTGCCACAAAATTATACCAAGCCATCTTTCAGCTAGTCCATGAAGACAGACTATGTGACTGCCACCTAGTGGCAGGAAGGGGGGGAGGGTGTTGACATTCAACTTCTGTTCCTAACAGAAACCCAGGCATTTTCCTGCAGCTACCACCTCGGGGATCTCTGCATAGAGATTTTATAGCTTACACTAAGTTCAGTCGTAAAAGTATAAATTCCTGTGCACTGAGCTCCCCCTAGTGGTAACTGCAGGCTGCCAGTTTTAAAATGTATTGTGTAAGGGGAAGCAAAAGATTTAGAACAGTACGGGAGGAGTTTACCAATGTGAGCTGTGCAGTGTAAATGCATTGAGAAATATGGTATTCAGAATGAGCTCTATGTTTGTAAATTACCTGTTCCACTTGAAAGTTAGGTGAAGTGGGTAAGGTTGAGGGTGTTTTAAACAAAACTTGTCAATTTAGCACAAATCTCATGAAAATGGGGGGGGGGGGGGGGCATACTAAGTTTTGTTATGAGGCCCTATGTGTAGGCATCTACATAGCCTAGATAACCCATTGAGTCAAGACCAGATCCTAAATTTATTCCAGCACCCACATTTCAGACCTTCTTCCTTCCCGGAGCCATTTCTAGCTTGGCTCAAAAACTGCAGTTGGGCTTTAAAAAATTTTGTGTGTGAAACCACCTCCACTTAAAGAGTAACTGAACTTTCAAAAAACGTTGTATTAATCAATAGTATTGTGTGTGCACATGAGGAATAACACAATTTATGGTTATTATATTATTTGTATTTGGTATTTTTGCAGTTTTCCTCTGTGCATGCTGAATGTCTAGTTTGCAATTCTCTTAGAGATAGTTGGTGGAAACTAGCTGCCATCCACTGCACACATAGAAAGTAGAGGAGAAGCTGCTTCCTAACTTTCTGTTACTCACTCAGAAGCAGCCCCAGGATGATTGCGGACATTACAGAGATTTACTAACCTGTATTTTTGTACTGATCTATAATATTCTTATGTACCTATGCAGCCTCTCTTTGTGAGTGCCTACAATATCTCCTGAGCTCTTGCTCACTCCTGGAGAGATGAGCCATACTTTGCAGAGGAATTTTGCAAAGTATAAAGCAATTACAGGTGGGGAGTAGTGTTGATCGAGCACCAAAGTGCTCGTATGCAACACTTCACAATGCTCAGGTGTTCTACCGAGCACCCGAGCACAATGTAAAAACCCCAGGCACCCCCTGCTCTGAAGAGGGGAGGGTGTCGGGACTCTAGTTCGGCTTAGGAGTCGCTGCTCTGACTCCATATATAGCTATATCCATATATGGAGTCAGTGCTTAGGGACACCCCAGTGTATTTAAATCTAATTTCTGAAACGTTTCTGCCGGGATTTGAGTTCCCAACCCCTTGTATATTAGAGGCAAGGACCTTATCCACTCAGCTATAAAGCTGAATGCTAAACGGTGTGAGTATTCCTATTCAGCAGAAGACTTATTTTATATTTCTGTGCAGGTTAACATGTAGCTCTATAGTGTAGTGGTCAACACTATAATACATTAACACTAAAATCATACTTCTGATATATATGAATGCATAATATGTGGGAAACTACTACTGATGTTTTTAGCCATAATATATTTACATATATTATAGTATATTCTATATTTTAAATATATAATAATATATGTAAATATATTATAGATAAAAACTTATATATATATATATATATATATATATATATATATATATATATATGCGTGTGTGTGTGTGTTTCTGCCAGGATTCGAGCTCCCAACCTTGTACATTAGAGACAAGGATGTTAACCACAAGACTATAGAGCTACTTGTTAACTTGCACAGAAATATAAAATAAGACTTCTGCTGAATAGGAATACTCACTACATCAGAAATTACTATGAGGTTTTTCTGACACAGATTAACATTCAGCTTTATAGCTGAGTGGATAGGGTCCTTGCTTCTAATGTACAAGGTGTTGGGAGTTTAAATCCTTGCAGAACCTTTTCAGAACTAGATGCTCAATTACATTTAGATACACTGGCTCGAGCACACGCGGTGTTTGGCCGAACTCTGCGATGTGCCAAGCATGCTCCATCACCACTAGTGGGGAGATAGTAATGGCTGCTAATAACGGGAGAAGTAGACATTTCTCACTGATAAAACACATAACAAAATTTCTTGTGGTCGCTTGTACAGCATTGTGTGATAAATATTTGTGACCATTTAAATCTACTTTATACTGTCCATTACATTGCACTGAGCTAATGCATTTCACGGTTACTGGCAGATGGTTAGACATAAAAGGAATGAGCTATGATGAGCTATTGGAGTATTAGAGACCCATATACTGTCCTTGCATGGGATGGAGGGGGGGGGGGGGGTGGCTCTGCTTTTTATATACACCACTGTGCCTTCAAAAACTGGCATGTGTCACCAGTGCTATTACTATACCGGGGATATAGTCCTATATCTCACATTGGTTTCTGTGGGAAGGCTGTCTGAAATGCTTACACTCTGTGTAAAGTAATACTACGGCCACATCTGGAACAGCCAGGAAACCCTACCAGTCTTTCTTAATCCCGTCAGTCCGTAGGAAGCTTACCCCTAGATATTTCACTAGAGCCTGCCACTAGAGATGGCCCGAACTATCCGACGGCGAACAGTTCCCGGCGAACATAGCTTGTTCGCGTTCGCCTCTGCCGGGCGAACACATGCGATGTTCGGTCCGCCCCCTATACATCATCATTGAGCAAACTTTGACCCTGTACCTCACAGTCAGCAGACACATTCCAGCCAATCAGCAGCATACCCTCCCTCCCAGACCCTCCCACCTCCTGCACAGCATCCATTTTAGATTCATTCTGAAGCTGCAGTCTTAGTGAGAGGAGGGAGACTGTAACTGCTGCTGATTTAATTGGGAAATCGATAGCTAGGCTAGTGAATTCAGTGTCCACTCCAGTCCTGAAAGACTCATCTGATCTCTGCTGTAAGGACAGCGTCCTGACAGCACCCCAAAAAGCCCTTTTTAGGGCTGCAACATTAGTCTGCTTTTTTTTTTTCCTTTATATACATATTGCAGTTGCCTGGCCTGCCTGTGTGTGAGGAGCTGCAGGCCCACAGACTGTAGTGTGCCCACTGCCAGTGCTCACCCCTGTCATTCCGTGTGGCACAGGACTTTGCTTAAAAAAAGGCACTTAATTTTTACACTTTAATCTAAGGTTAGTTGCCTGCCAGTGTGTGTCAGGCTGACTTCCACTGACTGTAGTGTGCCCACTGCCAGTGCCCACCACTCATACCGGCTGGCACAGGACTTTGCTTAAAAAAAAGGCACTTCATTTTTACACTTTAATCTAAGGTTAGTTGCCTGCCAGTGTGTGTCAGGCCGACTTCAACTGACTGTAGTGTGCCCACTGCCAGTGCCCACCCCTGTCATCCCGAGTGGCACAGGACTTTGCTTAAAAAATAGGCACTTAATTTTTACACTTTAATCTAAGGTTAGTTGCCTGCCAGTGTGTGTCAGGCTGACTTCCACTGACTGTAGTGTGCCCACTGCCAGTGCCCACCACTCATACCGGCTGGCACAGGACTTTGCTTAAAAAAGGCATTTAATTTTTACACTTTAATGTAATTTCAGCTGCTTGCCTGCTGCTAGTGTGTGTCAGGCCGACTTCAACTGACTGTAGTGTGCCCACTGCCAGTGCCCACCCCTGTCATACCGAGTGGCACAGGACTTTGCTTAAAAAATAGGCACTTAATTTTTACACTTTAATCTAAGGTTAGTTGCCTGCCAGTGTGTGTCAGGCTGACTTCCACTGACTGTAGTGTGCCCACTGCCAGTGCCCACCACTCATACCGGCTGGCACAGGACTTTGCATAAAAAAGGCATTTAATTTTTACACTTTAGTGTAATTTCAGCTGCTTGCCTGCTGCTAGTGTGTGTCAGGCCGACTTCAACTGACTGTAGTGTGCCCACTGCCAGTGCCCACCCCTGTCATCCCGTGTGGCACAGGACTTTGCTTAAAAAAAAGGCACTTCATTTTTACACTTTAATCTAAGGTTAGTTGCCTGCCAGTGTGTGTCAGGCCGACTTCAACTGACTGTAGTGTGCCCACTGCCAGTGCCCACCCCTGTCATCCCGAGTGGCACAGGACTTTGCTTAAAAAATAGGCACTTAATTTTTACACTTTAATCTAAGGTTAGTTGCCTGCCAGTGTGTGTCAGGCTGACTTCCACTGACTGTAGTGTGCCCACTGCCAGTGCCCACCACTCATACCGGCTGGCACAGGACTTTGCTTAAAAAAGGCATTTAATTTTTACACTTTAATGTAATTTCAGCTGCTTGCCTGCTGCTAGTGTGTGTCAGGCCGACTTCAACTGACTGTAGTGTGCCCACTGCCAGTGCCCACCCCTGTCATACCGAGTGGCACAGGACTTTGCTTAAAAAATAGGCACTTAATTTTTACACTTTAATCTAAGGTTAGTTGCCTGCCAGTGTGTGTCAGGCTGACTTCCACTGACTGTAGTGTGCCCACTGCCAGTGCCCACCCCTGTCATACCGAGTGGCACAGGACTTTGCTTAAAAAATAGGCACTTAATTTTTACACTTTAATCTAAGGTTAGTTGCCTGCCAGTGTGTGTCAGGCTGACTTCCACTGACTGTAGTGTGCCCACTGCCAGTGCCCACCCCTGTCATACCGAGTGGCACAGGACTTTGCTTAAAAAATAGGCACTTAATTTTTACACTTTAATCTAAGGTTAGTTGCCTGCCAGTGTGTGTCAGGCTGACTTCCACTGACTGTAGTGTGCCCACTGCCAGTGCCCACCACTCATACCGGCTGGCACAGGACTTTGCTTAAAAAAGGCATTTAATTTTTACACTTTAATGTAATTTCAGCTGCTTGCCTGCTGCTCGTGTGTGTCAGGCCGACTTCAACTGACTGTAGTGTGCCCACTGCCAGTGCCCACCCCTGTCATACCGAGTGGCACAGGACTTTGCTTAAAAAATAGGCACTTAATTTTTACACTTTAATCTAAGGTTAGTTGCCTGCCAGTGTGTGTCAGGCTGACTTCCACTGACTGTAGTGTGCCCACTGCCAGTGCCCACCACTCATACCGGCTGGCACAGGACTTTGCATAAAAAAGGCATTTAATTTTTACACTTTAGTGTAATTTCAGCTGCTTGCCTGCTGCTAGTGTGTGTCAGGCCGACTTCAACTGACTGTAGTGTGCCCACTGCCAGTGCCAACCACTGATACCGGGTGGCACAGTAGCTTGCCGATAAATAAGGCATTTAATTTTTAGACAGTAGTCTAAATTCAGTTGCTTGCCTGCTGCCAGTGTGTGTCAGGCCCGCTTCCACTGACTGTAGTGTGCCCACTGCCAGTGCCAACCACTGATACCGGGTGGCACAGTAGCTTGCCGATAAATAAGGCATTTAATTTTTAGACAGTAGTCTAAATTCAGTTGCTTGCCTGCTGCCAGTGTGTGTCAGGCCCTCTTCCACTGACTGTAGTGTGCCCACTGCCAGTGCCAACCACTCATACCGGGTGGCACAGTAGCTTGCCGATAAATAAGGCATTTAATTTTTACACTTTAGTGTAATTTCAGTTGCTTGCCTGCTGCCAGTGTGTGTCAGGCCCGCTTCTACTGACTGTAGTGTGCCCACTGCCAGTGCCAACCACTGATACCATCTCCCCGTTCGAAAAATCTATTCAATAAATGGCACCCAGATTGGGGACGTTAGAGGGATTAAACTGATGAGAATAGTACTACAGAAAATACCACTCATATCGGGTGTGACAGTAAATTGCACGGCGCAGACGCAGTCACCGTGGATAAAAACAAAGGGGAGGGAGCCAGCGTTTTTTTAACCATCTCCCCGTTCGAAAAATCAATTCAATTGACCTTTCGGGGACCCTTGGTGTTGTACGTGGCTGGGTGGAGGAAGAAACCTTCAATGACATCACCGGGACGTGGCTAGCTTGGTATCCAACCTTGTGCAAATGGGGAGTTTGCGGTTGTGCAAATGAACTGTTTGCGGTGCATTAAAAGGGGAGTTTGGTCTGTCAATGTCTGTGATGCGGGCGTAACCCTTACACTACCTGATCGATACAACATCATACCTGATCGTATACACACACTGGATGTTTTAAAGCACGTTATTCCAAACAATTTAGGAATGTTAGTTGATTTATGCCCTTTATGGATTAAAACCCGACTCTGCGTCCACTACGTAATTTTCCATGGGAGTTTTGCCATAGATCCCCCTCCGGCATGCCACAGTCCAGGTGTTAGACCCCTTGAAACAACTTTCTCATCACTATTGTGGCCAGAAAGAGTCCCTGTGGGTTTTAAAATTCGCCTGTCTATTGAAGTCTATGGCGGTTCGCCCGGTTCGCCAGTTCGCGAACATTTGCGGAAGTTCTCGTTCGCTGTTCGCGAACTGAAAATTTTATGTTCGCGACATCACTACCTGCCACAAGGCTGAATACACTTGGCTGCTGTGGCCGTAAGTTACCCTAGATTACAGCTGCAGAAAACTGGTGCAAGCTCTCTAGACGCAGACCTATTAGAATGACCGGCGTGCAAAGAGTAAAAGACAAGCAGGGTCAGAACCAGGAAAGACGAATAGATCCAAAAATGCTGCTGCCACCTAACCACTATGTCACTGGGCCACTCTGTGGTCTCCTCATGCTGCTGCCACCTAACCACTATGTCACTGGGCCACTCTGTGGTCTCCTCATGCTGCTGCCACCTCACCACATTCACTCTGTGGACTTCTCATGCTGTTCCCACCCACCCCACTCCATGACTATTTTGCCTTTTTGGCCTGGTTGACATCATAATTTATTTGACCCTTCTTCTGATCTGTCAAAAAGGAAAGATGAGGTGCACAACGGATCCTGTCTGTGTAGCAGCTGTAAGGCCTGTATGACATGGTCCCTATTTTGCATCAGAATTGGCTTATGATTTGGTAGCCAAAAGCAGGAGTGGGTACAAAACACAGAAGACATGCAAATATTCCATTCACGTGTCATCTCTGTTTTGGATCCACTCCTGATTTTTTTGGCTTCAGCATAACTGATGGATTACTGACCAAATGCTGACCGAGTTATGGCGGATGCTCCACAGACAGGATCCGTGTTTTGTGGGTTATTGTTCAGACGGATCAGAGGAAGGGCAAAATAATCAGTGACGTCAACACAAACTTACTGCTGACACCCACTCCACTCTGTCAGGGGGGCTCTACTTGTATAAGTGTTTAATAGAACAGGTTCTGTAGACATCTATGTGGAATCAGTGAATTGGTGTAAAAGAAGTGCGCTCCTTCACGCTACAGTAGGATCTTGGGCCTCTGCATGGTTCTTTATACCTGTCGCTAACATCGACCTGTAAGGCTGGGTTCACACTTGAGTTATTTGGTAGGTTTTGGCTCCGTGACTGCCCAAATAAGTGAAGTGTGCAGTGATTCTAAGAGCGACGCCTCTCATCTGCATGTCATACGGAGTATTGTTTTACTACCACAGCAGACTCCCTATGCATGTTACTGCAAGGCACAGTGTTCTTGATGAGTTGAGTTTTTTTTAACCCCTAAATGGCCATATTGTTTTGCATTCTGTGTTAAGAATGCTATTATTTTCCGATATAACCATGTTATAACGCAAAATAATAAAATTAAGTTCGGTTCTCCATTGACTTCAATGGGATTTGGATTCGGGGTCAAGATCGGGTCCTAAAACTGTGACCTGAAGTTTGGCCGAACTCGACGAACCCGAACTTCTATAGGGTCGCTCATCCGTATAGGCGAGCTAAAATTGACTCTGATAACACATGTCACAGTGTTATCTCGTGACAAAAGACATTGAAATCCATTGAAAAGGTCAATTAACATTTTCTTGTCCTTGTTTACTTAACGCGTCAACCATCAAGTTTAGCTTGGCTAAATCTGAGGCTTTTTTTAGTAGCATTTTCCTGCACTTATGTGTTTTTTGTTGCGTTTTTTTGTAGATAGGGGATAACATTAAACAACCGCAATACCCCTTTAAGCATAGCAGAGAGCAAGAGCACTTCCTATTTAGGGCTCATGCACACAAACATATTTTCTTTTTGTGTCCGTTCTGTTATTTTTTTCCGGACCGTGTGCGGAACCATTCATTTCAATGGGTCCACAAAAAAAAAAAAAAAAAAAAGTTACTCCATGTGCATTCCATTTCCGTATGTCTATTTATTCATTTATTTTATGCACTTATATAGCGCTACTATATTCCACTGCGCTTTACAGACATTAGCTTCCAACTGTCTAAGGTCCCTATCAGTATGTGTTTGGAGTGTGGGAGGAAACCGGAGAACCCGAAGGAAACCCACACAAACATGGGGAGAACATACAAACTCCATGTAGATGTTGCCTTTGGTCGGATTCGAACCAAGGACACCATCGCTGGAAGGCACCAGTGCTAACCACTGAGCTACCATGCTGCCCATATGTCTATGTTCTATTATTGTCCGCATTACGGACTAGGATAGTACTGTTCTATTAGGGGCCAGCTTTTCCGTTCCTCAAAATACAGAATGCACACAGATGTCATCCGTATTTTTTGCGGATCCGTTTTTGAGGACATACAGTGGTTTGCATGAGCCCTTAGACAGATTCAGTACAGCAGATTTACCAAGATAGGCGTTACCTACACGAGTCAGAGTAAAAAGACCACTGGAGTAAGGTGTCCAAATTTATAAAGAGATGAGGCGTCATGGTGCATTTTCTTTGCTGTCTGTGCAGCAGAAACTGAAACCTACACCATCCATGAGATGTTTAGCAGCCATACTTGTGGTACTCAAGGACTTCACTGTGTAGAAAACCCACTCTCGCTTCCTTCACACAGGTAGGTACTGTCATTAGTTTATTTATTTATTTTTTCCCCCACACTTTTTCCTTCACATTTTTGGGGCTTCTATATTGTAAAATTGTGGCTGCTGCCACGCAGTTTTTTCCTTATCTTATTGAGGAGATAGCGCCCCAGAAGAAGCCAAAGGCGAAACACATTGTCCTTTATATATTGACTGTCAAGTAAAAAACTTAAAAAAATAATTATTCTGATTTCAGTAACCCCCAAGAGAGCAAAAACTGCTCTGAATAAAAACACAAGCGGTCATTTATTATGTGCTGTACTCAATTTTTGGTGGAACTTAGGACGCAGATTTTGTCACAAAAGGATTTTTGCGACAAAATCTGTGACTTTACCTCACTCGTGGCACTTAGGCAATGTGGCACAAAAAGAGGGCGTGGCGTGGGCAGGGAAGAGGGCCGGCCACCAAGGGAGCTGGCATTGATTAAGTGATTGAAGTCGCACGGCTGGCGGCAGCAAGCCCCAAAGTCATGTAGAGTCCTGGGACAGGAATTATGACTGGCGCCTAAATCGCCGATCTAAATAAAATGTCCCCCACAGTGTTTATAGGGTTTGTCAATTTATTCCTACATTTCCAGGAGGAATAACTGAGGAATGGCAGAGATGCCCTGAAGTTGTTATTTTATGAGAAATACAATTATTTACAAAAACATGTCAGGAGGAGTGCTGACAAGTCCCCTTTAAATTAAAGCCATGTGCAGCATTGACATTTTGTGTTGCTTTTTGTGGTGGCTTCAAGGATTAGGCTACTTTCACACTAGCGTTCGGGTGTCCGCTCATGCACACCGTTTGAAGGGGCTCACGAGCGGCCCCGAACGCATCCGTCCAGCCCTAATGCATTCTCAGTGGACGCGGATCCGCTGAGAATGCATCCGCCTGCCAGCGCTCAGCCTCCACTCCGCTCAGTGAGCGGACACCTGAACGCTGCTTGCAGCGTTCGGGTGTCCGCCTGGCCGTGCGGAGGCGAGCGGATCCGTCCACACTTACAATGTAAGTCAATGGGGACGGATCCGCTTGAAGATGACACCATATGGCTCAATCTTCAAGCGGATCCGTTCCCCATTGACTTTTAATGTAAAGTCTGAACGGATCCGCTCAGGCTACTTTCACACTTAGAAAATTTTCTAAGTTTTAATGCAGACGGATCCGTTCTGAACGGATGCGAACGCCTGCATTATCGGAGCGGATCCGTCTGATGAAACATCAGACGGATCCGCTCCGAACGCTAGTGTGAAAGTAGCCTAAGTCTGATTCGGAAAAGTACAGTAATTTTAATTTACCGCCTTATGGAGTCTTTTCCATTCAGGATCCTTATCTACTAGGCTACTTTCACATGGATCAGCAAAAACACTTCCGTCATGATAATACAACCGTCTGCATCTGTTATGAATGGATCCGGTTGCATTATCTCTAAAATATGGATCCAGCAGTAAAACCAAGTCAATGGGCGCCAGACCCTATTTTCTTTCAGGTCCGAGAAAACGTATCCGGCACCATTGACTTACATTGTGTCTCATGTGTCTCGTCTTGATCAGTGTCCCATGTGGCACACAAAAACGCTGCTTGCGGCGCTTTTTTGCGTGTCATGAGAACGCAACCAAAAGGAACAGAGTATATTCTGCTCCATTCCATTCAGTTTTATCCATATTGACAATGAATAGGTGCATAACTAAAGCATTTTCCTCCGGTATTGAGATCCTATGACGGATCTCAATAGCGGAAAGGAAAATGCTGATGTGAAAGTAGCCTTAGCCCAATAGTGCTCCAGAGACCTTCTGTGTTTCTTTCTGGAGGACCCAGGTCCTGCACAGACAGACCCTTGATTTTCAATAAGAACTGTGTAATGCTTCATTAGCCCTGTGGCGGTGCTGTGAGAAAATTCAACACTCACTTCCAGGTTCCCCCACAGATTACGGCTGATTGCTGCAGTTTCCAGGAGCAGGAAAAGCTGGGATCAGTTTATTTTTGTGGGATCCTTATAGCAAAAAGCAGACAAGTATTTTAATCAAATGTGGGGGATTGGGTCAGCACAACCTGTATGTAGGTGCACATCACTATGGCGAAATACATATACAAACGGAAAATACAAATGTGATCGCACTCTATATCCAGAATTCTGCCCTGCCTCCATGCTGGATGAGGCATTGGTGTACATTTTTGCCAAAGCGTAATAAGCCACTCACCACGTCAAGGTCGCCTCTAATGAGTGGTCCCTAACACTAGTTCCTACCTGTTCATGGGCCACGACAGCCACACAAAGTCCAGGGAATGCAGGTCAGCATACACGCCAAGCACACTCTGCTTTTAACCCCGTCCGGTGCCATTACAGATTTCATCCCATCCAGGGATGCAAGTACCAACATGCACGCTGAACCCACCATATACTTCTCCTGGAGCCAAATGGCTACTGGTGGGTTCTATATAAGCAGACTCAGTGCACTCATGTACACCAATGCCTCATCCAGCATGGAGGCAGGGCAGAATGCTGGATATAGAGTGCTATCACATTTGTATTTTCCGTTTGTATATGTATTTCGCCATAGTGATGTGCACCTACATACAGGTTGTGCTGACCCAATCACCCACATTTTTTCTTTGTAGTATATGTTGGAGGCGTGGCGATCTCCTTTGAGTCAAGCACACCTGACCAGTCAATCTGTCCTGGAGGCTGGTTTTAAAGTCAGTATAAAACTGAGTCTGCTTATATAGAACCTACCAGTAGCCATTTGGCTCCAGGAGAAGTATATGGTGGGCTCAGCGTGCATGTTGGTACTTGCATCCCTGGATCCGATGAAAGCTGTAATGGCACCGGACGGGGTTAAAAGCAGAGTGTGCTTGGCATGTTTGCTGACCTGCATTCCCTGGACTTTGTGTGGCTGTCGTGGCCCATGAACAGGTAGGAACTAGTGTTAGGGACCACTCATTAGAGGCGACCTTGACGTGGTGAGTGGCTTATTACGCTTTGGCCAAAATGTACACCAATGCCTCATCCAGCATGGAGGCAGGGCAGAATGCTGGATATAGAGTGCTATCACATTTGTATTTTCCGTTTGTATAAGTATTTTAATCAGCCTGATAGCGCAATCTTTAGAAGGAAAAATTGTAGAAAAAAACTCTGCCCCCCCCCGACATTTTTGCTTTGTATCAGATACCTGCAGTAATGTGTGTATATGTACAGTAGGAGCGACTGAAATCACTATTATAAGCTGCTGACTGTAATTAACCCCTACTTTGCAGAGATGTAACAAAGAGCCACTGATGGAGGAGCCATCTCCTCGCATTGATCATGTTCTCCTTTTATGTCCCCCTTCCATGGTAGCTGACTAAATCCTGCCTCGGAGGGCATGGCACTTGTGACTTCTGGCTCACTTATCCTCAAGATGGTGTTTGGACTTGGTCTAATTGGCAGAGGAAGCATTATGCCGCATGATGTTTTTCCTCGAAGCATTTCGGTGTCAACAAGATATGTTTTGCGCGGCTCCATTCCTGCAAATCCGAATGAGATCTTTTTATGCTTTCCTTTAAATGTTCCTTCTTTAACTTCTATCCATCCATATACCTAATGCACGCACTATGTGATTTTAATGGCTACCCTCAGGAATTTGTTTGATTTCATTGCCTTTTTGTTTGTTACTCTGTTCAAAACACTTTTTTTCTTAACATTTAATGCTTCTACGCTCGGCATGTCTTTTATTTTTCCTTTTCGCTTTATTCCCTCTAGTAATTAGGTCATCTATTTATGCATCAAATAAGTGATTGCTACTTTCTTTTTATTCTTTTTTATCTACATTCTACTATCTATGGCACAGGATTAGTAAAAGCAAAAACAATTGTTATATTGTTATGGAATATATTAATATAATGGACACTTGCTTGTCACTTACAAAATGTTGTCTGTCCGAGAGACAACCCCCAGTATGCATTCTATGACTGAAACTATTTGCAGCAAAAACTTGAAACTGTCAGGAATTCCTCTAAGTCTATCATACATATGCCTTAGGCCTCTTTCACACTACCGTATGGCTATTTCAGTGTTTTGCGGTCCGTTTTTCACGGATCCGTTGTTCCGTTTTTTGGTTTCCATTGTGTTTCTGTTTCCGTTCCGTTTTTCCGTATGGCAAATACAGTATACAGTAATTACATAGAAAAAATTGGGCTGGGCATAACATTTTCAATATATGGTTCCGCAAAAACGGAACGGATACGGAAGACATACGGATGCATTTCCGTATGTGTTCCGTTTTTTTTGGGGACCCATTGACTTGAATGGAGCCACGCAACGTGATTTGCGGGCAATAATAGGACATGTTCTATCTTTCAACGGAACGGAAAAACGGAAATACGGAAACGGGATGCATACGGAGTACATTGCGTTTTTTGGGCGGAACCATTGAAATAAATGGTTCCGTATACGGAACGCAAAAAAAGGCCCACAAAACGAAAAAAAAAAACGGTAGTGTGAAAGAGGCCTTAAGCTTATTTCCTGTTTACTTTTTTTCTTGCTAAAAGACCAATCATGTGAGCCCACTCCTCCCACTTATATGGAGGGTATATAATGTAAAGCCCCCACCTAATAAATTAGAGTTATGCTTTGACCTTACATAGAGTGTCAGTGTTATTTCTATCGCCGTGCATGCACATATCTATCTATCTAATTTGGAGCAATGTATCAACCTACCTGACCATTGATCAGAACCAGAACATTTTGGCACCCAACGTGGGGCTCGAAGGTTGGACCCCTCTGTTCCTGTATACCCGGAGATCAGACGTAAGAGGGGCGCACCAACGGACACCGGGATCGATACCCGTGATATAGGGTAAGAAAACAGAGTAATCTTGCTTATACTGTGTCCCCTGGTGTAGCCTCTTGTCATCTGTCTGAGGAAGGGGTGCGGCGGCAGTTGGGGCGCCTTTGAGGGCACGCAAGTAAAAACCCCACAGCAATTGATGATATTTTGATACACTGAGTTTTATGTGTTGTTCTGAGTGAAACAAAATTATAGGGACATGGGGTTCAGCGTGAATGTTCCTTTGTTGAGGGTTTGAGACCGGATATCAACAAAGCACTAACCACATGTCGCCCCGAGTTGAAGGCTTTACCCATAGACATACTCGATCAAGTTGCTAAAGGACTTGAAGGGAACAACAAGAGAACCATGGCGGCTGTGATTGCCGTCATATCAGGGGAGGAGAGTGGGGACGGCTTCCCCATACATACCTGCTGTGGGTGTGGAAAACCAGGACATATAAAAAGGAACTGTTACAGTCGACACCTCTGGCCCTCCTATCAGGAATGGCGGCAGCAACAGCAGCAGAAGGAAAGCATGCCACCGCCCCCAACCGACAACCAGTAGGACACCAGCAAGCCAGTGCCGGGAGGGGATAACACCTACATGGCGGTTCACACCCCTCCCGCTGGTCCCGCCCCTCGAGTGACACTCGATGTAGCAGGAGAAAGATTGTCATTTCTTGTAGACACTGGTGCACATACTAGAAGATGACCCCACAGTTAGAGGGTATACTCAAAAAACCTATTAAGGGAGGCCTCCCCACAGGGGAGCTTTGACCCACATGTGTATATAGACGCAATAGGAGTCCCAAGGGGGGTCCTCAACGAGTTTAAGGCCAGAGATCAGGTGGCATCTGGATTTGAATCCCTACTCCCAATAGTGACAATCAACAAGAACGTCGACTGGATAAACTACATATATTATAATCAGCAAAGATTTGTAAACTACACCCGTGATGCCCTAAAAGGAATTGCAGAACAGTTAGAGGCCACTTCTGCTGTGGCCTTTCAGAACAGGATGGCCCTAGATATGATCCTAGCTGAGACTGGGGGAGTTTGTAAAATGATTGGGGAAACTTGCTGCACCTACATCCCAGATAACACTGGCCCCAAATGGAAGGTAACTGAAGCAATAAACAAGCTTACTAAACTCTCAGAAGAAATTAAAACGCAGCTCAGGGATAACCGACCCATGGGATGAGTACTTTGGATGGTTCAAAAATTGGAAATCCTTCCTCACCCAAATAGGTATGGTGATAGTCTTGATGCTAGTATTAATGTCAGTAGTGTTATGTTGCATTGTACGCTGTGTCCGAAAAATATGTGAAAAAATTGTGACTTCAAATACTGAACAGCCCATCATGCTGCTATATGGTGAAGAAGAAATGGAAACCAAAGAATTTAACACAAGTTCCCCCACCAATTATGATGTCGTACCGAGATAGGGAAAGATGAATCCGAGGGTACTATCATAATTTCGATTAACCGGGAGTCTACCCAAAAGGGGTAGGTTGTCACCACTGTGGGTGAAGAGGATTGCAAATGGTATTCCCAGGGGTTCACTAGGCAGGGAAAGTACTACAATCAAGAATCCAAGGGGGGACTGTTATGGAATATATTAATATAATGGACACTTGCTTGTCACTTAGAAAATGGTGTCTGTCTGAGAGACAACCCCCAGTATGCATTCTATGATTGAAACTATTTGCTGCAAAAACTTGAAACTGTCAGGAATTCCTCTAAGTCTATCATACATATGCCTTAAACTTATTTCCTGTTTACATTCCTTCTTGCTAAAAGACCAATCATGTGAGCCCACTTATATGGAGGGTATATAATGTGAAGCCCCCACCTAATAAATTAGAATCATGCTTTTGTAGTGTCCCACTAGGTAAAGGTGGGACCTACACAAGGGTCAATTGGTGTGCGCGTTACTCCTACTCACAAGGGACAGGAATGTTATATTTAAGTGTGCATTCAATGTATTTTATAATGTGTTTTTACATGCAATGTTCCCCTGTATGATGCAATAGCAGGCCTAGTTGGGTGTAGTTAGACATCCCAGACACTAGAGGGAGATAGGGAGCCCCTAGTATAAATGTCCAGGCCCAGACAGGGAGAGGGAGTTGAGAGTCAGGAGTCTGCAGAGACAAGTTAGAAGGCACCAGCCAGTGATATGCTGAGGGCCTCCTCCTGACATGCAGCTAGACAGCCCAGGCTTCTAGTTGTTACCAGGGGGCTAGTAGAGGGATCCTAGCCTACCTGTGGATCAAGTGAGCCTCAGTTAGCTCAGAAGATTACCCCAGTAGTAGGAATGGACCTCCTGGGAGAAACCTGCAGCTTCCCAACCAAGCAAGGATAATACAAGTCAGATAAGTAACCTGATGGGCAGAGGATCTATAAAGTAAAGAGCAAGGGTCAATACTGGAGAGAGAATTTATATACCAAGGATTAAAGCCAGTATTTAGGCATCCGGGCCTTGGGATCCAGCCAGCTAGAATAGCTGAAGGGGATAGAGCAGCATTGCACTGCAAAGCATTAACCGTTGTGTCCTCCAAGTATCTTGCATGATTACTACCTGCCACCATCTAAAGTCTACCTGCTTGTGAAGTATTGTTCAAGGGACTGCATTATCATCACTATCAACTATAACTGTATGTACAAAGTTGGACTGTGTTCACCAAGTAAAGAAACGTTTGGTTTATCCACTGAGTACTCAGTTATTCCTCCTATAAAATCGGTGTGCCACCGTTACCGGCACTGGCGTCACGAATCCAAAAGGGACCTTGCCCCAGGCACTAAAAATACCTGTAACACCCAGGGCACCTCATCCACCATCAGGCCTGGTCCCTATATACAGAGTGTGCCCCAGAGGAACTGTGTCTACCTCTCTTTCACTGCTGCATGCCTGCCCAGGGTTCTCCAAATACAGTGAGCAACCCTCGATTGCCCATAACCGTGATCTCACTTCGCTATACCCTGCAGGTCTGGCGTGCTGCATAAATTGGCGTCACGAACAGGATTTACGGAACATTCCTGCGCCATTGCGGATATAAAACTGTGTGCTAAAAATCATCTTAAAGTGACCAAGCCCCAATTGTTTTATTAAAAATTGCTGGGCCAAAGAACTGTCATAATTAGCGGTGTGAAGATAGTGTTTTCTGGACTGTTTGCTGCTTATTTAAGCCACCGCTAGCTGTCAGTGAATAGACAGCGTTTTGCTAAAGATGGCCGCTGAGCTTGCTTGAATTTACTGCTGCGTCATCTTCATCCTGAATTGGCGGTAAAAGTTGGCGCCTTTTTGCTGAAAAGAGCGGGAAAGGCTCAATGTCGGCGCCACCGCCCTGTCTGGACATTTGCATGTCTGCAGAAATGGACTCCGCCTCCCCCATACTGGAGTACCTGGGGGGCGGCCTCCCAGTGCAATGGGAGGATCTGTCTGAACTTATTGGCGCCACCCTGTCGCTCTCCAGAGAAGGATCGAGCATGTTGCAGAGTGAAGACTGCTCTGCTGGGATGTCTGCGCCTGATTTGCTGGAAATGGATGATGTTGGTGTAGAGCCAGAGGACGCTCCACCGGCCTACTCTCCGGGATCGGAGAAGCCCGCCTGCCCGCCACTGGGGACGCAACCGGAGAACTACTATGGCTCCTGGAGGGACTTCTTTCAGCCCTCGTTCAAGTGGTCAGCACTAATGGCAGAGATCCGGGAGGCCGCCATAAAGAAAAATACCAAGACTAAGATATACTACGAAGAACTGGCAAAGACCGTTCACGAGCGCCACACTAACACCCAACCCCGCCTGGAAAGGAGAAAGGGGTTGGTTGTGGCCTTCGACAAGAACCGTGGCTACGGTTTCATACAAGACTATACCACCGGCAGAGACTTATACGTAAACCGGAGATCCGTCAAGCGGGGTTACCTCCCCGAGCATATGCATAACCTCCGCGAGGGAGAAGAAGTGGAATTCACCCCTGCCGAGGGCCTGCGAGGCCCATATGCTACTGCCGTGACCCGTCCCAAGAAAGAACCGGAGGACTGGGAGACAGATGAGGACTACTCTGGCTGCGAGCGCAAACCAGCGCGCTCTCCAGAGCCGGCCCATCACGCATTCCAAGAGCGGGGCTCTTTCATTGGTCCTAACGTGTTTTGGCAGCCAACCGTGTTAGAGAAATGGGTGAGTCCCTATCCATCCCCCGAGCTGCCTCGCCGGGAGAAAACAATCCAAGAAATGGAGAAGCTGAAAGGACTCCGCGTTACCCTGGATAATATCCGTAAGGGTAAGAGACCTGATGCGCCACCGGAGCCTGCAGCGGCCGCGTCCGATGCATCATCGACTGTACCTGTGCCGGCGGCGACAGCGGAGGACAGCGATCCCTAGACCGAGAGCCTCGACGACCAGATCGTCCGTCTGGAGGAAAAGTTGCGGGAGTTACGCAGAATTGCCACCGCCAGGATCCAGACGCCACCTAAGAAGGAAGAGGTAAGGGTACCTGTCCCTACCAGCCGGCCACCTTCTGCTACCACAGCTGCGTTGAGACCCCCAAGAAGGTCCTCTCATCCTGTGACTTGCTGCGCAGAGCCCACCGGACCGCTTGCGGCGGCGGTACCTAGGCAAGCACAACCTGCAATTGTTATCCCTGCACCGGTGCGGTCAGCAACTGTCATCACCCCTAGGCCTATGGGGCCAATACCTATTAGGGGTCCCTTTATGCTGCAGCTGCCCCCTAATACCGTGTTGTGGGCACATCCGCCTGTGGAAGATTATTACAGGCCTCATTTGCCAGCAGAGCCAGGGAGCACCACTGAAGTGCCAGGTGATTATGATATGCCCCTGTGAATTAGCCTGCTAGGGCCTTGATTTGTTTTCTTTGCCAAGGGATTACGTCTGAAAATTTAACCCTTCCAGGACAGGAGTCCTTTGTTTTGGCCTTTTGCTGCTGCTGCCAGTTACCCACGGCTCAGTGGTGGTGGTCACCCACTGAAAACACCAATTGCTGCAAAGCCAACTTGTTTCCAGGACCTCCTGCCTGCTTCTACTCTACTGCACCAAGTTGTGCCTATTTTTGTTGCACCTTTAACCCTTTAACCCCCTTTTCAGGTTGATTAAGGGTATTACAGCACTTGTTTTTATATTATGCCATTTGAAAAGTGTGGCTATCTTTTATGTGCTGTCATTTTATTGTGCAACTGAATTCTAAGGAAACTGCCCAGTGATAGACTGAAAAGTACCTGAGCCTCTGAGATATTGCTCTTTTAAAGAAATGTGCCAGAGATGGACTCCACTGTAAGCAAGCCTCTGTGATTTGCTACCTTGCCTTGCTGGTGAAAGACCTCACTCAAAATAAGAAAGGAACCTGGGTACGGACTCATATTTGTTCCTTGAGCCTCCAAGAACTTTTAAATTGTTTACATTTTTCTGCTGTTCTATTAAGGACAATTTGCACTTATGGACTATCCTGGTAATAATGCTACGCTGCGCCAGGTCAGCGCCCCTGTTCCCTCACACTATCCTGAGAGAAGAGAACGACGCCCCTTTTCACCCGTCACTTGTTCCTAAGCCAGTGGAACTGCCTGATTTATACATATAATTAGTATTTCTGCAAATGTAGATGTATTTTCCTGCTTTGCATTATTTTCTCTTTTTTCAGGTGCAGTATCCAGCTGGGCAGGGCCCCTCCATGTTGCGCCGAGGTCGGGCAACGTTATAGCGTGGTGGTATGTAGTGTCCCACTAGGTAAAGGTGGGCACTACACAAGGTCAATTGGTGTGCGCGTTACTCCTACTCACAAGGGACAGGAATGTTATATTTGTGTGCATTCAATGTATTTTATAATGTGTTTTTACATGCAATGTTCCCCTGTATGATGCAATAGCAGGCCTAGTTGGGTGTAGTTCGACATCCCAGACACTAGAGGGAGATAGGGAGCCCTAGTATAAATGTCCAGGCCCAGACAGGGAGAGGGAGTTGAGAGTCAGGAGTCTGCAGAGACAAGTTAGAAGGCACCAGCCAGTGATATGCTGAGGGCCTCCTCCTGACATGCAGCTAGACAGCCCAGGCTTCTAGTTGTTACCAGGGGGCTAGTAGAGGGATCCTAGCCTACCTGTGGATCAAGTGAGCCTCAGTTAGCTCAGAAGATTACCCCAGTAGTAGGAATGGACCTCCTGGGAGAAACCTGCAGCTTCCCAACCAAGCAAGGATAATACAAGTCAGATAAGTAACCTGATGGGCAGAGGATCTATAAAGTAAAGAGCAAGGGTCAAAACTGGAGAGAGAATTTATATACCAAGGATATAAAGCCAGTATTTAGGCATCCGGGCCCTGGGATCCAGGCCAGCTAGAATAGCTGAAGGGGATAGAGCAGCAATTGCACTGCAAAGCATTAACCGTTGTGTCCTCCAAGTATCTTGCATGATTACTACCTGCCACCATCTAAAGTCTACCTGCTTGTGAAGTATTGTTCAAGGGACTGCATTATCATCACTATCAACTATAACTGTATGTACAAAGTTGGACTGTGTTCACCAAGTACAAGAAACGTTTGGTTTATCCACTGAGTTATTCCTCTATAAAATCGGTGTGCCACCGTTACCGGCACTGGCGTCACGAATCCAAAAGGGACCTTGCCCCAGGCACTAAAAATACCTGTAACATCCAGGGCACCTCATCCACCATCAGGCCTGGTCCCTATATACAGAGTGTGCCCCAGAGGAACTGTGTCTACCTCTCTTTCACTGCTGCATGCCTGCCCAGGGTTCTCCAAATACATCTCACTTCGCTATACCCTGCAGGTCTGGCGTGCTGCACTTTGACCTTATATAGAGTGTCAGTGTTATTTCTCTCACCGTGCATGCACCTATCTATCTATCTAATTTGGAGCAGTGTATCAACCTACCTGACCATTTATCAGAACCAGAACAATATAGGCAGATAATATACATATCTATTAACATTCTATCTATCTATCTATCTATCTATCTATCTATCTATCTACAAACACAGATAAAGCAGCAGCACAGTTAGACAACGTGGATAGGGTGAAAATCCTCAGGGAAGGCAGGGGAAGGTCTGGACCTGTGTTAGTCGGACAAGATGAATCCAGAACCTCTTCCAACTGGTCCACTTGACTCTGCTGCAGGAGAGTGCTACCCATATCATCTCCTCGGTAACCACACTGCCGCTGGGGAGAGAGATCAGCTACCTCTTCTCCCTGGAACGCTTTCTGCCGCTGGGGAGATCGACCGATTGTCTCCCCTCCATGGAACACTGCTGGGTGCTGGGTAGGGGTAGCGACCATCTCAACTCCCAGTGATGCTTGCTGCTGAGATGAGGGACCGACAGTCTCCTTTCTCTGTGTCACGGGCTGCCGCTGGGGAGAGAGACCAGTTGTCTCTTCTCCCTTTATAATACACTGCCACCGGGGATCTGGGCCGGCTACCCAGCATCCCTGCAGGGCCGGTAGAGAGACCTCGGCCCCATCTCCACCTGCCAACTGTGGCTCCTCCCATAGTGCCTGATATGCATCATCCAGCCAAATCTCCTGTCATACCAGGGTCTTGCTCTCTCTTCAGGGGCTGCTCTACCAGGTAGAGGCATTCGCAGCTCCCATCACATCCGCAACCTCTGCTCCCTCACTGGTGAGACTCTCGCCACGCCCGACACTTGCACGTCCTCCAGGGCCTCGTGCTATACGCTTTCTGAACTGCAACCCTGTAATCCGGATGTTCCTCCTCTTCCTCATAGGAACGCTAGTCCAAAAACTAGCTGATTCCATGCTTGCTGTTGCCATGGGCGCTGTACGAGTACTAGCGTTGCCCTAATTATAAATCCACAAATGGTGTCTCCGAGCAAGCTTTTCCTCGCACTAGGATGCCATCCAAACGCTCCAGCGACACTGTAACGGATCTCCAGGCACCCCCCGACTGGGTACCTCAGTTAATAGATACTCTAGTGCTTCCCGAGGACTCCAAGCACTCCACTTGCAACCGTAAGCACTGCCGAACCCACGAACCACCACAGCTTAGTTGGACCTTGCCGTCTTCTACCCACCTGGTCTGGTCCTGTGTTAGTCGACAAGCTGAATCCAGAACCTCTTCCAACTGGTCCACTTGACTCTGCTGCAGGAGAGTGCTACCCATATCATCTCCTCGGTAACCACACTGCCGCTGGGGAGAGAGATCAGCTACCTCTTCTCCCTGGAACGCTTTCTGCCGCTGGGGAGATCGACCGATTGTCTCCCCTCCATGGAACACTGCTGGGTGCTGGGTAGGGGTAGCGACCATCTCCACTCCCAGTGATGCTTGCTGCTGAGATGAGGGACCGACAGTCTCCTTTCTCTGTGTCACGGGCTGCCGCTGGGGAGAGAGACCAGTTGTCTCTTCTCCCTTTAATAATACACTGCCACCCCGGGGATCTGGGCCGGCTACCCAGCATCCCCTGCAGGGCCGGTAGAGAGACCTCGGCCCCATCTCCACCTGCCAACTGTGGCTCCTCCCATAGTGCCTGATATGCATCATCCAGCCAAATCTCCTGTCATACCAGGGTCTTGCTCTCTCTTCAGGGGCTGCTCTACCAGTAGATGCATTCGCAGCTCCCATCACAATCTGCAACCTCTGCTCCTCACTGGGAGACTCGCGCCCCGCTGACACTGCTACGTCCTCCAGGGCCTCGGTGCCATACGCCTTTCTGAACTGCATCCCTGTAATCCGATGATCCTCCTCTTCCTCATGGAACGCTGTCCAAAAACTAGCTGATTCCATGCTGCTGTCGCCAGGGGCGCTGTACGAGTACTAGCGTTGCCCTAATTATAAATCCACAAATGGTGTCTCCAGCTGCTTTTCCTCGCACTAGGATGCCATCCAAACGCTGCCACCACACGTAACGGATTTCCTGGCACCCCGACTGGGTACCTCCGTTAATAGATACTCCAAGTGCTTCCCGAGGACTCCAAGCACTCCACTTGACACCGTAAGCACTGCCGACCCCACGAACCACCACAGCTTGGTTGGGACCTTGCCGTCTTCTACCCATCCTGGACCTACGACAAGGCTTCCAGGTTCCAGTGCGTGCACCTCTCTTCTTTCAGAGAGTTATGCAGGAAAAGGAACAGCTCTTACAAGAGCTAGAGATTTTATACTCTGGAGAGAATAATGATTATAGAAATCCCCTCCAGTATAGTACTCCAATCCCCCCAAACATGAGCCCAGACTTCATGAAGGGTAGAACATAACATTTTAATAGGGCAACATGTCAGTCTTTTATGCAGGTCTTCCATTAAGGGACACTCCCATGGGGGACCTTGTGGAAGACTGAGACAGTTTCTTACATAAACCAATCACATGCAGTTACAGGCAGAAAACACACACATGTGATACAATTAATCAACACAATGGGATAACATAATCACTACCCATTTTTCCCTTTGTAGAATAATGAGCCGGGGTGGGGGGGGGTCTCCATAGTTCTGGGTCCATAGTCATAGGAAGGAGAGCAAGCCCTCAGGCCTCTCCAGCAGCTCCAGTGACGGTTAGGTCCGTCACATATGCCCTTTTTTATCAAAACAAACCTATGCTCATTGTGGCGAAAGAGTTTCTTTTTTAAACGAATCGGTCCACAGGACTTTCTCTAAACTGCATCAGGCTTGTTAGATGTTATTTTGCAAATTTCTGACTCTTAACTTTTGTGGTGAGGATGTAGGAGAGTTTTCATCTGATAACTTTCATTAAGGCTATATTTGTGCAAGTGTCGCTGGACAGTAAAACAATGTACCACAAATGTGTGCTAAATCTTCCTGAAGGTCTTTTGCAGTCAAACAGAGGTTTTTCTTTCTAATAATCCTACGAGCAGCTATCTCTGAAATTCCTCTTGGTCTTCCAGACTTTTTCTTGACTTCCACTGTTCCTGTTGACTGCTATTCTTAATACACTTCGAACTGAGGAAATGACAACCTAAAAAACGCTTTGCTATCCTCTTATAGCTTCCAGCTTTGTGGGCTTCAACCATCTTCAGAGTGTTAGGCAGCTGCTTAGAAGAACCCATGGCTGCTGTTTTTGGGACAAGGTTAGAGGAGTCTGGGTAATTATACAGCTTTGAAATTGGCATCATCAGCCTTTCCAAACAATGATTGTGTACATGGGTTATCCTGGAAAAGGATAGATCATTATTATCATATCAGAGAGGGTTCAATCCTGGCATCAGGGGCGGATTAAGTGCATGATAGGCCCGGGGCTGTCTACCAAACTTCCTCCATTTTATTTATTTTTTATTTATTTTTTTGTATGAAGAGGCTGCGGTGCTTCATGGGCGCCACAGTCTCTTCTTAGGCCATATGACATCTTCAGGACTAAAAATAAATACCTCAAATTGGGTCCTAAACTGAAAATTTAGTCACAAAATTTAAAATACATATAATTGTAAATAAAAAAGAAATGGAGGAGAATACAGCACCACATACCTCTTACATCCAGTGACATCTCCTGTCATGTAGACCTTCTCTTTCCTCTTCTCCTCCATTTGACCCCATGGCAAATTCTTTCAGCCCGCATCTCGTCTCTACAGTTTGTAACACAGACAGTTAGATTTCTCAATTTTTCCGTCCACCTCCTCATCCTGGTGTCCCCACAGCGTCATCCTGCCACCCCCAATACTGTGCCCGTTGTGCTTCCTAATGCCCCAGGAACTATACTGCTGAAAAAATAGTGACCCTAACAGACATAATTGGGGTAATTTATCAAACTGGTGTAAAGTAGAACTGGATTTCCAAAAGAACTGTCAAATATGAAAGGTGGAATCTGATTGGCTGCTATGGGCAACTAAGCCAGTTCTGCGTTACACCAGTTGATAAATTACCCCAAATGTTCCTATAGTGTCCACAGCAGCTATAATGTCCTTAGAGTGCCACCGAGTATAATAACACCCTATATTGTGCTCCCAGGCAATAATCCCTGTATAGTGTCCCCAGAAATATAATTGCCCCTACAGTGCCTCCCCAATAGCAACACCCCATATAGTAATTTCACCACACTGCCCCCACATAGTAATCCCCACCATAGTATTTGCCCCCAAACTGCCCCCATATAGTAGTTTGCCCCCCACACAGTAATTTGCTCTACACTGCCCCCACATAGTAATTTCCACCACACTGCCCCCACTAGTAATTTCCACCACACTGCCCCCCACACAGTAATTTGCCCCCACTGCCCCCCCCAGTAATTTGCCCCACATAGTAATTTGCCCCCCACATGGCAATTTCCCCCACACTGCCCCCCACATGGCAATTTCCCCCACACTGCCCCCACATGGCAATTTCCCCCCACACTGCCCCCACATAGCAATTTGCCCCCACACTGCCCTCACATAGCAATTTGCCCCCACACTGCCCTCATAGCAATTTGCCCCCCACACTGCCCTCACATAGCAATTTGCCCCCCCACACTGCCCTCACATAGCAATTTGCCCCCCACACTGCCCTCACATAGCAATTTGCCCCCACACTGCCCTCATAGCAATTTGCCCCCCACACCGCCCGCACATAGCATTAGCCCCCACCTGCCCCCACATAGTAATTAGCCCCCAACAACTGCCCCCACATAGCAATTAGCCCCCACACAGCAATTTGCCCCCACACTGCCCCCACATTGCAATTTGCCCCCACACTGCCCCCACATAGTAATTAGCCCCCACATAGTAATTAGCCCCCACATAGTAATTAGCCCCCACACTGCCCCCACATAGTAATTAGCCCCCACACTGCCCCCCACATAGTAATTAGCCCCCACACTGCCCCCACATAGTAATTAGCCCCCACACTGCCCCCACATAGTAATTAGCCCCCACATAGTAATTAGCCCCCGCACTGCCCCCACATAGTAATTAGCCCCCACACTGCCCCCACATAGTAATTAGCCCCCACACTTCCCCCACATAGTAATAGCCCCCACACTGCCCCCACATAGTAATTAGCCCCCACACTGCCCCCACATAGTAATTAGCCCCCACATAGTAATTAGCCCCCACACTACCCCCACATAGTAATTAGCCCCCACACTGCCCCCACATAGTAATTAGCCCCCACATAGTAATTAGCCCCCACACTGCCCCCACATAGTAATTAGCCCCCCACATAGTAATTAGCCCCCCACACTGCCCCCCCACATAGTAATTAGCCCCCACATAGTAATTAGCCCCCACACTGCCCCCACATAGTAATTAGCCCCCACATAGTAATTAGCCCCCACATAGTAATTAGCCCCCACATAGTAATTAGCCCCCATACTGCCCCCACATAGTAATTAGCCCCACACTGCCCCCACATAGTAATTAGCCCCCACATAGTAATTAGCCCCCACACTGCCCCCACATAGTAATTAGCCCCCACATAGTAATTAGCCCCCACACTGCCCCCACATAGTAATTAGCCCCCCACATAGTAATTAGCCCCCACACTGCCCCCACATAGTGATTAGCCCCCACATAGTAATTAGCCTGCCCCACATAGTAATTAGCCCCCCACATAGTAATTAGCCCCCACATAGTAATTAGCCCCCACACTACCCCCACATAGTAATTAGCCCCCACACTGCCCCCCACATAGTAATTAGCCCCCACATAGTAATTAGCCCACACACTGCCCCCACATAGTAATTAGCCCCCACATAGTAATTAGCCCCCACACTGCCCCCACATAGTAATTAGCCCCCACATAGTAATTAGCCCTCACACTGCCCCCACATAGTAATTAGCCCCCACATAGTAATTAGCCCCCACATAGTAATTAGCCCCCACATAGTAATTAGCCCCCATACTGCCCCCACATAGTAATTAGCCCCCACACTGCCCCCACATAGTAATTAGCCCCCACATAGTAATTAGCCCCCACACTGCCCCCCACATAGTAATTAGCCCCCCACATAGTAATTAGCCCCCACACTGCCCCCACATAGTAATTAGCCCCCACATAGTAATTAGCCCCCCACACTGCCCCACATAGTAATTAGCCCCCACATAGTAATTAGCCTGCCCCACATAGTAATTAGCCCCCACATAGTAATTGGCCCCCACACTGCCCCCACATAGTAATTAGCCCCCCACTCGGTCCCCACAGGTATCCCCTTAGTAATTAGCCCCACATAGTAATTAGCCCCCACCACTGCCCCACATAGTAATTAGCCCCCACATAGCATTCCCTCCCAAATAATTTGGCCCCATACAGCCCCCACATTCCCCCCCCAATGTACTCAATTTAACTTCCCTAATATGTCCTCCTGTGTGCCCCCCCCCCCCAGTAGGCACATGAAATAAAAAAATAAATAAATGAACAAAAAAAATTAAAAGATAAATCCTCACCTACTGTATGTCACAGTGCTGCGTCCCGACACAGGCGCGCGATGACGTCATCACGCACGCCTGCGCCGGGATTTCTCTACCGCATAGGCCTCAGGCCTTTAAGGCCTGAAGCCTATGGCGGTGATCGCGGACGGGACAGGGAGCTATGCGCTCCCGTGCCCCGCAGCAGTATGTGGGCGTTCGGGTCAGCGTTGGGCCCCCCAGCGGTGCTGGGCCCGGGGCTGCCGACCCGAACGTCCCTATTGTAATCCGCCACTGCCTGGCATCCCTGTTAATCAGCTGTTTCAAGGAGCCGATGCGCTCATCAAAGCTCTTTTGAGCGATGCAGACTCCCAACAGTTTTCCAAGGACAGTGCTGTACATTGTATAATGGAAGTGCTTGGTATTGCAGCTCAGACCCACTGCCTTGAATGGGGCTTAGCTGCAACTAGGCCATGTGACCGATGTACGGTGATGTCATTGGCCTAGGAAGAGGCTGGGATACTCAAGTCTTCTTCTAACAGCTGATCAGCAGGGGTCCCAGGTATCACATCCCTGCAGATCTGATACTAATGACCTATCCTGAGGATAAGTCATAAATATTTTTTCCCTGGATAACCCCCTTTAACCCTAACAGGCTGTTCAAGGCCTGAGACATTGGTCAAAGTTATTGAGTGCTCAAATCTCCTGGGGTTGCCAAACGTGTGCAAGGTACTCCTTTCCTTTTTCACTATATAATTGTACAGAACCAAAATAATAAACTGATATTGTTTAACATGTTGAAATGTGTATTTCAGTTTTAACTGTATTTCTTTTGGAGATCATTTCATCTTTCAACTTGCTTAAACTGTTCACCGTAACAGTAATTTTGACCAGGGGTGCCCAAACTTTTGCATGCCACTCTATCTATCTATCTATCTATCTATCTATCTATCTATCTATCTATCTATCTATCTATCTATCTATCGATTTCCAATCTATCTATTCATCTATTTCAAATCTATCTATCTGATCTATACTTGAACACATGGAGAGGTGGACTGAGGTATATAGAGTTGGGTCAGGCTGGGAGGGCCTCATTTTCGAACCATAGTAAAGGATCAAGAAGTTTACAGGAAAATAATATCAGCCACACCTAGAATTGAGAATGGAAGGTTATATTCATATGTTCAGCAGCAGAAGTAAGAGGAGTCTTTGGAGAAATTGGTTGTAGACAAGTAGGCAAATTTAGATAAAATTAGGGAATGGGGGGAGGGGGTTGTTGTATTGTGGTTATCCAGATGTATATTAATTCCTGAAAGTAGGCTCCCTGGAAGGAGTTTAGTTCCCTGAATAAAGGTGCCTTATTAGGTGTTATTATGAAAGAACAATGATTGCACAAATTATGGCTACTACCAGATTTTTCCCCTGGTGCTATAGAAGTAAAATAAGATAATTTGCATATATTTTTGCAGAGCAGTGTTGGCTGGACTACAATACTCCTCATGCATATTAGGTGGTCTCCCTAATAAGAAAGAGCACCTCCAAGACTCTGACAAAGGCCACTCAGTTAACCAGGACAATTTTCTCTTGAGATCTTGTTTACTTGTCTTTTTGAAAGAGGAAAGAACTTGCATGTCAAAATTTAGAGAATGTAATATAGGGATGTTCAGTGCACGTGTTCTTTTGGGAAGGGAAGTGATTTGCATGTCTCTTTTGTAGTGTAGTATTAAGTGTGGGTGTCTCTGATACGCCCTCAAGAAGAAATCTGTGATGAATTCTAAATCGGTAGAATTGATTTGCTCATCTCTACCCAGTGCCCAATTGAAACATTTTCTTTTGTCAAGTGTACTGGAAACTTGTACGATTTCTCATTATACAAAAGGCTAACATTTATTTGTTGAAACCAGGACATAACTTTAAGAAGCAAAATGCATATAAACTCCACATTTACAGTGTTGAAAAGCAAGAAAGAAATCAATTTAGTAAACCCCAGGGAAGAGTCGGCTGAGGGCAGCTGCTCTCGGGATATTTTAAGCTGAGAAGTGATTTGTTTTTCCTACAAACAAGTAGGTCTTCTTCTCGATGAAGAATGTTGTGAAGGTTGAGGGACATATGACTTTGCCCGAGACATTTCATCACCCACTTCACATCACAGAACAGAAATAAATGTGATTCAATACATAAAACATGTTGTGTTCCGGCAGAAAAATAGGTAGATGTTAATCTACGTGGTGCATATAATTTTTTTCTTCCTTCACAGGATGGAAAACTCTTGCTGCATAGTACATAACATCCACGTGATAGAAATCTTGCATAATGTAGGAGGCGACCATCCAGCATTTGCAAGGTAATATGAAAACTGTGCAGGACTTTCTTCTCTACATATAGATTGTAATGGCAATATGTAATGACATAATGCCCCGTAAGAACCTCAGTATCAAGCATCCGATCAATCACTGAATATTTATAGCATCCTGTGCTGGTATTTAGAGCCGCCTGTTCTAACAGATGTGCTGTTAGGAGTTTTTTCATGCGAAGCAACTCATATAATGTAGACAGTGATTAGCCACTAGAGGTCATAGCACAAGCAATGTGCTGTAAGTGACGGCTGCAGCCACAAGACGCTGCTCGGATTGTGCTTCTGGGGCTGACAATGCAATAATCTGGTTGCTCCCTGTCCATGACATTAGACCGGGTTTCAGACAGCGCTTGCAGCAGTGCTTTTTTGACATGCAGTATTTTCATTGCAGAAAGCAGTGACACTAAATTCACTGTGGATGCAATGAGGATACGATGGAGGCACGACCAGTAAATCTGGCCAGAGTGTCATAGATGGTCGTTAGTATGAAAGATATCTATACGGCATTATTATTGGGCACTTTAAGGGGTATTCCCATCTAGACTTGTGGGCGTACTGCTAGGATATGCCCTTAATGTCTGATAGGTGCGGGTCCCACCTCTGGGACTCGTGTACATAGACCGGAGCCTGCCAAGTGGTGGAAGGTGCACCGCGCATGCACAGCAGCCCTCTATTCATTCCTATGGGAGCGCGCTCAGCTATTTTCTGCAGTCCCACTGATATGAATGGGAAATGCACCGCGCATGCACAGTGGTCCTTTATCCATTCCTATAGGAGCACTTGGCTATTTTCTGCAGTCCCTTTGAAATGAATGGGAAGTGCACTGCACATGCACAGCAGCCCTCTATTCATTCCTATGGGACGTACCGTCGGCTATTTCTTCTGCAGTCCCACTAGGAAGTGCACAGCGCATGCGCTGCCACTGCTCCATTCACTTCTATGGGGCTGATGGAAATAGCCAAGCCTGCGCTCGCTTATTTTTGGCGCTCCCATAGGAAAAAATGGACGGTGGCTGTGCATGCACGTCCGCCCTCTTGCCACTTTGAGGTGTTAAAGCGGCTTTTAATTAAAGCCTTTAAGATACACTCTGGTGCTCCAATCAAAGTACCCCCCCAGGGGTTAATATCCATGCGTGCTGAGAGACTAGACGCTGACACATAGTTGGTCAATGCAATCTCTAATTTATTACAGAAAGTATGTGGTATAGGTATCTTCAGAAAAGGCAGTACTTTCTGAGGCCCAGGCATTATTTCATTGGCTCAAAAGGAAGAAGAGATAAGAGAGAGGAGATAACACCCTGGCATCTGCGCACTGGGCACTACTTTGGAATGTGAACTAATGTAAACATCTGGTTATCGTTGCCATTTTGTAATGGCGTTTATCCTAACAATAATACTGCATACGTCATATGTGACACTTCAAGGAGGTGCTTCTCTATAGGCAGTGAATAATATATACATACCATCAAGTCATATGATTGGCTTATGCATTCCTCCACAATCTATATACCTTCCTTGGGACACCTGTAGAAAGATGAGAAAACAGACACTTCCCACAGCACAGCTCTTTGCCCCCCCCTCTCTTCTCCAGTCCTGAAACAAAGAGGGGGGTGCGAGGCACTTGAAGAAGAAAAAGTTAACTCATTACAGTCCTAGAGATACAAAAATATAGAATAAAATTCACACATCTTTAACAGAGGGCTCTGTTCTAAGTATAGGTGCGGGATCCAGAGGTGTGACCCACAGCTATCAGATATTGAGGGCATATCCTAGCAATATGACCCAATGTCCAAGATGAGAATATCCTTTTAAGGGAAGGTATGATGGAAAAAATACCTGGAAGCCTACCTACAATTATTTCTAGAAACTCCAACCATCAAGATATGGGAGTAAAAGTTTTGAAGGGGTTTCCCAGATCTTACACATTAGCGACCTCATCAATATCGGAATAGCCAGAGTCCGACTTCCAGTACCCTTGCCGTTAAGCTGTTTTTTAATAGTCACGGCACCAGAACCAGGTACCGGAACCACACCACTCAGTCCACGGTGTAGTGGCCGAGCCTGGTTACTGCAGAGCTGCTCCCGCTCAAGGTGATTAGACTCAAGCCAATCTGATTTTGACAACCGGTTGTTAAATATGTCATGAATATTTAAAGGGGTTGGGCAACGCTATAATATTGATGTCCTATATTCAGAATCGGATAGGCCGATCGACTGTTTGCGAATCTTCAATGTTTAACTGCGCACCGTCTAGCTTGGAGCAGCAGTGGTGTAATTACAACTGTTCGTCCCCTGTCGATCTGATATTGATGGCCTTTCCCGAGGATAATAAGCAATATCGTAGTGCTAAATAACCCCTTTAACCCCTTAGTGACCACTCATACGTGTTTTTACGGCTGCACTTCAGCCCAAGTTAGCGCTTTAATCAAGTGCTGGAGCTCCATGCCAGCAGCTACCAGATGTAGCTGAGGGCTCGGGGCAGTGATCAGAGAAGTGATCAGAGACCATGACAAGCGGTCTCTGATCACATGATACACTGTGATACACTGTATATAGCAGAGCTGCCGGCAGTAAACTTTCTACTTCCTCTCATGTAAGAGAGGAGGGAGAAAGTCTCCGGTGCTAGGATCGGGTTGCCCGGCTTCCCCATAAAGGAAGACTGGGTCTCGATCCTCCCCCACGTGCCCTAAAGAAAGATGGCGGCGGTGGCCCGTCGCATGCGCAGACTATAAGCCGGCCGCTGCCACCCCTGCACAGGTTCTCTCTCCTGTGCAGGGGTGGCGGCGGCCGGAGAGGGAGTTTTGAATTATGCCCCGATCGGGTCCCCAGCACCCCGATCAGGGCAATATGGCCCCCAAATGTTTTATTAAAGGGCAGGAGCCCCCCCGCCTGAAATGAAGTAAACAAAAACAAAAAAATTATGGCGCATAAGGGACCATTACTATTAGTCCCCGATCATGTGGTCTCCATGATAACCCTATCATGGAGATCATATCCATTATATTTACTAAACACAGCCAGGACAGGGGCTGTGCTTCTCTCTGCCCTCAGTGCAGTGGTTCTGGGAGGAGAGAGAGATCAGACTTCTGTCCTGGCTGTGCGATTTACTGTGGGAAAAAAAAAAAATCAATTGATAAACTGTCCGTCCATAACTGGAGGGTAGTGGGCGTCCGTCACTAAGCGCCTGTTACAGTCGGACAGTGGACGTCCATCATTAGGCGCCCATCATTAGGCGTCTATTAGGGATAGTCAGTTACTTTAATTAGGGACCATGTGTCCGTCTGTTACTAGCAATCAGAGGCCATCTGTCACTCTCCGTCTGTTACTGGCGGTCAGAGGTCATCTGTCACTGTTGGGTCTGTCACTGTCGGTCAGAAGCCATCTGTCACGGTCCATCTGTTAGTCGGTCAGTGGACACCTGTTAGGGTCCGTCCATAATTGTCGGTCAGTGGACGCACCACTACTGACGCTAGCGAACATTTACTTTTAATTTCTAGGATGGGATATATGTAATAATTTTTTTTCTTTCTGAGCTTTTTACTAAATAAAAGGGCTCGAAGATTATATAGTGCAGAGCAGGCATATGAATTTCTATGCTCTGAAAACTCTGAATCTGACACCGCTTCAGAGGCGGAAATATTTTCCGATAGCGGGGACTCTAGTTCCGCTTCCATCCCAAGACTCTATAGCCCTATGGTGGTGGAAGTCGCCACCTCATCGCATTCACCACCCAGCGGTCCCGTCCCTTCTACTACGTGGGTTCCTGCTTTATTATTTTCCCCCCAAGTACCCCCAATTTTTATCTACTCCCCAAATTAATGTGGACATCACCAATTTTACCCCTTATGATTTTTTTCATTTTTTTGTGGACGATAAAGTCCTGGAATTAATTGTGCAGAAGAATAATCTATACGCCACACAGTTTGCGGTACAAAAGCCTACGTCTATCTATATAAGACGGTGGACCCCCACAAGAATCAATATACTGTAGATGGAAGCGTTCATTGCTGGAGCAAAGGGAGCTGCAGTCCTGTCACTCAGCTCCCTGCGCTCCGTCTCTCCCGCACTGAATGGTGAAGCAGGAAGACTTCTCCCTGCTCCATCATTCAGTCTGCAGGCACAGATCGCGCTGCCGGCCTGTGTGGGTCGAGCCTGCAGCCCGGAAATCTGCATAAGCTCCACCCACACAGTGCTGCAGAGCGATCTGTGTCTGCAGGGGAGAGAGATGTGAGCTTCAGGAACGGGACAAGGTGAATATGTACTGTGTTTTTTTTATTTATTTAACAGAGGGCATTTCTACCATGGTGGGGGCATAGAGGGTATTTCTTCCATGGAGGGGGCACAGAGGGCAAAATTACTACAAGGGGGGAACAGAGGGCATTACTACTACAAAGGGGGCACAGATGGCATTATTACTACTACAAAGGGGGCACAGAGGGCATTATTACTACAAAGGGGGCACAGGGGGCAATACTACTACAAAGGGAATATAAATAAAAGAAACACTCCAGTATGTTGCCTGTATTATCAGCGTAGCTGGTCCAAAATGTGAATGTAAGAAGCGCGAAAGCGAAACCCGGGTCGGGCAGGAGTAGGCAACAGTGTTTTATGATATTGATAAGCTTTTAATCAAGATTGGCTTTGTGAGTATAATAAACCTTTTTATCTGACTGGAACTATCAGTGCTTCACTATTGGTGCAATCTCTCGATATCCCACAGGAGTGTGCTGGAGGAGAGGAGTGCATCTGTGGAGGGTGATTTGGTTCTCTGTGTCCAAATATGCGGATGGTTCTGTGCTAGAGTGAAGGATCCTGCATTGCTAAAATAGCAGTGCGGTCCTACCTTGAAAACACTACTACAAAGGGCATTACTAGAATTAGGGGGGCACAATGGGCATTACTACTATGAAGGGGGCACAATGGGCATTACTACTATAAATGGGATACAATGGGCATTATAACTATGAAGTGGGCACAATGGGCATTACTACTGTGAAGGAGGCACAGTGGGCATTACTACTATGAAGGGGGCACAATGGGCATTACTACTATTAAGGGGCACAATGGGCATTACTACTATGAAGGTGCACAGTGGGCATTACTACTATGAAGGGAGCACAGATGGCATTACTACTGTGAAGGGGGCACAGAGAGCATTACTCTTGTAACTGTTATGGGGCACTGAGTGGGCATTATTACTATGAAGGGGCAAAAGGGGCATTATTACTGTTATGGGGGCACAGTGAGGGCATAACTGCTCTGAAGGGACACAGAGAAGGCATTACAACTGTGAAGGGGGCACAGATAGGGCATTACTACTTTGAAATGGGCACAGAGAGGGCATAACTATTGCAAGGGAGGCACAAAGAGGGCATTACAACTGTGAAGGGGGCACAATGAAGGGATAAGTACTTTAAAGGGGCACAATATGGGCATAACTGCTGTGAAAGCTGCACAGTGTAAGCATAACTACCTTGAAGGGGCACAATATGGGCATAACTACCATGAGAGGGCACATATCTGGACAAAACTACTGTGAATATAAATAGTAGAAAAGTATGGAATGGGCACTCGTATATGGAATTATAGGACACTTTATTCATAAAACATATAATACAATAAAATCACAATATAGTAAAACAATCTATCAAAACACAATATGCTTGTTCTCACTGTTTGAGAAATACTTTGTAAAGAAAAAACCGTTTGGGCAGAGGCTGGTGGCTCCAAATTTTCTCTCTGATATTCCCCAACGTGGGCCTGTTAGGTCCTGGGTATTGGATACACGCTATTGATTTTGGAGAAAAAAGGGGCGTGGACAGCCTCCGCTTACTTGGGTAATAATTCTTCTACAAACTTCATATAATATTGACATACACCAATTCTATAAAAAAACGCACCAATTATAAAAATAATGACAAAATTCGGTCCTATATTCGATAAAAAATCACACCGTTATGATGATAGGTCACTGGACATTAAAGCTGTCCTATGTCAGTACAAAGTAAATCCGGGGATAAGTATTCAAAGAGCGCTCCACATATTTGATACTTTTTAAGCACTTAATATTTTCTGTGAACTGTATCTATTTCCTATTAAACCAGCTGTATGCTGTTGCAATTTGTTGAAGTTCAATTGCTGACAGAAAAAAGACTTTAGTGGATAGCTGGTACAGTTCGTTCACTTTACCTACTAGTATCTCAATGCAGCGTCTCCTGGTATTTTACCCACTCATGTGGGCTTACCTTCGCCTGCGCCGCTGGTCTGGTGGGGACTTGCTGATGAGTCTTTGCTCCGTTCTATGAGCCGGCATCCCGGCAATGGAGCTGCTCGCGTCCCACGTGTCTCTCACAGGTGATCTTGAATCTTAGTCCAATATGAGGATCACGGACCTTTACTCACAGGCGCTGGTAGATGACGTATTGAAGTCCTCTATTCCGGAGTTAAAGGGCTTCTGTCACCCCACTAAAGTCATATTTTTTTTTGGGGCTAGTTAAATTACTTATATTGCGATATATGAAAATATAATGGTCTTACTTACTTTGATTCAGCAGTTTCTTCTAAAAACAAAGTTTTATAATATGTAAATTAGGTCTCTACCAGCAAGTAGGGCGGCTACTTACTGGTAGCAGCTGCAGAAAACCGCCCCCTCATCGTGTTGATTGACAGGGCCAGCCGGGATCTCCTCCTCCGGCCAGCCCTGTCAGCACTTCAAAAATCGCGCGCCTGTGTTCATTCGGCGCAGGCGCTCTGAGATGAGGAGGCTCGTCTCCTCAGCACTCCCTCAGTGCGCCTGCGCCGATGACGTCTTCTATTTCGGTGATGTCATCGGCGCAGGCGCACTGAGGGAGTTCTGAGGAGGCGAGCCTCCTCATCTCAGAGCGCATGCGCCGAATGAACACAGGCGCGCGATTTTTGAAATGCCGACATTAGATCTAATATTGCAACAATAATGTAACATAGTTCCCACTATACATTTCGTGTTTTTATGTCATGTGGTTTGAAGAAAGCTCTCTGTTCGGTTATGGTCGACTTGTTGGTATAGTAGGTCTTTCGGGACTACCTCTTGAAGCTCATCAAGAGAATGCCAAGAGTGTGCAAAGCAGTAATCAAAGCAAAAGGTGGCTACTTTGAAGAACCTAGAATATGACATATTTTCAGTTGTTTCACACTTGTTTGTTATGTATATAATTCCACATGTGTTAATTCATAGTTTTGATGCCTTCATAGTCATGAAAATAAAGAAAACTCTTTGAAAGAGAAGGTGTGTCCAAACTTTTGGTCTGTACTGTATGTTTAATGCAGATTTCCACAAATCCAACATGGAAGGGTTGTCTGTCCTCCACTAACATAACTATCTTGACCAAAAACGCATCTGCGATTTGGTTGCGTTTTCTTAACCACTTGCCATCCGGGCCATTTGCCCCCTTCCTGACCAGGCCAAATTTTGCAAAACTGACATATCTCACTTTATGTGGTAATAACTTTGGAACGCCTTTATTATCCAAGTCATTCAGAGATTGTTTTCTCGTGACACATTGTACTTCATGATAGTCATAAATTTGAGTCAAAATATTTCACCTTTATTTATGAAAAAATCCCAAATTTACCCAAAAATTTGAAAAATTCGCAATTTTCTAAATGTCAATTTCTTTGCTTTTAAAACAGAAAGTGATACCTCATAAAATATTTATTATTTAACATTCCCCATATGTCTACTTTATGTTGGCATCATTTTGGAAATGTCATTTAATTTTTTTAGGATGTTAGAAGGCTTAGAAGTTTAGAAGCAATTCTTCAAATTTTTAAGAAAATTGCCAAAACCCACTTTTTAAGGACCAGTTCAGGTATGAAGTCACTTTGTGGGGCCTACATAGTGGATACCCCCATAAATGACCCCATTGTAGAAACTACACCCCTCAAGGTATTCAAAACCGATTTTACAAACTTTGTTAACCCTTTAGGCGTTCCACAAGAATTAAAGGAAAATGGAGATCAAATTTTAAAATTTTACTTTTTTAGCAGATTTTCCATTTTAATCAATTTTTTTCTTTAACACATCGATGGTTAACAGCCAAACAAAACTCAATATTTATTACCCAAATTCTGCGGTTTACGGAAACACCCCACATGTGGTCGTAAACTGCTGTATGGGCACACGGCAGGGCGCAGAAGAAAAGGAACTCCACATGGTTTTTAGATGCCTTGTCCCATTTGAAGCCCCCTGATGCACCCTTACAGTAGAAACTCCCAAGAAGTGACCCCATTTTGGAAACTAGGGGATAAGGTGCCAGTTTTATTAGTACTATTTTTGGGTACATATGATTTTTTGATCATTCATTATAACACTTTATGGGGCAAGGTGACCAAAAAATTGGTTGTTTTAGCACAGTTTCTATTTATTTATTTTTACAGCGTTCACCTGAGGGGTTCTGTCAAGTGACATTTTTATAGAGCAGATTGTTACGGACGTGGCGATACCCAATATGTATACTTTTTCTCATTTATTAAAGTTTTACACAATAATAGCATTTTTGAAACAAAAAAATTATGTTTTAATGTGTCCATGTTCTGAGAGCTATAGTTTTTTTTATTTTTTGAGAGATTTTCTTATGTAGGGGCTCATTTTTTGCGGGATGAGGTGACGGTTTCATTGGTACTATTTTGTGGGACATACGCATTTTTGATCACTTGGTGTTGCACTTTTTGTGATGCAAGGTGACAAAAATTGCTTGTTTTGACACAGTTTTTTTTTTTTTTTTTTTTACGGTGTTCACCCGAGGGGTTAGGTCATGTGATATTTTTATAGAGCTGGTTTTTACGGACGCGGCAATACCTAATATGTATACTTTTTTTTATTTGTTTCACTTTAACACAATAATAGCATTTTTGAAACCAAAAAAATGATGTTTTAGTGTCTCCATGTTCTAAGAGCTATAGTTTTTTTATTTTTTAAGAGATTTTCTTATGTAGGGGCTCATTTTTTGTGGGATGAGGTGACGGTTTTATTGGTACTATTTTGTGGGACATACGCGTTTTTGATCACTTGGTGTTGCACCTTTTGTGATGCAAGGTGACAAAAATTGCTTGTTTTGACACAGTTTTTTTTTTTTTTTTTTTTACGGTGTTCACCCGAGGGGTTAGGTCATGTGATATTTTTATAGAGCTGGTTTTTACGGATGCGGCAATACCTAATATGTATACTTTTTTTTATTTGTTTCACTTTAACACAATAATAGCATTTTTGAAACCAAAAAAATGATGTTTTAGTGTCTCCATGTTCTAAGAGCTATAGTTTTTTTATTTTTTAAGAGATTTTCTTATGTAGGGGCTCATTTTTTGCGGGATGAGGTGACGGTTTTATTGGTACTATTTTGTGGGACATACGCGTTTTTGATCACTTGGTGTTGCACCTTTTGTGATGCAAGGTGACAAAAATTGCTTGTTTTGACAGTTTTTTTTTTTTTACGGTGTTCACCCGAGGGGTTAGGTCATGTGATACTTTTATAGAGCTGGTTTTTACGGACGCGGCGATACCTAATATGTCTATTTTATTTTATTTTTTCTATTTTTAATTTTTTTTTTTTATTCCTTACTTGGGAACTTTTTTTTTTTACATGTGAAACTTTATTTTATTTTATTTTTTCAACCCTTTATTATTATTTTTTTTTTTTACACTTTTCGTCCCCCATAAGGTCATACAAGACCTCTGGGGGACATTTGCTTCACTTTTTCTTTTTTTTTTTCACAGTTGATTTCTCCTGTAACTGGGGCTGACATAGTAGCCCCAGTTACAGTGGAAATGCACCCCTATAGAGGCTGTACAGCAGCAATCCAGCGCTGTACAGCCTCACAGCAGGGCTGATCGAGGTCTCTGAGAGACCTCACACAGCTCCTGCACTCTCCGGTCACGGCGGTCACATGACCGCCGGGCCGGAACAGGAAGCGCACAGCGCTTCCTGCTCTGCAGACACAGCGCTCGTTGAGCGCTGTGTCTGCAGCGATCGTGAAGGCAGGGACACCTGGGCACTGTCCCTGCCTCCTCTCTGGGTTGCCCTGCTGTCACTGACAGCGGGCAACCCGATCAGCAGCTGCACGATTAGCGTGCAGCTGCTATTTCTGACAGGACGTTCTAAAACGTGCTGTCAGAAATAGACGTCCACCCATAGGACGTTTATATCCTATGGGCGGACGGGAAGTGGTTAAGATCTAGATGCGTTTTAGTCTCCCACCCACATTATAATGTTTGTGAGGTCCATCATGGATATTTTATATGTAGAATCCTATGCGAAGAGTGTTTTCTGGGGATAATATACATATCTATAGTTTTCATTTATTCTTGGTGTCTAGACGGTGTAGAAGGGGGGGAGGGGCTTTTTTCCATTTTTGTCAAAACTACTGTGAAGGTTGTGCAATGAGTGCAATACTACTGATTTGTTTTCTTAATTTTCATTATTTAATTTTTTTATGACTATGTCCTATCACACAAAGCTGTTAATTCCATTCACATTACTGTATCATGATATTGGCATGATATTTTATTTTTATTTTGGGGATCTCTAATGATTGAGTTGTTCCTCACCAGTACACTAAGGGCTTTATTAAGAATTTTTTTTTTGTGGACCTCTTACACCCCACAACACGTCTAGAAATCCTGACTTTATTTTGAGAATTAGTGATCCATTACTGTTCCTACAGACGGTTCTGGACACTGTCCTTTTATATATTCTGTAGGTGACTGGTTGATTGTGTACATAGTGGTCTCTACCTTGCCGGGCAGGGCCCTGTTATGGTGCACCGCGTCATTTAGCAAGTTCGTCTCTCATATAGGGATTGATGGGGCTAACGAGACGTTGTACGACCAGTCACGGTCTTTGAATGCCAGCTTGTCATTATAGCCCCATCTGTGTTCTTGTATCTTGTGAACAAACTGGAATTTGCAACATCGTTGAAGACGTTTTGCTCTGTTTTCTTGGACATGTTGCTTTTCACTACGAGGGCACGCAGACACATATATGACGTGCCACACCATGGGAGCCGCAATGTGTCAGCAGCTAGTCTGCATTTTGCGGTGGCCCATGGTGGGGACACGTCGGGTATGCGCATACAAGGAATAGAAAGAGTTAAGATGCCAGTTAAAGGAGGTGATCACAAAAGGAAACTCCTAAACAGGGGGAATCCTTTTGGATCTTTCAATTGGATAGCTGTCAGCCAAAGGGTCTAAATAAAAGATTAGATCTAATATTGCAACAATAATGTAACATAGTTCCCACTATCCATTTAGTTTTTTTATGTCATGTGATTAGGTTCTTTGTATAGAACTTTTTAAAACAGAGGCGATTACCAGCGTGTTTTCTGGTCACATGACAGCCTAATTGCAGGCGCAGCTGTGTGGCCGGTTTATATGCTGGAAACATATGTATCCTCAGTATGTCATGAGTAAGGGCAGACATCACAATAACCCGAAACCGGTAGACGAGGATTTGTCAAAGTGGATGTATCATTTTTAATCGCTGAAATAAAGTACCGCTGCACCGTCTACGTATTGAGCGGGATTGCTTCCTTTTTATTGGATTTCTACTTACCCGCATCCAAGTGCGCTTGGTCCGTGCTTAAAGCAGAGGAAGAGCAGGTGAGAGCCGTTTCATCTTTCTTGCTGTAGTTTTTAAAATGGGGTCATTTATAAGGGTTTTCTATCATTTTGCAGCTCAACGCCATTACATGTGGGCAATGGGGCCTGAACCATTTTCAGTTTATTATCTGAAAGGCCCCTCTATGTTTGGGCCCTGCCGTGTGTCAAGACATAAGATTAGGGCCACAATGGGGATATTTCTGAAGATAACGAATGTCCAGCTAAATCAATATGAATTGATGAGAAAGGATCATAGAATCAAGTAGTGTCCAGCAGTATTGATCCCTTTAAAACTTAACTTTTACTTCATAAATTATAAAATACTACCACCGTGGTGGTTCACCAGTGAAAAATAGTGAAACAAACAACAATAATATACGATATAAAGTGCTCCTGGGAGCCAGCTCTAGATACACTGGTCAGGTGGTGAGTGAACACAAGGCAGCTAGAGGGAGCAGTGGGTAGAACTATCCTCTCCCTATGCTCACCCTGACTGAAACCTCAGCCCAGAGACGTCCCCTGATGGTGGAGACTCCCTGTCCTCGTGCCTGGGCTGACTGCCCTGCGTTTACCCTCCTCTCCAACAATAGAAAAAATGCTCCCCAGGAAGCTGACGGGTGTAATAGTGCGTCCCTGGTAATAGATTACCCTGAGGGACACTGATAGATAGTCATAGACCAAATAATTAAAAGGTGAACATGGTAGGTATCACCTATGTTAATGCAAAACCAAGCACAGAGGCATCATAACGGTGCGTTCCCAGGCTGGTTCGCATGAGCCCCTACGCGTTTCCCCTATTCCTAGGTTCATCAGGGGGCATTCACGGTCAGGGATACAACCATCATAAATGACAAAATATATCAGATATACTTAGGATATAGTAGAGGACACAGGACCAGAGACGCAGATGATGATAGGCATAGGACCAAGGGACCAATTTGATATGTCCCGCCTGTAGAGAATAAAACACAGTATAAATATGGGTGCTACATATGAACTATATCCTAGACCTCCTGTAAATCAGCACTTACTTATTGTCCTGTGCATTCAGGAGGCTAGAGGGCCCAGAGAGATAGGGGCCAGTACTTCACCCAAGAAGCTGTAGGCAAGAAATTTGCATATACTATAAAGCGCATTGCATGCCATGATAGTCATTTTCAGCTGTTGGTACATGGTCCTTACTTACATTTGAGCTGCGTCCCTGTGGCGTCCTGTTCCTCCTAACATTCACACTCCCTCTAGTTTCCCTATATACCCACTTACCAGCTGTTCAAATTTCGCGCTAATTAGCGCGTCCAGCAGATCGTCACAGGAGGTAAGGCGTCACTGCCGGTCCGTGCGTCACATGCATATGTGGCCACCAATCCCTGTAATCAATGGAAGCATTTCTTCCGCCTCAGTACGTCACCTGGTACAGATGGAACGCACCGAGCGTCCATATCCGGTCAAGTGGAACGCATCGTCGCGTCACTTCCGGTCCGTGCGACGCCTGTGTTGGGTGAAACGCACGGAGCGGCCACATCCGGTCCTGTGGAACGCATCGCCGCATCACATCCGCTCCACAAGGCGTCCCATTTACAGTGCATCAGGGTACTATGTCACAGGGGAGGCGACACTGTGTGAGCATATATTTGCAGCAGCAATCACACAACACTCTTGGTAAGGGGCAGGGGAATAGGGTGTGAAGGGTGATACATAGGTATTCATTATCGTATTTTTCACTTGGGTGTAATCCCTACGATAAAGATTTTTACTTGGGTGTATTCCCTGTGATAAAGGTGACACCTAGGGCACATAAGACATATGTGCAGACTGGATACAAAGTGTATCCTATTTATTTTTGTCTTGGCCTTGATAGATTTACCGAATTAGCGTGATTCTTGACCGTAGAGATAAGGGATAACCATGTACACATAGAGCCACCCCCCGCAGATCACAAAAAACAGGAGAAAGTGAGTCTCTCATTGATCCCGAGCGGTGCCTGGGATCTAAAGCGGTGAATCCAGACGCACTCTTTCTGAAGGATTTTCCGGTCCCAGTCTCCACCCCTTGGTGATAGTGGGATGGTTTCAAGGACCGAAAAACGCAGACAGCTGGGATCGCCACCATGGACGTCAATTACATGTGACGCGACGGGTGTGATTTTTTTCTTAACCACGTCGTTCACATGTTCACAGATCCGACGCCTGACCTCTCTTATGGTTTTGCCTATATAGTCCATAGGGCAAGGGCATTGGCAAATATATACCACACCCTTGCTCCTACAGTTGTAGAAATCCCTAATTTGATAGGCTTGACCAGTGACTGAGCAGGTAATTGATTTTACAGTGGAGATAAAAGCACATGCTTTACAGGAGCCACACTTGAACATGCCGCAAGGTTTGCGGTCCAACCAGGTCCCTACCCCACTTGGTATTTATACTGTGTTTTATTCTCTACAGGCGGGACATATCAAATTGGTCCCTTGGTCCTATGCCTATCATCATCTGCGTCTCTGGTCCTGTGTCCTCTACTATATCCTAAGTATATGTAAGTAGAAAGACTGAGCACTCTCCAGCTGGACCAAGTGAAGACCAAGAACAAATATATATAATATAAGAATAATTTATTAGTGGAAAATTGATAAATAGCCCTGAACTTATAGCAATAAAATATCAAATACAATGCTAATATAAAATGATGTAGTACCCAAATAGCGAATTAGAATGTAATAATAACACCTGCATAAATACAATAATATAACATAGACAATGCTAAAAAGAGATAAAAAAGGGCAACTATGGTAATATAAATGGTATAAAAGACAATATAAAATGTAGAAGTGGTTTATATATTCGATATGTATTCAGTATATATTCGATGAACCACTACACAGTCCAGTGAAGAAATATGCCAGGTATAATGTCCAATGATAAAAGCGGATAAATGTCCCTGTATTTAAAGAGATAGATTCGCTTGTATAGGAACAAATCAACGTACAGTCTAGTAATAGGAATGCACCTGTTATATGCCGTCTGTTGTGAGTGTAACCGTGGCGTCCCACGAGGCTCACTGAATCAGATTAGGCAATACCTGGGTCTAGTCGCTTGCTCAAGGTGGTCATGTAGCTCTCAGCATGAGAGATCTCTTGGTAGCTTTTCACCGATCTTGCAAGCCTGGACCTAGTTGGTAATTATCAAGGCGTCTTACTTTGTTCGTATTTGCACGGTGTCACTGTTCCGGCAAAGTTAGGATCCAATTGTCGGGATGTTAGGGTCTCATAAATGTTCATCAGCTGATGTCCAAAGTGTACAGAAACCAAACGCGTTTCGGGGTCCTTTCCTGGCCCCTTCCTCAGTGGGGCCAGGAAAGGACCCCGAAACGCGTTTGGTTTCTGTACACTTTGGACATCAGCTGATGAACATTTATGAGACCCTAACATCCCGACAATTGGATCCTAACTGGTTGGACCGCAAACCTTGCGGCATGTTCAAGTGTGGCTCCTGTAAAGCATGTGCTTTTATCTCCACTGTAAAATCAATTACCTGCTCAGTCACTGGTCAAGCCTATCAAATTAGGGATTTCTACAACTGTGGTATATATTTGCCAATGCCCTTGCCCTATGGACTATATAGGCAAAACCATAAGAGAGGTCAGGCGTCGGATCTGTGAACATGTGAACGACGTGGTTAAGAAAAAAATCACACCCGTCGCGTCACATGTAATTGACGTCCATGGTGGCGATCCCAGCTGTCTGCGTTTTTCGGTCCTTGAAACCATCCCACTATCACCAAGGGGTGGAGACTGGGACCGGAAAATCCTTCAGAAAGAGTGCGTCTGGATTCACCGCTTTAGATCCCAGGCACCGCTCGGGATCAATGAGAGACTCACTTTCTCCTGTTTTTTGTGATCTGCGGGGGGGTGGCTCTATGTGTACATGGTTATCCCTTATCTCTACGGTCAAGAATCACGCTAATTCGGTAAATCTATCAAGGCCAAGACAAAAATAAATAGGATACACTTTGTATCCAGTCTGCACATATGTCTTATGTGCCCTAGGTGTCACCTTTATCACAGGGAATACACCCAAGTAAAAATCTTTATCGTAGGGATTACACCCAAGTGAAAAATACGATAATGAATACCTATGTATCACCCTTCACACCCTATTCCCCTGCCCCTTACCAAGAGTGTTGTGTGATTGCTGCTGCAAATATATGCTCACACAGTGTCGCCTCCCCTGTGACATAGTACCCTGATGCACTGTAAATGGGACGCCTTGTGGAGCGGATGTGATGCGGCGATGCGTTCCACAGGACCGGATGTGGCCGCTCCGTGCGTTTCACCCAACACAGGCGTCGCACGGACCGGAAGTGACGCGACGATGCGTTCCACTTGACCGGATATGGACGCTCGGTGCGTTCCATCTGTACCAGGTGACGTACTGAGGCGGAAGAAATGCTTCCATTGATTACAGGGATTGGTGGCCACATATGCATGTGACGCACGGACCGGCAGTGACGCCTTACCTCCTGTGACGATCTGCTGGACGCGCTAATTAGCGCGAAATTTGAACAGCTGGTAAGTGGGTATATAGGGAAACTAGAGGGAGTGTGAATGTTAGGAGGAACAGGACGCCACAGGGACGCAGCTCAAATGTAAGTAAGGACCATGTACCAACAGCTGAAAATGACTATCATGGCATGCAATGCGCTTTATAGTATATGCAAATTTCTTGCCTACAGCTCTTTGGGTGAAGTACTGGCCCCTATCTCTCTGGGCCCTCTAGCCTCCTGAATGCACAGGACAATAAGTAAGTGCTGATTTACAGGAGGTCTAGGATATAGTTCATATGTAGCACCCATATTTATACTGTGTTTTATTCTCTACAGGCGGGACATATCAAATTGGTCCCTTGGTCCTATGCCTATCATCATCTGCGTCTCTGGTCCTGTGTCCTCTACTATATCCTAAGTATATCTGATATATTTTGTCATTTATGATGGTTGTATCCCTGACCGTGAATGCCCCCTGATGAACCTAGGAATAGGGGAAACGCGTAGGGGCTCATGCGAACCAGCCTGGGAACGCACCGTTATGATGCCTCTGTGCTTGGTTTTGCATTAACATAGGTGATACCTACCATGTTCACCTTTTAATTATTTGGTCTATGACTATCTATCAGTGTCCCTCAGGGTAATCTATTACCAGGGACGCACTATTACACCCGTCAGCTTCCTGGGGAGCATTTTTTCTATTGTTGGAGAGGAGGGTAAACGCAGGGCAGTCAGCCCAGGCACGAGGACAGGGAGTCTCCACCATCAGGGGACGTCTCTGGGCTGAGGTTTCAGTCAGGGTGAGCATAGGGAGAGGATAGTTCTACCCACTGCTCCCTCTAGCTGCCTTGTGTTCACTCACCACCTGACCAGTGTATCGAGAGCTGGCTCCCAGGAGCACTTTATATCGTATATTATTGTTGTTTGTTTCACTATTTTTCACTGGTGAACCACCACGGTGGTAGTATTTTATATTTCTGAAGATAGAAGAAAAGGGGTGATACATTTTGGGGTGTACTTCTTCAATTTTCAGGTTGCTCTGTAGAAAAAAAAACTGTCTTTAAATTGACACTTTTGTGTAAAAAAATGAAAAATATTTTTGTTTGCCTGCTTAGCATTAATTTCTACAAAAAACGAGGGGATTTAAAAGCTCACTACACCCCTAGATGAATACCTTAGGGGGTCTAGTTTTCAAAATTAGGTAAATTATGGGGTTTTTCTATTGTTTTGGCAGCTCAACGCCATTACAAGTGTGCAATGGGGCCTAAAACATTTTCAAGCAAATTCTGTGTTCTGAAAGCCACTGGGTGCTCCTTTATGTTTGGGCCCTGGACATAAGACATAAGATTAGGGCCACAATGGCGATATTTCTAAAGACAGGAGAAACAGGGTGATACATTTTGGGGTATACTTCTTCATTTTCTGTGATCTTTAAATTGACAATTTTCTTGTTTTTCACCTTCTTACCATTAATTTCTTTAAAAAACTAGGGGTCAAAAAATGTATTACACCCATAGATGAATACGTAAAGGGGTCTAGTTTTTTAAATGGGGTCACTTTTGGGGGGGGGGGGTTATATTATTCTGACACTTATAAGCCTCTGCAAACTTGGCTTGTTGCAGGAAAAAATATGTATTTCAAAAATTTTAAAATTAATGGTAAAATGGTAAGTCTCCTAAATTTAAAATAAAAGGAAAAGTTTTTTATAAGTGCAGCCAAAATAAAGTAAAGATGTGTAAATATATTTCTGATAAAAATATTGTATAGTATTTATGTACTGTATGTATGTGAAATATTGCAGTTGAAAATATACAAATTTTCATAGATTTTTTAGTTTTTACGCATATTACGCAAGATACGCATATTGTATTGGTAAAATTTTACCACCTAAGTAAAGTACAATATGTCATGAGAAAATATTGTCAGAATTAGGCTTCATGCACACAACCGTATGTGTTTTGTGGTACGTAAATTGCGGATCCGCAAAAAAAAGGATGATGTTCCGTATGGCATCAGTTTTTTTTGCGGATCCGCTTTTTTTGCAGATCCATTGTAATAATGCCTATCCATGTCCGCAAACTAGAAAAATATAGGACATGCACTATTTTTTTTGCGGAGCAACGGAACGGACATACTGTTTCCTATCCGCAAAAAAAAGTAACGGACACAAAAACAAAATACGGTCGTGTGCATGAGGCCTTACTTTGATGTGCAGAACCTTTACGAAGTTATTCTCTGCTAGTGACACATGGCAGATTTCCAAAATCTGGCTTGGTCATTAACCTCTTCATGGCCGATGATGTACATGTACGTTATAGGGCGTGTGTTTAAAGATGGCGCCTGCTCCTGCCTGCTGCGGGCACCATAGCCGCGGGTAGCCGCCTGCTTCTTTTAGCAGACACCCACGGCTAATGTCCACAACCGGCAGTATTGCCGATCCCGGACATTTAACTCCTCAGATGCCGTGGTCAATCCTGACCACGACATCTGCGCGCGCTTTAGACCGAAAGCAAAAACTTTTGGTTGTGCTCCGGCTCCCCCGTGTGGCGATTGGAGGAGCCGGAGCATGTGTGCAGCAGCCCCTGACAGGAGGCTGCTGCATAGTATTTCCTATGGAGCCCTTGATTGTAATAAGGCTCCATAAGAAAGTGCAAAAATCATCATAGATTCCAATGCAAGTGCATTGAAGTCTATGATAATAGCAATCAGATAATTGCATGTTATAGTTCCCTATGGGAACTGTAAAAAAGTGTAAAAAAAATAAATAGTAAAAAAATAAAAATTCAAATCACCCCCCCTTTTCCCAAAATAAGGATAAAGGAACTAAAAAAATAAATAAATACACATCATTGGTGACAGCAAACATCAAAACGTTAAAAAGTGTCCAAATGGCCGATTTGCCGTTTTTGGTCGCTTGATTTTCTACAAAAAATTAAATGAAAAGTGATCAAAAAGTCATACACACTCCATACATATACATACATACATATAAATGAAAAGTTCAGATCGTCCCGCAAAAAATGAGCCCCTATACAGCTTCGTACACATAATTACAAAAAAATTATAGGGGTCAAAATATGGTGACAAAAAAAGAAAACACTTAAAAATTTTTTTAGCACTATCAAAACGCAAGAAAAACTATACATATAAGGTATCTCCGGATTGGTACTGACCTGTAGAATAAAGGTAACCAGTCAGTTTTATCGCAAATCGAACGTAAATAAAAAAAACTCGTAAAAAACTGTGGTGGAATTGCTTTTTTTTCAATTTCACCCCATTTGGATTTTTTTTCCCGCTTCCCACTACATCATATGCAATATTAAATGGTGGCGCTGGAAAGTACAACTTGTCCCGCAAAAAACAAGAAACAAGAAAAAAGACATGAAAAAGTTATGGCTCTGGGAAGGCAGGGAGCGCAAAACAAAACAAAAAAAAAAAAAAAAAACAACCTCTGGGCTTGAAAGGGTTAAGGCCCAAACAGGCCTGGTCACTAAGGGGTTAAGCTATGGAAAACCCCTTTAAAATGGATCAGCCATCTCTCCGGACATGTCTGCTTCAGTTAATACTTGTATTCCCCATGTACTAACAACTTCTTTTCTTAGAACTCTTTATTGCGGTGTATCTCTGTTACTCCTCTTGGAAATGTACTAATAAATCGAAAATCGTTCAGTACCGCATCTCTTGTCTATGCCCCTACACCATTGTTAAATTGCAATTTGCGGTCCCCAATGCATGGAGAACGTTCGTGCGGGCTCTGGGACAGATCCAGACCCATTGAATGGGTCCGAATCCATCCGTTCCGCAAAAAGATAGAGCAAGTTCTATCTTTTTGCGGAATGAAAGTACGGAACGGATCCCCATGGAAGCACTCCGTAGCGTTCCGTTCCATGCTTCCGTTCCGCATCTCTGGATTTGCGGACCCATTGAAGTGAATGGGTCCGCATCCGTGACGGTCCGCAATACGGAAACGGAACACATACATTTGCGTGAAGAAGCCCTTACACTATGGATGTTGGTGCACAGATGCTGCAGATTCGCCATGAGTTTCATTCTCTGCAGCAGATATGAGCAAACTGAAATTTAGTTGTTGCAGAATTAAAATCCACAAGACATTGAGTTATATGCAGATTATTTTTATCCAGTTTGTTCCTACATTAAATTCTATGGTTTTCTGCACACATTTCCAATGTGGAAAATCAGCAGCATTTACAATATGTGTAGCCATACCCTAAGAATGTGTGAGGACATTCCCCATCAACATGGCAATGAGAACACCCAGTCATCCATTTATTCAATTTCATACATTTCCAGGAGGAATAATGGAAGAACAGTGCAAAACAGAGTTTTAAGAAAATATGGGAAAAAAGTATTTTCTAAAACCGCAAGGTTTGACAGGTCCTCTTCAAAGTGTTCCTTAGGCCGAATGCACACGCCCGTGTTCAGCGGCCGAGAGCGGTCCGTGGTATGCCGGGCTGGATTCCTCGGCTGCGGAACACGGCCGTGTGCATTCGGCCTTAAGCAAAAGTTTTAATATACTGTATAGCAGAAGAGGTTATACAGATCTTACATGTATAGAGCAATTAGAGCTCCTTTTCTTTCAAGGGTCACCTACTAACAATATGTACAGAAATCACGCTCGTGTGAAAGGGGCCTAACTTTTCTGAAATTTAATTAAGGACGAGAATTTTTCTTGATCCAAATTCAATACTATATCGCCACGTACTCGTAAATCCCTCGACAGGCTGCAATTCACATTACAACCACTGGGAGGCCACATATAGGTACATATACAGTAACTCCAAACAGGGTACAGAGCAGGTCTACTCAAGCCAAGAGAAAATGTAAGGAATGACAAATCTGTGCATCCAGATTAAAGTTTTTTTTGCTCCTATTACTTAGTGATAGCATATACCGTCTCTTACTGAGCAAAAGGGATCTGACTGTAAGGCCTCATGCACACGAAGGTTTTTTTTCACGGTCCGCAAAACGGGGTTCCGTTGGTCCGTGATCCGTGTCTGTTTTTTCTTCCGTGGGTCTTCCTTGATTTTTGGAGGATCCACGGACATGAAAAAAAAGTCGTTTAGGTGTCCGCCCTTGCCGTGCGGAGCCAAACGGATCCGTCCTGAATTACAATGCAAGTCAATGGGGACGGATCCGTTTGACGTTGACACAATATGGTGCAATTTCAAACGGATCCGTCCCCCATTGACTTTCAATGTAAAGTCAGGAGTTAATATACCATAGGATCAGAGTTTTCTCCAATCCGATGGTATATTTTAACTTGAAGCGTCCCCATCACCATGGGAACGCCTCTATGTTAGAATATACCATCGGATTTGAGTTACATCGTGAAACTCAGATCCGACAGTATATTCTAACACAGAGGCGTTCCCATGGTGATGGGGACGCTTCAAGTTAGAATATACTGAGAACTGTGTACATGACTGCCCCCTGCTGCCTGGCAGCACCCGATATCTTACAGGGTGCTGTGATCCGCACAATTAACCCCTCAGGTGCTGCACCTTGAGGGGGGGGCCGCATTGGCCACCAATGAAATTAAAACTGGGGAGGGAGGGGTGTCTGCCCCCTGCTGCCTGGCAGCCCCTGATCTCTTATAGGGGGCTATGATATGCACAATTAACCCCTTCAGGTGCAGCACCTCAGGGGTTAATTGTCTGGATCACAGCCCCCTGTAAGAGATCGGGTGCTGCCAGGCAGCAGGGGGCAGTCATGTACACAGTTCGTAGTATATTCTAACTAGAAGCGTCCCCATCACTATGGGAACGCCTCTGTGCTAGAATATACTGTCGGAAATGAGTTTTCACAAAGTGAAAACTCATCTCTGAAAAAGCTTTTATGCAGACGGATCTTCGGATCCGTCTGTATGAAAGTAACCTACGGCCACGGATCACGGACGCGGATGCCAATCTTGTGTGCATCCGTGTTCTTTCACGGACCCATTGACTTGAATGGGTCCGTGAACCGTTGCCCGTCAAAAAAATAGGACAGGTCATATTTTTTTGACGGACAGGAAACACGGATCACGGATGCGGCTGCAAAACGGTGCATTTTCAGATTTTTCAACGGACCCATTGAAAGTCAATGGGTCCGCGAAAAAAAAACAGATAACGGCACAATGGCCACGGATGCACACAACGGTCGTGTGCATGAGGCCTAAGTGTGCAGTGTCATGAAATACACTACAAAGCACTGAAAGTGTTAATATCATTTTATGCATTATGTGCATGTACTACAAATCCCATAAGGTTGTATAGGGAGTGGGAGGTCCCATGAGGCTAGTCAAGGCTGGCCCCACCCCTTCTCTCTAGGGGGAAGATTCTGGAGTTCATGGCAGACTGCTGAGGAGGAAACACCTCAGAGCAGCTCCTGTAGGGAGATTTCAGTCCCCTACAGCCCACAAGCAACTTATGTGCCAGCCCTCAGAAGGGAAAAGATCTACAGAAGCTTTATCAGACAGAAAGGGATTTCAGACTTTGGCAAAGAAGAAGGAACAATATATAGGGGGGGGGGGGGGGCACATAAGATACCACAGTCAAAAATGGGGGGCACTAATAATTTTCATCACTTAATCATACTACAGAACTTTTTTTAATAAGTATATATAAATAAGATTACAAAATACGAGAGTATTGTGGTATGCAGGGCTGTGAAGGGATAAGTTCCAGAGCACACAATTACAGCCCCAGAGTAGAGTTGATGTTCGGGTTCGACGGGTTCGGCCAAACTTCACAAACAAGTTTGTGTTCGGGACCCGAACTTGACCCCGTACCTGAACCCCATTGAAGTCAATGGGGACCCAAACTTTTGAGCACTAAAATGGCTGTAAAAAAAGTCATGGAAAGGGCTAGAGGGCTGCAAATGGCATCAAAATGTGGTTAAAAGCATGGCAAGTGCTCTGCAAACAAATTGTAATGACCGGCGTCACGCAGAGGGAGGGAAATGGGAAGGCCCTGTCCAAGGGAGAGGGAAAGGTGGTGACCCCTGACTCACCTTGCGGCTGGCACCTGACTGCCCTGACGTCCCTAGATGGGTTCCTCACCCGTACGCCGATCACGCGCCTAAACCCTTGCTTTCCCTAAGATGAGCCCTGTGTAGTGAACAGGGCGGTGGGATCACTAGTCCGCACCACTGACACTAAGAGGAAAACACCAAGGAGAGGACAGACAATACAGACAAACATATAATCCCAGGTGGGCGACAACAGCAGACCACAAAGGCCCAACAGGGATCTGGAGGGTAACACTCTGGAACAACAACCAGGGATCTCAGCTACTCAGCTCCAGTGGGTCAGTATAGAAGTCCAGGCAGGAAGCTCTATATCTGGCAACCAGAGAAGTGGGAGATGGGAATATAAGGAGGTTGGGATTGCTGGACAAGAAACAGCTGAGGAGGAGAAGATACGGATCCCTGAGTGAGCCAAAAAGGATTGCAAGGCAAACCCAGAAAGCTACCATTACGAAACAGCACTGTCTTTGTACATCGAACGCGCAGCCACCCGCTGCGACTTCCTGACCCCGGGTATAACGGAGTCAGACGTGGCTCTTGACACCCTTGTGACAGTACCCCCCCTTCCACGAGGGGCCTCCGGACACTCAGGACTAGGTCTCTCAGGATGAGAGGCATGAAAAACCCGAACTAACCTGTCTGCGTTTACCTCAGACGCTGGAACCCACATTCTTTCCTCGGGACCGTAACCCCTCCAATGCACCAGATATTGAAGAGAACGGCGGACCCGACGAGAATCAACAATTTTGGATATTTGAAACTCTAGATTACCATCCACAATAACAGGAGGGGGTGGCAGCGGTGATGGTTCTAGAGGTGGAACATACTTTTTGAGTAACGATTTATGGAAGACGTTATGAATTTTAAAAGACTGAGGTAGCTCCAGGCGAAAAGCCACGGGGTTAATGATGGCTACTATTATAGTGCCTTTTTGGATTTACCCCATATAAAACATCAATTCATACATATACAAATGCTCTAATCACTATGATATAATAGAGTTTTCACTAATAGCTTGATTTAGCCTGTGGTACGGTTCTGCCTTCCCCCTTCAGTGGTGTGCATTATGTGCACTGTGCCCCTAGGGGCGTGCACCTGTTCCAAACTTTTGTCTCCACTGCAATCCACATACCATTCTGGTTTATGGATTGCGCATCCATATTGCGCTAATTGCCTGCCCCCTCCCCTCTTCCTATCCCCTCTTTTTCTAATCAGGGTTAATAATTTATATTGGGCCCTTTTTGGTGTATGGCTGTGAGCTCTCTATATGGGGTATCCAGGTTTGAATCGTGCACTGTGGGTATTTCACAGTGTTCTCGGACCTGGTCACATGATCGGTATTGGTGGGTGACGTCATCGGGCGGCGCTCCGGCACTGGGAGGCCACAACAGGTGGCCATGTGATCGGGCGTGCCCGGTAGCGTCACCCACTAGGCTTACATGCCGGCCGACTGATCTTCCGGATCCGCCCTCACCATGGGGACACACCCCATATGGGCGGGGTTGGATGGGCGCGATACCCTACACAGGCCGAACGTTAGAGGATGGGGGGTTAAGCTGAATCCAGTCAGCATCATAGGTATGCCCATACTAGGTGCTGGCAGGCCATTGACGCATGCCATACCTTTGTTATGATGAGGGAGGGGCGGGGAAACATTTGGTCCCTTGTTCCATCCCCCAAGCAGGCACATGATCGGAGGTGAAGGGTGACGTCATCGGGCGGCGCTCCGGCACTAGGAGGCCACAACAGTGTGGCCATGTGATCGGGCGCGCCCGGTGACGTCATCCTCGAGGTCTGCACGCCGGATCGCTGGCATCCTGGATCCGCCCGCACCATGGTGATATATCCTGTAGGGGCGGGACTGGATGGGGGCGGCACCATTCACAGACCAAGCACCAGAGGCTAGGGGTGTTTGGCTTGAATCCTTCTAACATTATAGGCACGCCCATAGGAGGCGCTAACAGGCCACAGATGCACACCTAATCATGGGCATGAAGGGGGAGGGGTGGGGCAATATCCGGCCCCCTGCTCCATCTCCTACTAGGCGGGCTATTTAAACCAAGCAGGCTTCACTGCTCGGCGACCTCACACACAGGACCAGTGAGGCACCATCACTGTGAGTTTCATGGAGAACAGGGGGCTGTTTCCCCCTACCAACAAAAGGTTAGTCTCTGGCCTTATCTGGCTTTTAATCCTGACTACCATTTTTGTCTTAAACAGTGCAGATGCGGGCTATGGCTGGAGTGAGAGTGGACATATGACTATCTCCACAGACAGCTTGGGCCACTCCTGGCCACACATGGACACGCAAGTAGTATCTTGTTACCTGTCTGCCATGCGACCACATATGTTATCATGCACATGTGACTGCCTCTAAGAGCTTGTCACTTTGACTATTTATCTGGGAATTCCCATGTTGGCTCATCGCTGGGATACATATGTGGTTATATCACCACACTGGCGAATGACGGTCTCTTGAGTATACTCCAAAAGGCCCCCTGATGTGGTCCCTGCATGTGATTTTCTCAAGCTATTAAGTGAATGAACATAATGTGACCAGTATATCATCTGGTCTAATGGTGTCATCATAATTGAGGACTTTGCCATTAGATTGGCTACCTCTGTTTGATGCCTAACTAAAGCATTGTACTTTGATATACGTCCCCTGATGAACCCGATTATCAATCAGGGTGAAACGCGTTGGGACTCCGGCATCTGATTGCATACTAAATCTGGTGCTTCTGGTGCCGAATTTGTAGATACATCCTAAATTATACACTGACATGTACAAATGTTAACGGCGTATTTTGGTGTGTTGACGTCACACAGTGTATCCGGTGTGTGGGGTTTACACAGTGTTATTATCTATTGATGATGCATAATCATAGACAGCCATATCTCTGTCTGTTTTTATATTCCTTATGACATATTTATTATTGGCAGCATCTCCACCCACGCCACTGAGCATCCAAGGGGGTGGCTGGGCTGTTGCTTATTGAATGATTATTTATACTTTGTTTTTGTTTTGTGTACCCAGAGCAGGCCCCAAGTAGGGATCCATTAGGGTCACAGGGCCTTACCAGGGTCACCAGGAGGTTCCAGAATACGGGATCGTCCTTATCAGGGCGGCCATTCCGTTCTTAGGCAGGGCTATCTAGCCCAGGGACAGGAATAGGGACAGGCTAGACTTCATCTCTATCCCCTCAGTCCAACCTGACCTGCACGTCTGAACCATCACAAGTATCATTTTCCATGTCATCAAGGATATATTTTCTGTTTTGTTCTTTTTCTATGTATGTCTGTGGGAGTTTTGTTATTTTATGTTATAATTAGATTAAAGGCTACGTTTTAAACAGGTCGTTCCCTGTGATTACATTATTGGATTATATACCACCTGTGGTTATTATTCCCTCTGACGGGATATTGTCTTAGCTGTGATTATATACTATTTTGTAAGGACCAATAAACCTAGGACCCAGTTTCCAAGAGGGAACCTTTAATTTAATATTCCTAGTAGATAACCACACATAGTCATTCACTCCTAGGTCCGGACCTGGCGACCGTTTCTTATCAGCCATGCATTTATATTTACCTCCCATATTTTTCAAATTAGCTTGCACTTTCTGCCATACAGATGAAAGAGACGACGAAAACCGTTCCTCTTCGGGAACCCCAGAAGACCCTCCCTCTTTGAAAGTACAGAATTGGGGATGAAAACCATATGCACCAAGAAATGGTGACTTGCCAGTAGATTCCTGACGGCGATTATTTATGGCAAACTCGGCTAACGGTAAATATGATGACCACACCTCTTGGTTTTCAGACACAAAACATCTTAGATATGTCTCAAGGTTTTGGTTGGTACGCTCAGTCTGTCTATTTGACTGAGGATGGAAAGCTGAGGAAAAGGACAAGTGTACCCCCAAACGGGAACAAAAAGCTTTCCAAAACTTAGAAATAAACTGGGTTCCCCGATCCGAAACAACATCGGAAGGGACCCCGTGAAGCTTCACGATTTCACTGATGAATACCTGAGCAAGAGTCTTAGCATTAGGTAGTGCGGGTAACGCAATGAAGTGTACCATTTTGCTAAACCTGTCCACTACTACCAAGAGAACTGTTTTACCCGCAGACAAAGGTAAGTCAGTGATAAAATCCATTGACAGATGTGTCCATGGCCTATTGGGAATGAAAAGTGGCAATAAAGACCCTGCAGGATGTGTATGAGAGACTTTCGCGCGCGCACAAGTAGAACAAGAAGACACAAAATCCATTACATCCTGACGCAACCTTGGCCACCAAAAACGACGAGACAATAGCTCCAAGGTTGCTTTATTACCCGGGTGCCCAGCAAGTGCCGAATTATGATGTTCCTTTAATAATTCGAGACGCAGGTTCAACGGTACAAACAATTTCTCTGAGGGGCAAGAGACCGGGGTGTCCCCCTGGGCCTCTAACACCTTCCCCTCCAGAACAGAGTGTACCGCAGAGACAACCACTCCTCTTTGTAGAATGGGTACCGGATCACTCACATTACCCCCTCCAGGGAAACAACGCGATAATGCATCTGCCTTGGTATTTTTTGCCCCAGGACGATAGGTAATAACAAAGTTAAACCTGGTAAAAAATAGCGACCACCTAGCTTGTCTAGGGGTGAGACGCTTAGCTGATTCGAGGTACAGAAGGTTTTTGTGGTCCGTAATCACAGTGACGGGGTGGATTGCCCCCTCTAAAAAGTGACGCCATTCTTCAAACGCTAGTTTAATAGCTAATAGTTCCCTATTGCCAATATCATAGTTCTTCTCTGCTGCAGATAGTTTTTTAGAAAAGAAAGCACAAGGACGCCATTTGCCAGGAGACGGACCCTGAGACAGCACAGCCCCCACTCCCACCTCTGACGCATCTACTTCAACAATAAAAGGCTGGGAGACATCAGGTTGGATTAGTACAGGTGCCGAGGTAAACCTCTCTTTTAGAGAGGAAAAAGAAATTTTAGCGGCGTCAGACCATTTAGAAAAATCAGTCCCCTTCCTAGTCATGTCAGTAAGGGGTTTTACAATCACCAAATAATTTTTAATGAATTTTCTATAGAAATTTGCGAAGCCCAAGAACCGTTGCAGTGCTTTGAGGTTCTCAGGAAGATCCCAATCTAAAATTGCCTGGACCTTCCTAGGATCCATACGGAAACCTGAAGCAGATAATAAATACCCTAGGAACTGTATTTCCTGAACGGCGAAAAACACACTTTTCAATTTTAGCATATAATTTATTTGTCCGTAGGACCTGCAGTACCTGTCTGACATGCACCTCATGTGTTTTCAGATCCGACGAATAAATTAAAATATCATCTAGGTATATCACCACAAACCTGCCGATAAGATGACTAAAAATGTCATTAACGAAATGTTGGAAGACAGCAGGAGCATTGGTCAGACCGAAAGGCATGACTAGATTTTCATAATGCCCCTCAGGGGTGTTAAAGGCTGTCTTCCACTCATCCCCTTCCTTGATACGAATCAGATTGTAGACCCCCCTAAGATCAAGTTTTGAGAACCACCTAGCACCCGCAATCTGATTAAACAGGTCAGGAATGAGAGGAAGAGAATATGGGTCTCGGATGGTTATCTGGTTTAATTCGCGAAAATCTAGGCAAGGACGCAGGCCCCCATCTTTCTTTTGTTCTGGTTCTGGCCAAGCTGCCAGTTCGGTTGATGTACTGCTCCAAATTAATTAATGTACGTGCACGGAGAGATCAAACTGAGACAACACACAGCTCGGAGTTATAACAGGATCTCTGGTTTATTTGCGGAACAGCAGACAGTACATAGGTTTAGAACAGGAGAGAGTGGGGGGGGGGGGGGGTGTAAGGTGGCGTGTATCCTCTCTATTGGCTATAAACTCTTAACTTTTCTGTAGAATTGATGACAAGAGGAATTCCCCCCCCCCCCTCCCCCCTTGCTGGTGGGTGAAACCGTTACTTCTTCTTTCTTTCAAACTGCTTGCTTGAGCTGACCGGAAACCACAAAGAAGCACATGATAAAACACAAAGTAAGATTCTAGTCTAGTCCTCAACAAGCAAGTATCCATTTTGTATCCATAGTCCATAACACTTTTTAACGAAGAAAAACCCTGCAGCCACGGGTGAAGAAGAGGGTCTGATGTGTCCCTTAGCCAAGCTATCGGAGATATAATCTTTCATGGCTTGTCTCTCTGGACCCGAAAGATTATATAACCTGGTCTTGGGTAATTTTGCACCGGGAATCAGGTTAACTGGGCAATCATAAGGACGGTGAGGTGGTAACTTCTGACAACCCTTTTCAGAAAAAACGTCCTCAAAGTCCGAAACAAATGTGGGTAGGGTAGCTATGGAGGCGACTAAGCAATTGCTATTTAAGCAATTTTCTCTGCACTGCTCACTCCACTCCAATATCTCCCTGGCCTGCCAAACCACCACTGGATTGTGCGCTACCAACTAGGGAAGACCCAACACCACCGGAGTGGGAAGCCCCTCCAGAACATAACATGAAAGCAACTCGTTATGGTGGTCCCCTACCCGAAGGTGTAAGTTATGGACAATGTGAGTGAGGTTTCTCTGAGACAGAGGAGCAGAATCAATAGCGAATATGGGAATAGGTCTCTGTAGCGTACAGAGAGACAAACACATAGTGTGGGCAAAATGGGCATCTATCAAATTTACTCCTGCTCCACTGTCTAGAAAAAAAGAAATAGTCTCCGTCTTAACGCCAAAAACAACAACCGCTGGCAACACAAATTGCGATGTTCGTATGGAGGAAACGTATACCCCCCGGCTGACATCCTCCACACAGCCTGGGGTTAGTAGTTTTCCGACGGTCTTTTGTTTTTAAGGAAGGAAGGACAGACATTAATAAAATGACCCCTCTCCCCACAGAAAAAACAAACCCCACGCCTACGGCGAGCCTCAGGAGGACGGACCTGACGAGTAGTTCCTCCTAGCTGCATAGGCTCGTCTAAGTCCGTACAGACTAACTGCTGCTTGAGAGGGGTTACCAATTGCTCCGGATTTTTCAATCTGTCCCTAAGACGTCTATCTATTCTGATAGAAAGGGACATCACCGCATCAAGGGAAAATGGAGTCTCATACAGCGCAAGCGCATCCTTAATCCTTTCGGATAACCCAGAGCAGAACTGACTCCTGAGAGCCGGGTCGTTCCACTGGGTATCCGCAGCCCACCTATGGAACTCTGCGCAATACTCCACTACTGGCCGATCTCCCTGTAGGAGTCTCCGTAATTTTGATTCAGCCAGTGCGACTCGGTCAGGGTCGTCATATATGAGACCCAAGGCCCCAAAAAATTCATCCACTGACCGGAGAGCCTGGGAATCAGTGGGTAAAGAGAACGCCCAGGATTGCGGGTCCCCCTGCAGCAGGGAAATAACAACCCCTACCCGCTGTTCTTCATTACCAGAGGAGTAAGGGCGCAGTTTAAAATATAATTTACAGGCCTCACGGAACGTCACAAATTTGTCCCTTCCCCCAGAAAATCTGTCAGGAAGAACAACCTTGGGTTCCGCAACAACCTGGTTACCTGTAGCAACCGCTGGGCTTGCGGTCTGTTGCAATTGCTGCTGTTGCTGGAGGACCGACGCCTTCAATCCTGCCACCTCCAAAGACAGGCCTTGAAGTTGCTTTGACAAAGCAGCAATTGGATCCATACTGGATTCTAAGTAGGTAGAAAGAAATTATTATTTTTTTTTTTTACCTACACAAAATAAGGGCCAGATATAATGTAATGACCGGCGTCATGCAGATGGAGAGAAATGGGAAGGCCCTGTCCAAGGGAGAGGGAAAGGTGGTGGCCTTGCGGCTGGCACCTGGCTGCCCTGAAGTCCCTAGACGGGTTCCTCACCCGTACGCCGATCACGTGCCTAAACCCTGGCTTTCCCTAAGATGAGCCCTGTGTAGTGAACAGGGCGGTGGGATCACTAGTCCGCACCACTGACACTAAGAGGAAAACACCAAGGAGAGGACAGACAATACAGACAAACATATAATCCCAGGTGGGCGACAACAGCAGACCACAAAGGCCCAACAGGGATCCGGAGGGTAACACTCTGGAACAACAACCAGGGAACACAGCTACTCAGCTCCAGTGGGTCAGTATAGAAGTCCAGGCAGGAAGCTCTATATCTGGCAACCAGAGAAGTGGGAGATGGGAATATAAGGAGGTTGGGATTGCTGGACAAGAAACAGCTGAGGAGGAGAAGCTACGGATCCCTGAGTGAGCCAAAAAGGATTGCAAGGCAAACCCAGAAAGCTACCATTACGAAACAGCACTGTCTTTGTACATCGAATGCGCAGCCACCCGCTGCGACTTCCTGACCCCGGGTATAACGGAGTCAGACGTGGCTCTTGACATCCTCGTGACACAAATGTGGATAGGGAAATGACTTTAAATAACATAAAATACGTAAAAATGGAAAATAATAATCTTCATCTAGGAGGATGAGGTCCATATGGAGTAGAAGGTGGAGGAGGCAGTGGATGTGGCGGTGTAGGTGGAAGCTGCGGTGGAGGATGAGGAGGAGGTAGCCTACACTGCTCTTTATTTTTATTTTTTATTTTTTAAATTAGGGTACACCCCAAAACATTGGGAAATATAACCTGTTATAACCCCCTCAAGCCGTGCTAAATAAATGTTCAGACAATACACTGGCTGCAGGGCAGGCCAGCACCTCCAAGGCGTAAAGGTCAAGCTCAGGCCATGTGCCCAATTTGTAGACCCAGAAGTTGAAGGGGGCAGACCCATCAATCAGTACGTGTAGGCGTGTGCAAACATACTGCTCCACCATGTCGCACGTCCCCGTGATGTCCACGATCCAATTGGATATCTGCTCTATCAACTTTCGATGTTCTTTTCTGCGCTTACCATGTTGATCACGGTTAGCGACGAATCAGGGTTCCATGCCGGAGAGGGAGTGTGAGAAAGGGATAGCACATCCAAGGGAGGTCAATGGCTGCAATTTGATCAAGCTGAAATGTGGGACAAGTTATTAAAGCAGAAGGATCGAATGAAAGGGCCAATTAAAGACGAATTTTGGAAATTTAAGTCCCTGTCACCTATGCAGAGCAGGGGTTTTTCATCGCCAGAAATGAGTTAATGTCACCCACCAATGGAACAGATTATTTTAAAAAATTTCGGTCCCTGTCACCTATGCAGAGCAGCGGTTTATTCACGGCAAAAATGGTAAAATGTCACCCAAGAATGTAACAGAAAAATTGATTAACCTGTCTACTAGGTAGAGCAGGGTTATATCACAGCCAAAAATTGGTGAATGTCACCCGACAATGTAACAGAAAAATTAGTGAAATTTATTAACCTGTCTACTAGGTAGAGCAGGGGTATATCACTGCCAAAAATTGGTGAATTTCAAACGAAAATGTAAAAGACAAATTAGTGGAATTTGTTTACCTGTCTACTAGGTAGAGAAGGGGTATATCACAGCCAAAAATTGGTGAATTTCACCCAAAAATGTAACAGACAAATTAGTGAAATGACATAAAATAAAATAAAATACGTACAAATGAAAAAAAAAATTCTTAATGTATGAGGTGGAGGTCCTTATGGCGTAGGAGGTTGAGGAGGCGGTGGACGTAGCGGTGTAGGTGGAAGCGGCGGTGGAGCCAACAATGGTTTTTGGTTTTAATTTATATATATATTTTTTTTAAATTAGGGTACACCCCAAAAGAGTGGGAAATATCAAAAATACAACTATGAGCAATTGCGCTGTAGTATAACAATGGAACAATGGCTGGGTAAGGCCGGTATACATGTCTATTCTGCACAAGGTACGGACAAGTCCTGTGGGATCCATGCTTGGTTTATTTTAATGAACGTGAGCTTGTCCACATTGGCTGAACTACACAGGTCACTTGCATGACCTTAATTCCATCATCTTCCACCCAGTCTTCACCCCTGCCCTCCTTGTCGGTCTGCACACTTTCAAAAGCCACCACAGTTGGCACCTGTGTTTCGTCATCATCCGAGACGTGCTGCCGTGGTCCTCCCATGTACTCATCTTGAAACATAAGTGGTTGGGCATCGGTGCACTCAATCTCTTCCACTTCTGGGGCAGGGCTAGGTGGATGGCCCTGGGAAACCATGCTAGCAAAGTCATCAAAAAGCAGAAGAGACTGCTGCATTAATTGGGGCTCATACTGCTTGGCTGATTTGCAAGGGGGTGAGGTGAAAGACTGATGGACATCGGCTGCAGGTGCTAACTCTGATCTTTCAGCAGGAGACTGGGTGGGAGACAATGTGAAGAAACTGGATCCACTGTCAGCACCCCAATCTACTATCGCCTGTACTTGTTCTGGCCTCACCATTCGTAGAGCCGCATTAGGCCCGACCAAATAACGCTGAAGGTTCTGTCGCCTACTCACACCTGAGGAAGGTGTTTCACTTGTGCGTGTAGCTGGCACAGATCGACCATGTCCTCTCCCTGCAACAGGAGCTCCACCAGCAGCACCATGACCTGGGCCACGTCCCTTATTTGACACTCTCATATTTCTCAAATTTAGGATCTTGGCCTAAATGGGTGCTTTATTAATAGCAGATAGGTGTATCTCACACGTACAGATGCAGACTAGGTCGCAATTAAGGATTTTTGCCCAAAATGGGTGTTTTTTTTTAATAACAGAAGATAACAGCTGTATCTAATGCGTGTATTTAACAGATGCAACAAAGGCCGCAAATTTAGTATTTTTCCCAAAATGGGTGTTTTTCTTAATAACAGAAGATAACAGCAGTATCTAACGCGTGTATTTCACACTGACAGATGCAGCAAAGGCCGAAAATTTAGTATTTTTCCTAAAATGGGTGTTTTTCTTAATAACAGAAGATAGCAGTATCTAACGCGTGTATTTCACACTGAAAGTTGCAGCAAAGGCCGCAAATTTAGTATTTTTCCCAAAATGGGTGTTTTTTTTTAACAGAAGATAACAGCAGTGTCTAACGTGTGTATTTTACACTAACAGATGCAGCAAAGGTCGCAAATTTAGTATTTTTCCCAAAATGGGTGTTTTTTTTTTTATAACAGAATATGACAGCAGTATATAACGCTTGTATTCAACACTGACAGATGCAGCAAGGGGTGTAAAATTTTGTATTTTGCCCAAAAAGGGTGTTATTTTAATAACAGAATATGACAGCAGTATATAACGCTTGTATTTTCCACTGACAGATGCAGCAAGGGCTGTAAAATTTAGTATTTAGCCTAAAATGGGTGTTTTTTTTAATAACAGAATATGACAGCAGTATATAACGCTTGTATTCAACTCTGACAGATGCAGCAAGGGCTGTAAAATTTAGTATTTTGCCCAAAAAGAGTGTTTTTTTAAACCCATAAAATTATTGCAGTATTTCAAGCTTAAATTGCACACTGACAAATGCTGCATAGGCCACAGATGTGGGGTATTGCCAAAAATGGGTGCTTTTTTTAAACCCAGAAAATTATTGCTGTATTTCAAGCTTGTATTTAACAATGACAGATGCAGCAAATGCTGCAAAATTAGGATTTTGCCCAAAATAGGTGTTTTTTTAATAACAGAATATGTCAGCAGCATATAATGCTTGTAATTTCACACTGACAGATGCAGCAAGGGCTGTAAAATGTAGTATTTTGCCCAAAAAGGGTGTTTTTTTAAAACCCAAAAAATTATTGCAGTATTTCAAGCTTAAATTGCACACTGACAATTGCTGCATAGGCCACAGATGGAGGGTATTGCCAAAAATGGGTGTTTTTTTAAACCCAGAAAATTATTGCTGTATTTCAAGATTGTATTTAACAATGACAAGATGCAGCAAACGCCGCAAAATTAGGATTTTGCCCTAAATGGTTCTTTTTGCGCACTGACTGTGCACTGCAAGATTGTGCACTGCACCCGCAAAACAAAATCTAGGTAGATCGCTGAGTTAACAAGCACTTCAGATTAAAGATTCTGTCCTATTCTCTCCCTCACAGTAGCAGCATCCTATCCCTACACTGATCAGAGCAGAGTGACGTGCAGCGCTACGTGACTCCAGCTTATATAGAGGCTGGGTCACATGCTGCACTGGCCAATCACTGCCATGCCATTAGTAGGTATAGCTGTGATGGCTTCTAAGGGCACACAAGTTAAACGCTCATTGACTGGCTGCTCTGCAGCCTTTCAAAAAGCGCCATTAAATCGCCGAACACCAAACCCGAACTTTTACTGAAAAGTTCGGGTGCGGTGTCCAAAAATCCAAAAGTTTGGTATGAACCCAAACTTTACAGTACGGGTTCGCTCAACCCTACCCCAGAGCCTTTCTGCTGCCTGGCCAACCGTATGCTGCCACAGCACCAGCCCAGCCTGCAGGACATCAGAGAGGCCTGGGGTCCACATTATAGCACCACTACATTTACATTTATTTATTATTGTGACGGATACCACCCCTCATGAGATACGGTATGGTCCCTGGTTACTAATGCGTGACGTTACGCCCTCTTGGAGGAGCGGGTAAGGTCAGTCTTGGTAAAGTTTTCACAGACTCCTGTCCACACGGGCACAGAGAGGCAACAAGCTAAGAGAGCCTTTTCACTCCCCCAGTGAAACAGCGCATTCTCAGCTCGGGAAGACACCAGTTTCTTGTTTGATATAAGCCCGGTCCCCGGAATTATATAGGGTAAGAAACCAACCCGCGGTAGCGTATTACTAAGCCGAAACATGGACATGAGGATTCGTGATCGAGATACCAGACGGCACAAGATTAAATTATATATTTAATTGCCTTAAAAGCAACACAATATACACAGAGAAAATATACAGTGGTCTGAGGTTACAAATACAGGTAGAATGGTACCAACAGGATTAAACAGAGCCAAAAGTCAGTTTACCAGATGGATGAGTCCTTTTGGTTGTGATGAGTTCTTTGCTGTAGTCACATGGAGGGCAGTGATGTCAGTTGGTTGCAGGTCCCCCTAAACACATGGCACGATGTGACCCTCCTTTAGAGAAAGAGACACCCACTGGCTGGCACAAGCCTATTAACCTGTAACCGGCCCCTCCCGTCCTCTGGGAGGGGTCCTTCCCCCCCTCTGCTGGGCTGGCAGCACATGAGACACAAAACCGATTAGGGCTCATGGCTCCAGACCAGAATGTCGCAGGGAGGTGGTTCTGGGACCAATGGATCCGCCTGGGTTCCGGCTACCAGTAGATTCCAAGCATGGTACCATTATTTGCTTTCTGTGGGGAGATATGTATATCTCCCTTCCCTGGCCTCCCACCGCCAGACTATGACCACGGGCCTGTCCCTGTCGTCATGGCCACAGGGACACAAATGTGTATCTGGTTTATGTATGTAATGCACGGGCGATTCATAATTCCTTATGAAACGCTGGTTCCAACCTGTCTGATAATCTTAGTGAAGTGGTGAATGGCTTAGTCCCCCTGCAGGGACGCTTTTCCTGTTTCATTAGCTGGGCTCCTGGCTGGCTGAATGGAAGTGTGAAAAGTTGTAAACACTGGTGGACTGCTAGAGGTCCTCTGCCATCTGCTGGCTTTAAAGCAGAGCCCCCTTGTGGAGCTCACTACCTCTGCTACCTTTCAGAAAATAGTGGGTGTGGGAACATGGCTGACAGTAAATAACAATCTATATTTCTCACACCTTCCCCTTTTAGAGGGCGCTAAGGGCAGCACATTCCTGTGTTTCCCTGTGCACCCATCCGCAACCTCTCTGGTGGCGAATGGCAAAGTGGTACAGCTGGAGCGCCAGTCTCCCGCGTATCCACCTCCGATTCGTTCCTGACCAATGGAGTCACCCTGACTGAGCATGACACCGAGGCCCAATTACTGACATTGGTCGGTACTATAAACGGACGCGTGAAGTCGGCTGCTTGTAGTACTGGGAAGCTGGAAAGGGCGTCCTTCAGCACCTGGAAGGCCATCTCGCAGTCGTTTGTCCAATTGACTGCGGAGGGCAGCTTTTTCCTAGTGCGGTCCGTCAGGGGCCTCGCCAGGCTACTATAGTGGGGCGCGAACCCCCTATACTACCCGGCGGTGCCCAGGAAGGACATCACCTGGTGCTTGTCTCGAGGGTGAGCCAGGATGTGCTGGCATCCACTCTCCCGGGCTCCGGTTCCAAAGCTTCCCCACCTGCCCAAGGCCCCTCGCTTATGCCCAGCTGGCACTTTCCTGGCATAAGGTTCAAGTGCAGTATCCCAGGGGGTCAGTAGCCGCTTTGGGTATGCGGGGAGTCGTAGTGCAGGGCAACCCACTAACCTGGGATTCACTGTCGTCTTCAATCTGGGTAAATACTGGAACAGGCAGTTCATAAATGTCGTGACGCCAGTGACAATTGAACGGTGACACCCCGTGTAGTGATAGGTGGAATAATAGAGTAGTCCGGATATTCATATAACAGGTCAACTTTACTGCATGGATTTGTAGTAGGATGAACAGCCAGAGAATACAGTTCCAGAGTTATTCCACACTTTACCATACAGTTAACAGTAGTGGTTCAGGCTTCTACTTACAACAAGGTTAACTTCGAGACAGGCCTTCTAGGTTCAGGGATTCCCTCTTATGCTACTTGCAGCAATACCCTCAAGGTCCGGACACCTAAATCCTGGTGATAACCCTTGAGCAAATACTTGGTAGAGGTCTTCTTCCCTCCTGATGGCAGGCTCTATTTTTTGAGTTCTTCAGGTATAACTAACCTGGAAAGCTGGGTGGGTATGACCCTCCACACCAGTAGTGCAATCTCTGCACTCTTGACTGAGCCCTGATCCTCTCAGCACTCACTCCAGAAACTTCTAACCACCTCCTAGGCTAGGCCCTAGCCTATTTATACTGAACTGGGGGCTCCCTCTGCTGGCTGGAATAATGATTGCCTGCAACAGGCCTAACTGGCTTAAAGGGAAATACACCTCACAATCTAGCAGTGTCGGGTAACCTACCCGTATGCTGCACAAGCCTGCCTGGCAGATCTGCCCGAGCATCTGCGCCAGATGCTCTGAGGGATCCTCCCATGTAGGACCAAAGATTGCAATGACCTCCAGGTACGTAGCCGCGTACCCTTCGAGTCCCTTAAGCAGCTTGACCATCTATTTAGAAGTGGCAGGGGCATACTCCATGCCCAGTGGCATCTCGGTGGACGCCGTCCTTCTGGACGTTTTTTTCGTGAACATTTCCCAGAAGGGGCGGCATTCCGGGAGGGCACATGCCTCCCGCTCATGATGCGCCTGCATCAGGTTCAAGGGGAAGGCCTTCTGCCTTCCCTGGGTGTGGTCCAGGGTGACCAGGTACATTCTGGCATTGAGCCGCTGGTGCTCGAGGTACGGGCCTCCCCAGGCCACCTAAAGCTTGTTCTGAGGTACGAGAACCAGTATCCACGCTTTCTGACCCACCTGGTGGGTCCTCTCACAAGCCTGAGGGTCGTACTCCCACTTCTGGTCGATCTGGGCCTGCCCCATACTGTCGTGCCCGAACCGCGACAAGGCCTGCACCTTTTCCTGGAAGCACACGACACACTCGATGACCGACACCCCAGGGGTGGCTACGTCTCCCGTCCAGGCCTCTGACTTAGCAGCCCCTGGGTATCTGGCCATCGGAATCTTATGTGCGATCCACAAAAACTCCGCCCTGAACGGATAAGGTACCACAAATTGTAGGTCCCTAGGCCACGCCTTTGGTGAGCCCTGCTGGACCGTTTCCCGGCACAACTGTCCTTGGTCCTGAGTCCGAGGGAGGCTGTGCCACCTGTTCCTTGAGAGCGTTCAGGCTGGTGTCAGCCACTAACGCCACCTGAAACTCCTGACTGGACATGGCCAGAATAGACGAGACCACCACGTCCACTGTCAGGTCCACGGGACCTGTCTCCTGGGCTCCATCTGAATTGGCAGCAACTTGGTCGGAAGGGGAAAAGCCATCAGATCCCTGAGAGGCCCCTAGGACCCCAGCACTCCCACTGCGCGTGACAGCAGCTGTGGCCGCTGCACCGCTGGTAGTGCCTGCTTCCGCTCGTCTTCCAACCAGGTCGCCAGTCCAGACGGACTAATCTGGCCATCTGACATACCAGTGGTGGAGGAACCCTGCACTAAAGCTTTGCCTGGGAGCCCTACTTCTCCTGGGACAGCCCTGACCTCATTTGCATCCTCCTCCTCCGCAGCTGTCTGCCCCCTGCTTGTATCCACAGTAGCCACACCTGAGGACAACTGAAGGGAGAGGCACACATTACATCCCCCACCCCCACATCCCCATCAACAGGCATGTTAGGTACATTTACATTATCAACAGGGGAGGACATGGCATCACATTCTGGGGGATCGGACCTCGGGGAGTCAGCGGGCATGCACTTAGACACAAGCCGCCCCAGGTACGTCCCCAGCAAAACACTGGCAGGGATATTTGAGGATACCCCCACCTCCCTTACTCCTCGACCGGCGCCCCAGTCCAAATAGACCTTGGCGACGGACAGCGCCGGTTCTACTCCTTCAATTCCGGAGACAGTAAGGGATCTCCTGGGCAATAAATCATGGGGTGCAACCAGTTCAGGCCGTACCAGAGTCATCTCAGTGCCGGTGTCTCTAAGTCCCATGGCCATGGCATGGCCCACGGTGACCGGTTGAAAATTGTTAAGGGACCACCCCGACCCACACACAACACAGTGGACGGTTTCCGGGTTGATGACTGGGACGGGTCCCTTGGGCGCTGGGGCCACATGGCCTTAAAGTGTCCTGGCTGTTTACAGAGGTGGCAAAGTCGGTGTTCCCCCACCGACGTGGAAAGTGACGCAGGGGCCGTTGCCCACTTGGGCCTAGGGGCAGGGGTTGCAGGTGCAGCATGCGTCTTACCCCCTCTCCAGCTGACAGGATTCCGGGCCTCTGAAGTCCTGTTGTTGGTGTACTCATCGGCCAGGGCTGCTGTTGCCGAGGCCCCCTTTGGTTTCCGGTCACAGAGGTACTGCTGGAGGTCCTCTCGGCAATTTCACAAGAATTGCTTTGTGGCGATGAGCTTCTTAAGCTGTTGGACGGTAGTGTTGAGCACGAATATTCGCATAACGAATATTAATCGCTAATATCGCAACTTCGATAATTCGCGAATATTGCGAATATAGTGCTACATATTCATTATATCGAATATTCGTCATTTTCTCCATCTGAACACATTATTCCTTCCTGCTTAAAATGCTTGTGGGCCAATGACTCATTGGCCACAAGCAAGAAGCAGGGAGGAATCAAGAGTTTAGATGGTAAAAAAAACTAATATGTATCAATGCCGATTCATTGGCCTGCATTTGTGGGAGGGGCGCACTGCACTATATCTAGCACGCACCTTTTCTCCAGGGGACGGACGGCAGCAGTGTTCCTGTTACGGCCGACGGCGTCAGCATCTCCTAGGCGACAGAGCGTCACTTCCGGTCAGCGCTTCCTCCTGCACTCCGGCGTCCTGTTCCTCTTCGTGCGGCGGGTGAGTAGCCGCGGCCTCAGCGCAATGTCGCTTCGTTAGTCCGGTCGGTGGGGTCGGTCTCTCTAAGGTAGGAGAGAGACATCCTCACACCAGAACAGCCGTCTGGCAGCACGCCCCGCTCCCACGTGACTGACACGCAGGTAGCAGGAGTCAGCGAGACTCCGTTTCTTTCATATATATTATCGTCAATTTTATTCAGCTACATAGGTTAGTTTTGTTAAGAACCGCTGAGGGGGGGGGGGAGGAAAAGGGGGGAGGAAAAAAGGGGGGGCGGTTGTTACAGCTGAGCACTTGCCCAACGGTGTCCTGCCCCAGGTGCTGTGGTAGCTTACTGTGAGGTCATCTGTAGCCTCCTGAACTTAAAGACACTGAGGCTAATTTTTGCTAATCCAGGGCACTTGGTGTAGTCTCTTAGTAGTACTATGGCGGTAGGCCACGTGTGGCTGCCAGAGGCGTGGTACATGGTTTCGCAATTGTCACTTTTTCAGGTTTTAGTTGTACTTCTCTGAAAGTTAATGGTTGCTGGTAAACTGGTACTGAGGGGGTACAGGCAGACAGTGTCTTTGGGGGGGGGGTAAGGTCTGGCACGGGCCGCCGTGCTATCAGTTAGGTATGGGGTAATGCCGTGCAGTGTGATGGTGTGGAGCTGGTGGGGATAGTACCCCCAGTACAGGCGCCCCTAGACGTAGGCCAGCAGGGGCGCGCCAGACCCTTCACGTTGCATGACGTTTTTTCTTCCATTGATTCTGTTTTCAGGTGTGCAGGTTTTCTCATTTGCCTGTCTTCATACACTTGTCGTAATTTGCTTACTACATAAATAGCTGTGGGTATATTTTTATTTTTTGGCATAGGCCCGTCAGCCATTCAGCCAACTTCACGGGATCCGCGGCAATCTGACATTCGTGTCTCGTCGCCCAGCTTCGGGCCGCTTGAACGCAGGCGCAAGCGCTGTTTGAAAAAAAAAAAAATATATATATATACTTATTCTGCTTAATTCATGCGAACAGGTCTATTTCTACGGTTGATTCATTGTGTTCTTCTCATATCAGCATCGTGTCCGGTTTTCGGTAAGGTCCTCCTTCCTTGGCTCCAATTGTTTTCACTGTCACGTCTCCTCTTTCTCCGTACCTCCGCTGTCAGGTGGTCACCAGGGTCAGTTACCTTTGCATGACGGTTTCTGCAGTGCCGGTGGTGGTGTCTAGGCACGGGTGTTAGTCAAACTGGTACTAAACAGTGTTAGTGACGGTCCGTTATTTTTGCTTGTTTTTCAGTCTGGTCATGTCTCACGTGTCAGATATCGTGGATGCTTCTGGCGAAGACTTGGGTTCCAGGGCATCGGAATCCGGCAGTATTCCGTCTCTGCGCAATTGGACTGTGCCCAAACTCATGTCTGAACTGACCAAAAGAGGCATTCCTTTTCCGGCCGCTGCCCGGAAGGCGGAGTTGTACAGGTTGCTGGGGTCCACACCTGCAGAACCAAGTCACCGTGAGGTCTCCATGGCCACGGTTCAGACCTCCTTGACGCAGCTCCACGTCATGCTAAATAGCCTCACCTCCTCTATGTCTGGTGTGCAATCCAGGTTGGAGTCGGTGGAGGCTAGGGTCACTGGCTTATCTTCACCCGCCACTCTGTTACCAGTAGCAACGGCACCTGTTGCCAGTACCTCAGGTAACTTTGTTACAGTGCCCAACGTCACTCCAGCCAATTTCATTCTGGCAAATATCAAAAAGGACAACCTCGATGGCAGAGACGTGAACCTAGCCTCCCTCCTAATTGCCACTCGTGACCTATCAGACAACATGGTCATTGCATGCGGCGATGTTTCTGTTGTCCTGAAGGGACGCGACCTCAGGCTTAGCAGGAAATTAACGATTCCGGAGTTTGTACTCGCCTTTAGTCTCTACCGAGATATCATCTGTTCAGTACGGCCAGATAGGAGAGAGGAGTTGGACCTTTATCTGTTCAGGGTCACTGAGTTAGGCTACAAGTACGGAGGGTTCGGGTTTTATGATTACCATTGCTCGTTCTCAGCAAAGGCGGCAGCAGCGCTCAGTCAGTTCCAGTTTACCACCAACTGGGCCAACATTGACACAGAGATATTCTGTAGGCACTTCGCTGGGCTTGGCTGGCGGTTGTACTGCAAGTTCCAGCAGGAACACCCCCGAGGCGGCCTTGACCATATTGCCTTCATATTGTAATTCATCGGGTACTGTCATGGGCATATGCACCTTTAACATAGAACCGTCAAAACTTACCTGTCAGGGGTCCAACATCACTTGTCCCGCTCCCATCCAGAAAGAACATCGTTGTTTTCCAGTCACGTGGTCAAGGCCACGTTGAAAGGTCTACAGAACTGTACCCCAGGTGTCAGCCCCCGTAGACAGCCCATTTCCGGCCCAGTGTTCAGAGGTATGTCTGATTTGTTAGACCTAAGCCCTTTCGGGGTTCTGCAAAGCTTAGTGCTCAAAGCTGCCATCTACCTAGCCTTTTACGGCTTCATGAGGCCAGGAGAATTCACATCACTGTCACTCAGTGGCCCCTTCCTGGCTCGCCGTCAGCTGGTCCCCAGCCCAGAGGGCTTTGTCTTGTCCTTGCCTGTGACCAAGACCTCCCAGTCAGGTCCCCCTACCCAGATCAAATTCTTTTCCACTTCTCACAAATGGTGTCCGGTCCACGTCCTGCAGGAGTTGTCAGGGGCGCTAGCCGGTCGCGGCACTGACACCCCTTTGTTACCCTTCGGGACAGCAGCATTGTCCACCTCCCAATTCATTGCGCATACGCGTATACTCGCGGTCAATCTAGGTTTGGACCCCCTCACGGTGTCAGGGCATTCGTTCAGGATAGGGGCAGCCTCGGCCGCTTCCAGGAATCAGGTGCCAGCACACATCATACGTAAGTTGGGTCGGTGGCGCTCCTCTTGTTACAGCCGCTATGTTCCGAAACCCGTTAGCGAGATTTTTTCTGCCTTTCAGAATTTGGCGTTGTAATATGTCAATAAACACGCTTTGATTTCTCATGCTGGGTTTTTGGCCTCTTTCAGGTGTACTCTCGACGGAAGCGGTTATGGCACAACTCAAGCCGCTAGTTCTGTTGGGGCATACTTCTGGGGAATAGGTTCTTTCACATATAGCCCCGGCCACAAGTATCAAGGCCGATTCATTGGCCTGCATTTGTGGGAGGGGCGCCCTGCACTATATCTAGCACGCACCTTTTCTCCAGGGGACGGACGGCAGCAGTGTTCCCCTCCCAGCCCGCCCTTTTCCTTTCACTCCCCCACAGGGTATGCCCTCTTTCAGGTGTACTCTCGACGGAAGCGGTTATGGCACAACTCAAGCCGCTAGTTCTGTTGGGGCATACTTCTGGGGAATAGGTTCTTTCACATATTCGTTTTATAGAATATTCTTTTTTTTTCCCCCAATTAGTACAGTTATTGCCCTTCGGCATACTCCTCCCCGACAAGCGTCCCTGTCACCATGGGAACGCCTGGTGGTTAGAATATACCATCGGATCTTAGTTTTCACGATCTAACTCAGATCCGATGGTATATTCTAACCATCAGGCGTTCCCATGGTGATGGGGACGCTTGAAGTTAGAATATACCGCCAGGGCGATGTGATCCGCGCAATTAACCCCTCAGGTGTGGGTTAATTGCGCTGATCACAGCGCCCTGTGCGCCCCCCCCCCCCCCCCTCCCCAGTATTAAAATAATTGGTGGCCAGTGCTAGGGCAGACTGTAGGAGAGCACCCTGCCTGGCTAGGGGGATGGGCAGGTGGGGCACGGCCCACCGTGGGCCTCACCTCCGGCAACTGGCTCTTTGGGGAGCTTTGGCTGTGCTCCCCCTCGCCTTGAATAAAGTTGCCTTCCACCTCCTCTGGGTCCCCTATCTGGACTGTGTCCTCCCCGCCACCATTCATAGCATCGGCCATATCCTTAGCTTTGCTCTTTTTGATTCTGGCCGTCATTGCAACTGATCATCCCTGACACAGACTGCAACCTGACCAGACTGCAACTGTCTAGTGTTGAGCTGATCTTAAGACTCCAGCGGCAAAAGCTACTGCTGGTAGTCTTTAGTGTCTGGGAGTATGGGTCCCACACTCACACACACTAGTGTTTTGATCCCACTTTGCTGCCACCAATATGTGACGGATACCACTCCTCGTGCCCGCTTGACGTCAACTACGTCGAGCTCACAAGATATGGTATGGTCCCTGGTTACCAAGGTGTGACGTTACGCCCTCCTGGAGGAGCGGGTAAGGTCAGTTTTGGTACAGTTTTCACAGACTCCTCCTGTCCACACGGGCACAGAGAGGCAACAAGCTGAGAGAGCCTTTTCATTCTCAGCCCGGGAAGACTGCCACCAGTTTCTTATTTGATATAAGCCTGGTCCGCTAATGGGACTATATAGGGTAAGAAACCAACCCGCGGTAGCGTATTTCTAGGCTGGAACATGGATGTGGGGATTCGTGATCGAGATACCAGACAGCACAAGATTAAATTATATATTTTATTGCCTTAAAGGCGCACTAGACATAGCACAATATACACAGAGAATATATACAGTGGTCTGAGGTTACAAATACAGGTAGTATGGTACAAACAAGATTAAACAGAGACAAAAGTCAGTTTACCAGATGGATGAGTCCTTTTGGTTGTGATGAGTTCTTTGCTGTAGTCAAATGGAGGGCAGTGATGTCAGCTGGTTGCAGGTCCCCCTAAACACATGGCACGATGTGACCCTCCTTCAGAGAAAGACACGCCCGCTGGCTGGCACAAGCCTTTTAACCTGTAACCGGCCCCTCCCCTCCCAGCCTCTGGGAGGGGTCCTTCCCCCCCTCTGCTGGGCTGGCAGCACATAAGCCACAAAACCGATTAGGGCTCATAGCTCCAGACCAGAATGTCGCAGGGAGGTGGTTCATGGACCAATGGATACAAGTATATAAATGGGCCATACAAAAAATACTGTGAAAAGCTGTACCATGTAAAATGCGCTCAAAAGACATGGAGGCAGTCTCCGGAAGCGTCAAAGCTTTACTGTTACTGATGAGCGGCAGGGGCAATATTCAAATTTGTTATATTTCGCTAATATTTTATAGAATATTCATCGAATATTCGCGGAATCGAATATTTGTTATATTCTACATTCTTTTTTTTTTACTCGAAAATCGTCATGGTAATGATCGCGTAATATGCAAATATTACGTGATCAATACAGGCGTGGGTCAAAAACTAATATATAGCATTATAGAATATAGTGCTATATATTCGTTTTTAGAATATTCGTCATTTTTTCCATCTGAACACATGATTGGCTCATTAGCAATTTAAGCAGGGAGGAATCATGACTTCAGATAGAAAAAAATGACGAATATTCTAAAAAACAAATATATAGCCCTATATTGAATATAGTGCTATATATTCATTTTTTAGAATATTCGTCATTTTTTTCCATCTGAAGTCATGATTCCTCCCTGCTTCTTGCTTGTGGGCCAATGATCCATTGGCCCACAAGCAAGAAGCAGGGAGTAATCATGACTTCAGATGTAAAAAAAATTACGAATATTCAAAAAACGAATATATAGCACTATATTCAAAATATTTGCAAATTCTCGAAGTTGCAATATTCGAGATAAAAATCTGTTTTTCGAATATTCGCGCTCAACACTGTTTACTGTAAGAACTGTGAAGTTGTGGAATAGACTTCCTCAGGACGTGGTCACAGCAGGAACAGTAGACAGTTTCAAAAAGGATTTAGACGAATTCTTAAAAGTAAAAAACATTAAAGGGATTCTGTCACCACATTTTACCCCCTACAGAAAAACATAGCTACTTGTAGGTCTTCCTGAGCTGTATTAAATGATGCCCTTATTAACTAATAGTCTTGATTTATTTCTTTATAAAATTGGTGAATGCGCACTTCGCTCGACGATGCCTTTACCTGTAGTCCGCACGGGCCCAGACTACAGTGTGTAGTGCGCGCGCGCGGGATTTCAAACAGGCTCAGAGATTACGTCAGCGTGCCGGCTCTTGAATATATTATATTAGAGGCGGCGCTAGACTCAGGAAGGCGGCGCTGGGCACCGAACCGAGGGGTGCGGCTGGGCACCAAGTTAGGAAAGGACATCCCATTGGGCACCTTATGTAAGTCATTAGCATATCAGTAAAATCGATTTTATAAAGAAATAAATCAAGACTATTAGTTAATAAGAGCATCATTTAATACAGCTCAGGGAGACCTACAAGTAGCTATGTTTTACTGTAGGGGGTAAAATGTGGTGACAGAATCCCTTTAATACTTATGAAAACATTAAAGGGATTCTGTCACCACATTTTACCCCCTACAGTAAAACATAGCTACTTGTAGGTCTCCATGAGCTGTATTAAATGATGCTCTTATTAACTAATAGTATTGATTTATTTCTTTATAAAATCGATTTTAGTGATCCATTTTGGGATTCGCATCTTCACCTATTCCTTGGTTGAACTTGATGGACGTATGTCTTTTTTCAATCATATTAACTATGTAACAAAAACAGACATTAAACTTAACTACATTTATAAACAATTTACTTACAAAAGAAGCTATTCAGTCGTCTGCTGTGCTGTCCTCTGCTTGCTTCTGCAAATTCTTTCCCCCCCTTTCTGTCTCTCTTCATTGCTCAAGCGTATTGTTATGAGGGATCTGTGGATGACACACTGTTATGGGGGCATCTATGGATGACACTGTTATGGGCATCTGTGGATAACACACTGTTATGGGGGCATCTGTGGATGACACACTGTTATGGGGGCATCTGTGGATGACACTGTTATGGGCACCTGTGGATGACACTGTTATGGGCATATGTGGATGACACTGTTATGGGGTATCTGTGGATGACACCTTGATTACGAGGACCTGTGGATGACACACTGTTATGGGGGATCTGTGGATGACACACTGTTATGGGGGATCTGTAGATGACATACTGTTATGGGGGATATGTGGATGACACACTATTATGGGGGCATCTGTGTATGATGCACTGTTATGGGGGCATCTGAGGATGACACTGTTATGGGGGATCTGTGGATGACACTGTAGAAATTGTTCCCCCACACTGCCCCCACAGTAGTAATTGTCCCCCACACTGCTCCCACAGCAGTAATTGTCCCCTACACTGCCCCCGCAGTAGTAATTGTCCCCCACACTTCCCCCACAGTAGTAATGTTCCCCCACACTTCCCCCACAGTAGTAACTGTCCCCCACCCTGCCCCCACAGTAGTAATTGTCCTCCACACTGCCCCCACAGTAGTATTTTTTCCTCACACTGCCCCCACAGTAGTAATTATCCCCCACAGTAGCAATTGTCCCCCACACTGCCCCCAGAGCAGTAATTGACCCTCACACTGCACACTGCCCCCACAGTAGTAATTGTCCCCCACACTACCCACACAGAAGTAATTGTCCCCCACACTGCCCCCACAGTAGTAATTGTCCCCCACAGTAGCAATTGTCCCCCACACTTCCCCCACAGCAGTGATGGACGAACATCGGCCAGGACGATTTGCGAAAGCGAACATGCTTTTGCGATCAAATGTTTGCGAACCGTGCGTTCGCGGAGGGCCCCATTCACTGTAATGGCAGGCGAACCTGAAAAACCTTGAGGTCATATTTGCAGCCAGCAAACACTTACTAGAAGTACATAAATAGTCCCACAACATGGACAGTGATATACCAGAGGGGAATCATTGGCAAAAATTCCCACAAAAAATATGTAATTTAAAGAGGACCTTTTACCTGTAAAAACTATGTGAACTAAGTATGCTGCCATATAGAGCGGCGCCCGGGGATCTCACTGCACTTACTATTATCCCCGGGCACCGCTCCGTTCTCCCGTTATAGGCTCCGGTACGTTTGCTTCTTAAGTTATAGTAGGCGTGTCTTCCCTTGTCCTGTGGGCGTCTCCTTCTCCTAGGCTGCAGCGCTGGCCAATCGCAGTGCACAGCTCACAGCCTGGGCGAAAAAAACCTCCCAGGCTGTGAGCTGTGCGCTGTGATTGGCCAGCGCTGCAGCCTAGGAGAAGGAGACGCCCACAGGACAAGGGAAGACCCGCCTACTATAACTTAAAAAGCAAAGGTACCGGAGCCTATAACAGGAGAACGGAGCGGCGCCCGGGGATAATAGTAAGTGCAGTGAGATCCCCGGGCGTCGCTCTATATGGCAGCATACTCAGTTAACATAGTTTATACAGGTGAAAGGTCCTCTTTAATCAGGGGTCATTTTTATGCATCATAAAGGGCAACTCTCAAAAATGTGCCCTGCTGGAGCCTAGAAAAATGTATTTCCTATCGGTTTAAAGTATACAAATGTGCAGCACTCCACTTTTTGGATCCTGCAGAGTCCATCAAAAAAATGCATACGTTAACGTAAAATTTTTTCTACCATGGAACTGTATGGTGAACGGACGCCACTGTACGGCATCAGTCTGAGGCATCTGTTAACGCATACATTTTTGGTATGCATTAAATGGATGACAAAAATAGAATGTGAACCCAGCCCTAGTGTCAGAATAAGCACCAGTACACAGCGGAGCAGCGCGGCGGAGAGGGGAGGCCGCCATGTACTGACAGAGCGCTACCTGGTCCTGGTGCTCAGGGATGAGGACTGTGCTTCCCAAGGATCATTTTCTACTGGGAAATACAGGGCACAGTATAATGCACTAGCATCTATATAATATAAAGATATTAGCCCTACCCCCGAATGATAATACAATTAGGTGGTCATTTATTATATAGAAATACGTCTATGTTAGGCGTATTTCTGACTCAGATTGTGGATCAAAGGTCCTTAGCACCGCAATCTGCATATTTTTCCCGCTCATGAAAGGTCTAAAAAAGGATGGCGTGGGCAGGGAAAGGGATACAGTTATGGCTATCTAGTTATTGGATACCACCGCCATACAATGACCGGATAACACCTCTGTACAGTGACCAGATAACACTGCCATACCGTGACCGGATAAAAGGGTATTAGAGGGCACAGTACAGGGAATGACTAGAGGCACTGCACAGGGTGTGGTAAGAGGGCACAATGCAGGGTATAAGGGGCACAGTACAGGGTGAGGAGCACAATACGGGTAGGGGGAACAGTCACATGACCCTGTGTCATTAGAAGGTCCTTATGGTGAATGTGGTTTATATGCCACCATAATGAGAGGCAGAGGAGTAAGACAGGGGTGTGATTATGTGGCTAATGATAAAAAATGTAACTGTCGGCCATTACAGGCCCCAAAAATTAGGCAATAAGCATTCACCTGACAGCGAAGAACTTTGGATTATGTGGCTGGAGGTACATTAGGCGGTCACAGGATAAAAATGTAACTGTCGGCCAGTACAGGCCCCAAAAATTAGGCAATAGGAATTCACCTGACAGCAAAGAACTTTGGATTATGTGGCTGGAGGTACATTAGGCGGTCACAGGATAAAAATGTAACAGTCGGCCAGTACAGGCCCCAAAAATTAGGCAATAGGAATTCACCTGACAGCAAAGAACTTTGGATTATGTGGCTGGAGGTACATTAGGCGGTCACAGGATAAATATGTAACTGTCGGCCAGTACAAGCCCCAAAAATTAGGCTTTCATCTGACATAAAAGGCCTTTTATGCTGCTGTATATACATAAGGCAAGGACCATTCTTTGTTCTGGGTGGTGGCGGATATGTGTGGGCTGGCATGAGGAAATTCAATTACATGTGGTCATTACAGGTGTTGAATTCCTCCGAGATCCATGCCTCATTTATTTTAAAAAATGTGAGCTAGTCCACACTGTCGTGAACTAGGCGGGTGCGCTTATCAGTCACGATCTCCCCTGCTGCGCTGAACGTCCTTTCGGACAGTACACTTGACGAGGGCAAGCCAAGAGTTCCATGGCAAATTGTGCCAGCTTTGGCCACAGGTCAAGCCTGCACACCCAGTAGTCAAGGGGTTCCTCGATTCTCAGAGCGTCCACATCGGCCGTTAACCCGATGTAGTCGGTCTAGGCGTTCCCTGAGGCTGGATCCAGGGGGCGGCTGTCTATGGGTTGGCTGCAAGAATGATCTCATATCCGAAGTGACCAACACATCTTCAAACCGCCCTCTTTTTGCAGGCGCGGTAGGATTAGTACCCGCACCTGTTTAGCTGTAGGTGGAAAATTCCTCTGCCAGTGCCCGCAACAGCAGAATAAAGCATCTCTCGCAGCAAGGCCTGGAAATGCTGCATTCTGACAGCCCTCTGTGATGCTGGTAACATGTCCACCATTTTGTGTTTGTACCAGGGGTCTAGGTACGTTGCCACTCAGTACAGGTCCTTGACCTTTATGCTTTTTACGGGGGTCCCTCTTCAAACACTGGAGCACGAAGGCCCCCATTTGCACTAAATTGGAAGCGTTGGAGCGCCCTGGCTCCTGCTCATTGCCCAGGAGATTGTTATCCTCAGTCTCCTCCCCCTAGCCACGGACAACACCAGGGATCTCTGAAAAATTTAAAGCCTGCTCTTCTTGCTCCTCCTCCCCCTAGCCACCATCCTCCTCTGATTCCTCTTCAGACTCCTGCTGACTTGTCTCAGATGGAGTAGCCCCCCCCTGGGAATTCATTCAGCATTGCGACTTCCTCATCTTCCAGCTCCTGCTCCTCGACGGCTTGATCAATGACACGACGCAATGCACGCTCCAGAAAGAAGGCGTAAGGTACGATGCCACTGATGGCGCCATGGCTGCGACTGACCAGTTTGGTGATGTCATCAAATGGCCGCAGAAGTCTACATGCGTCGCGCATGAGCAGCCACTGGGGCGGTGAAAAGAAACCAAGCTCCCTAGAACCTGTCCTTCTGCAGAGTTCGTACAGGTAGTTTTTAACGGGACCTTGCTGCTGGAGCAGCCTATCAAGCATATACAAGGTAAAGTTCTAGAGCAACGGGCTGTCACAAATCAGACGTCTGATGAGCAGGTGCTGTCACCGCTGAACGTCAGCAAGGCGAGCCATGGCTGTGTAAGATCTTCTAAAATGGCAACTGCACGACTAAGTTGAAGACGTGTGCCATGCACAGCACTTGTGTCATTTTGCCCTGTTTCAGCGCGCTCAGCACATTGGCACTGCTGTCACACACCACTTTACCAACTGTCAAATTGATTGGGGTTAGCAACTGATCGGCTTGTGACCGCAGAGCTGAAAGCAGTGCAGGACCGGTGTGGATCTTGGCTTCCAGGCACAACAGCCGCAGCACAGCATGGCAACATCTCACCTGGCACGTGGAATAGGTTCTGGAGAGCTTGGGTGTGCAGCGGAAGAGGCGGTAGCAGTGGAAAAGGAGAAATCAGCCAAGGAGGAGACGGATGCAGCCAGCCAGACCCGCAGGGGCAACACGTGAGGTGCACCGTGGGCCGATGACGGGCCAAATAATAACACAGTTAATCAGTTTACTCACGGTTAGCAGAAAGCCTCCCTGGGCTGACAGCACAGTGTTGAGGAAGACAGCACAAAATCCTCTGGGGCACGCTCTGTGGTAGGGAAGCACCAGCCTAGATGGAGGTCGAGGTGCCCTTGATGGCAGTGGTGTTTAGGGTGCTTGTGGCGGCTGGGTCCCTTGGTGTTATTTGTCGTGACGCCAGTACCGTTAATGGTGGTACAACCAGTTGTAGTAGTATTGAAGAATCAAGTAGACAGTGGTAGGATACAACTCACAACTTTTACTGAGGTTGGTTCCAGTTGCGGCATATACATCCAGACAGAATACAGTCTTTTGCAATTTAGAATTCTGTTGATCCACTGTTAATAGGTTTGGCTGGGTTTAGACTTAGCTTGTGGTTCTGTCTAAGTATTTCTGGTAGGTGACTTTGCTTCAGGTCCCTTGTAAACCAGAGTAATTTGGTGAGGTTGCTTGTAATGCTTATTGGTATGCTTAGTCCTATTACTTCTGTATCTTCCAAGCCCTTAAAACAGGTATCTAATCTGTATTCTTCAATATATGGTGAGGCTGCCTGTAGCTAGATTGTCCTCCACCATGTGCAAAGGTGCCCATTAAGCCTTAAGTAATGGCTGTTATCACCGATGTCTCTCTTTAGCTTGGTCTTCTTCCAGGGACGAAAACGCTATTCTCTGGTTATTGGATGTAGGAACTAAGAGGATCACAGAAGGAAAACGCTCTCCTGCGCCTCATACCTTGGCTCTACCTCATTTCTGCAGCTGGCTTCACCCACTATTCCGTGGTGTGTAGCCTCAGCTTAACAAACTGGCTCTGCTGTTCACTAACTCCTAATCTCCTAATCTAATCCCACTAGGTCTGACCTAAGTATTTATATAACCTAAGTACTATCCCCATCTAGTGGTGGTATGTATAAATTACACTAGACCAGCCTATGAACAGGGATACAACAGGTGTTGTAATACAAAATGACATGCAATGTGATAATGCCGTTTTACAGTAATTTTGCAGTTCCCACGTGTCCTGAGTGGGACGCTGCACGGAGGATGGAGTAGGAGGAGAAGAAGAAGAGGCAGGTCTGCATGCAATCCGTTGCGGTAACACCAAATCCACACGGGAGCCACGGGTTACATGCTTGACAGCCGTCAGAGGGTTCACCCAGTGGGCAGTAAAAGTTATGTACCTTGCCTGCCCGTGTTTGCTACACCACGTGGCTGTGGTCAAATGTATCTTGGCATCGACACTGTGTGCCAGAGATACATTCACTTGTCGCTGAACGTGGCCATATAGCTCTGGGATGCCCTTCTGGGAGAAATATTTCCTTCCGGGGACCTTCCACTGCGGTATGCCAATGGGCACAAATTTTATAAAGGCCTCAGAGTCCACCAGTTTGCATGGCAGTATTTGGCGGGCTAACAGTTCCGACAAGCCAGCGGTCAGCCGTTGGGCAAGAGGGTTATCCGGCGTCATCAACTTTTTACGTTCGAACATTTGGGCCACGGAAGCCTGAGAGGCGCATCCCAGACAGTGCGATTGCACATCCACACAGACGCCTGTATCCTGGATATCTACCCCAAAGCGGCAGAAGTCTGATGAAGGCCAATATAGGGCCGAAACGTCATGGATTGTACACAGCCGCACATGTCTATTAAAAGATTCCTTTTTTGCAACGCTTTTGCTGGAGTTTTTAAATTATTCTTGACTCACAAAAAGCGTAATATAGAGCAATCAAAAATCATATGTACCCCAAAATAGTACCAATAAAACTGTCACCTTATCCTGTAAAATTTCCAAAATGGGGTCACTTCCAAAATGGGGTCTTTAAATGCTACATGGCAACTAAAAATTATCCCACTGAAATCCGCCCTCCAAAATCCATATGGCACTCCTTTCCTTCTGCGCTTTGCAGTGTGCCCATACAGCAATTTACAACCACATATGGGAGGTTTCTGTAAACTGCAGAATTAGGGTAATAAACATTGAGTTTCTTTGGCTGTTAACCCTTAATGTGTTACAAGAAAAAAATGGATTAAAATGCAAAATCTGCCCAAAAAAGCAAAATTGAAAGATTTCATCTTTTTCCTTTAATTCTTGTGGAACACCTAAAGGGTTAACAAAGTTAGTAAAATCAGTTTTGAATAACTTGAGTGGTGCAGTTTATAAAATGGGGTCATTTATGGGTGGTTTCCACAATGTAAGCCCCACAAAGTGACTTCATAACTGAACTGGTCCTTAAATAGTGGGTTTTGGAACTTTTCTTAAAAATTGTATTCTAAAATTCTAAGTCTTATAACATACTAAAAAACATACTGTAAATTACATTTACAAAATGATGCAAACATGAAAGTGGACATATGGGAAATGTACAGTAACAACTGTTTTATGATGTATCAATATTTACCTTTTAACAGCTCCTTTGGAAAATGAAAGGTGGAATCTGATGGGTTAATAAATCTCCCCCCAGTCTGTCTAAGGGCTCATTTACACAAAAGTATTTTCTTTCCGTGTACGTTCCCTTTTTTTGTGGACTGTATGCGGAACCATTCATTTCAATGGGTCCCAAAATAAAAACCTGAAGTTACTACGTGTGCGCATTGCGGACAAGAATAGTACTGTTTTATTAGGAGCCAGCTGTTCCGTTCTGCAAAATATGGAATGCACACGGACGTCATCTGTATTTTTTGAGGATCTGATTTTTGCGGATCGCAAAATACATACGGTCGTGTGCATGAGCCCTAAGGAGGACCCAGCATATCTGTGCATTGAAAAAAGCAACCCTTTCATTTCAGTGTATTTTAAACTCAGGAATCATGGATTGCACATCCACATGCCATGCACTGATCTTTTGCTTCTCAGCATAATGAATAAATTGTACACAAGGCACTTAGAATTTTTTTTTATTAAAATGCATAAGCCCGCTCACCATAGTATGATGGCCTCTTTCAAATGGGTCCCTACACTAAATTGGCGGAGCACCACATGGCAACACTGCGCCAACACAGCCTCTGCAAGTGCACTTCCCAGCAGTCCAACAACACCCCTTCTGTATGTCTATGTCCCCATTGGGGCTGGGTCACACCAACCCACAGGCAAAGCCCCATAGCAACAACAGCCACCATACAGCATGGCATGTATACAGACCCCAAATAGTTAATCTTTTCTGCCAAAAGTAGCTTAGCGTGACAGCAGGGGTTGTTGTTGGGTTGCTGGGTCACGTCACCAGCCAATGTGGTGCTATAGCGGCGGAGGTCACCTTATGGTACTGTATAGTGATGAGCGAAGTATTGTAAAAATTCGATTTGGCTGCTTTGCCGAATTTTACAGAATAATTAGTTTTGTGACTAATTACTTCGTCACGAAGCGCATTTCTTTGTAAGTAGTGGGTGCAATGTGAGAGAGCGGTGATTGCGCCACCCCCTTTCCAGTCAGTGTACTTCTCATATGTCGGGTTCATAGCAGATCGCAGCATCTGACAGCGATAATACAGGGTAAAATAAACAAAAAATTTATAAAATCATACTTACCCTCATCCATTTGACAGCGACAAGCTAGCCGCTGCCATCTTGATTGAAGATCTAGAGTGAAATCTCTCTCGCCCATGATGACATCATACATCACCGCACACGGGATTTAATGAGCGATCTTCAGTCAAGATGATGGCGGCCGGCTCGTCGCGATCAAATGGATGAGGTAAGATTTTTTTATTTTTTTTTACCGCCATTCAGGGAAAATTGATTCGCTACCACGAAGCACAAGGAAATCCAGAGAATCAAATTTTCCCAGAAATTTCACTCAACACTAGTACTGTACTTGCACCAGTTTAGTGTAGGGACCGACTCGAAAGAAGCCACCATGACATGGTGATTGCTCCTATGCATTTTGATCAAAAAGTTTACTAAGTGCTTCTTGTTCAGTTTATAAATTAAAGGAGCTGTCTCACTTCAGTAAGTGGCATTTATCATGTAGAGAAAGTGAATATGAGCAACTTACTAATACCGTATACTGTTATTATCCATATTGCCTCCTTTGCTGGCTGGATTCATTTTTCCAACTCCCTAAACACTGCTCGTTTTCATGGTTACAGACCACCCTGCAATACAGCATCGGTGGCCGTGCTTGCACACTAGCCCATCTGAGCTCCCATGGTCCCGGCTACCAGAGAGGCTGACGCTTTTTCCTATAGTGTGCAGGCACGACCACCACTGATGGATTTGAGGGTGGTCTGTAACCATGGAAATGAGCAGTGTATAATGTGATGGAAAAATGAATCCAGCCAGCAAAGGAAGCAATATGGACAATCACAATACATTAGTAAGTGCCTTGTATTAACTTTCTCTACATGATAAATGCCACTTACTGAAGTGAGACAACCCCTTTAAGTTGTAAAGCAAAAGATCAATGCATAGCCTCTAGATGTGCAATCCATGCTTCCTATGCATTAATAGTGATGAGTGGCATAGGCAATATTCGAATTCGCGATATTTCATGAATTTTTAGCGGAATATTCACCGAAAATTCGCGACTGCAAAAATCGTGAAGTAATATGCATGTATTGCGCGCACAATTTCATTACCTATAACATATAACAAACAATCACACAAAGGCTATATGCCAAAAGCCGGGTATGTGCAAGCCAACAACCTATCCATGAGACAGGTACAGTCAGCATAATTTACTATGGCAGTCTTGTGCACTATGAGACATTCAAGACCAGCTCTCTAAATTTTTTATTATAAAACTAGAAAAAAACTTACATTACAATCAGCAAATTAGAGAAATCGATAAGCATACTTAGCTCAAAATATATATCCTATCTATTCGATCTCAAAAAACTATCTTATCAAAAAGAAACTTTCTATACTATAACTAGCTAAATTGTTCCACATATACAGTCAGGTCCATAAATATTGGGACACTGACACAATTCTAACATTTTTGGCTCTATACACCACCATAATGGATTTTAAATTAAACGAACAAGATGTGCTTTAACTGTAGACTGTCAGCTTTAATTTGTGGGTATTTACATCCAAATCAGGTGAACGGTGTAGGAATTACAGCAGTTTGCATATGTGCCTCCCACTTGTTAAGGGGCCAAAAGTAATTGGACATAATAATAATCATAAATCTAACTTTCACATTTTAATACTTGATTGCAAATCCTTTGCTGTCAATTACAGCCTGAAGTCTGGAACGCATAGACATCACCAGACGCTGGGTTTCATCCCTGGTGATGCTCTGCCAGGCCTCTACTGCAACTGTCTTCAGTTCCTGCTTGTTCTTGGGGCATTTTCTCTTCAGAATTGTCTTCAGCAAGTGAAATGCATGCTCAATCGGATTCAGGTCAGGTGATTGACTTGGCCATTGCATAACCTTCCACTTCTTTCCCTTAAAAAAACTCTTTGGTTGCTTTTGCAGTATGCTTTGGGTCATTGTCCATCTGCACTGTGAAGCGCCGTCCAATGAGTTCTGAAGTATTTGGCTGAATATGAGCAGATAATATTGCCCGAAACACTTCAGAATTCATCCTGCTGCTTTTGTCAGCAGTCACATCATCAATAAATACAAGAGAACCAGTTTTATTGGCAGCCATACATGCCCACACCATGACACTACCACCACCATGCTTCACTGATGAGGTGGTATGTTTAGGATCATGAGCAGTTCCTTTCCTTCTCCATACTCTTCTCTTCCCATCACTCTGGTACAAGTTGATTTTGGTCTCATCTGTCCATAGGATGTTGATCCAGAACTGTGAAGGCTTTTTAAGATGTTGTTTGGAAAACTCTAATCTGGCCTTCCTGTTTTTGAGGCTCACCAATGGTTTACATCTTGTGGTGTACCCTCTGTATTCACTCTGGTGAAGTCTTCTCTTGATTGTTGACTTTGACACACATACACCTACCTCCTGGAGAGTGTTCTTGATCTGGTCAACTGTTGTGAAGGGTGTTTTCTTCACCAGGGAAAGAATTCTTCGGTCATCCACCACAGTTGTTGTCTGTGGTCTTCTGGGTCTTTCGGTGTTGCTGAGCTCACCAGTGCGTTCCTTCTTTTTAAGAATGTTCCAAACAGTTGTTTTGGCCACGCCTAATGTTTTTGCTATCTCTCTGATGGGTTTGTTGTGTTTTTTTAGCCTAATGATGGCTTCCTTCACTGATAGTGACAACTCTTTGGATCTCATCTTGAGAGTTGACAGCAACAGATTCCAAATGCAAATAGCACACTTGAAATGAACTCTGGACCTTTTATCTGCTCATTGTAATTGGGATAATGAGGGAATAACACACACCTGGCCATGGAACAGCTGAGAAGACAATTGTCCCATTACTTTTGGTTGCTTAACAAGTGGGAGGCAAATATGCAAACTGTTGTAATTCCTACAACGTTCGCCTGATTTGGATGTAAATACCCTCAAATTTAAGCTAACAGTCTGCAGTTAAAGCACATCTTGTTTGTTTAATTTCAAATCCATTGTGGTGGTGTATAGAGCCAAAAATGTTAGAATTGTGTCGATGTCCCAATATTTATGGACCTGACTGTAAATGTTCCATAGTGTGACAGCTGTTCTTCCCATCTTCTTCCAGTCCTGCAAATAATATATGTACATTTCGCTCAAGGCCAGATTCACATAGTCTATTTCCTCAATAAGATCTCTTTTGAAGAGCAAGATGTTGCGCACCTTTCAGATTACATTTTTAATACAATTGAGCATAATCCACATATTCTAATTTTTTCTGATCTTACTGTATTTTCTAAACCATATAGTACTAGTTCATTATCAAGTCTCTGAAGTTCGCATGTATGTTTCAGGATTACCCCACTCTTCTGAATACATTTTGAGCGAAAGTACAGTTCCAAACAACATGAATTGTGGTTTCATCACTTAAACAGTTCCTTCTGGGACATTTGGGTTTTTCACTTAATCTCCTCTGATACTGAAAGTCTGTATTTGGAACACACTAATGCATTATCATCCATGCAAGGTCTTTCAAATTGTTGGACATATAAGACATATTACACATTTTCCAGCAATCAAGGGATTTATTTCGAGGATAATTTACCACCATTTCAGCTCGCTGTTAATTGTCAAGAATAGCTCTAACTTTCTTTGGATTAATACGGATATTGATTTCATATTTTTCAAGAGAGTATAGTCTTCTTGTTTTCTCTATTATTGCATATTGTTTGGTGGCACTAACAACACTGGGGTTGTCAATGGTAACTGAATCCATTTCCTTTTCCGAAACAGGTGACCAGCTGCGTATCTCAGAAAAAAAGACCACATACACTCCATATGTATCACTTTCGAACATAGAGAAAAAAAATGCAAGTGCAGGAACCGTTTGAGGTTCGGTATTTCTTTTACCTCCATATTTTTTAACTTGTACATAACTTCACTCTCTAATTTTTCATTCTTTGAACTCCAGATGAATTTAAAGCTTCTCTGTAGTTGTTTTGTACAGTTCTCATCTGGTGGGAATACTTGTGACAGGTACAGCATAATTGGTATTATTAGTGCTTTTATTATTAGATTTTTTACTTCAATTGTCAGTTGTCAGTCTCCAAAACTCAAATTTTTCCTGTATTTTCTTTTTTACAGCATCCCAGCTTTTCCTTCCCTTATTCTCTATATCAAAGATGACTCTGAGTATTTTTATCTCTTCTGACTGGATCTTAATATCATGTAAGTATACGTCTGACCAGTCTCCAATCACAAAACAGTCACACTTTTGTCTATTTAATTTGAAACCCGAAGCTTGACAAAAAATATCTGTAACTTGGAGGGCTCTTCATAGTGATGGTGCATTAGTACAGAATATTGTTATATCATCCATATATGCGTTGGTTTTAACAGATAGACCACTACCTCTAGGGAATGGTACCCCTCTGATGACTTTGTCTCATCTCAGTGATGCTAATAGTGGCTCCAGTATGCAGATAAACAGTATTGGCGACAGGGGGCAACCCTGTTTCACTCTGGATTTAAGGAACCCATTAATAGATACTTGACTGTATGCCTCATTGTACAGTGCTGAAATCTGTTTGATCATATTTGTCGGGGATATAATATGTTCTAAGACTATCCGAAAGAACTCATGTGATATACGGTCATATGCTGTCACGGATAGTGTCACGGGTAATAGGATAGAGCGGAAGTGCACCCCCTGAGCTGCCATCCGGTCCCCTGTCCCTGCCTACTTGCACCACCCACCCTAGGTGACGGGGCGCAACTGGGCGACAGTCCCTGACCTGCATAAGTGCAAGCAGAGAGATAGAGACAGCAGGGAAACGGACAGGCAATGAGACGCAGCACTAGAGTGAACAGAGAGGTAGAACAAGCAAGTACCTCCAAAAACGGAAGGGCAAGGCAGGTCAACTAGCCGAGGTCAGTCCAGGAGGTCACGTCTGTACAAGGGAGGAGACAAGACAAAATCAGAAGGCAAGCCGAGGTCCAAAATCCGGGAGGTCACGTCAAGGTTCAGGGAAAAGGCAGAAGAGGTGTCAGGAAGCAAGTCAAGGGTCAATTCCAGAGGTCAGCAAATAACTATACACAGCCTAAGGGACGAAAATCACAGGCAACCTGTGGCCAGTAGGTTGCCTGTTTAAATAGTGGAGGAAAGGAGTCATGTGACGTGGCCAGCGTCACATGATCCCTCCTCCCTGACAGTAGCCGAGCACCGAGTGCCTAGCTCGGCGCTCAGCCCCAGCTGGTCCCCATGGTGACGGGGAGCGTCGGCCGCTCCTGCAGAAGCAGTGCAACCGAACGTCCCACCTCCCCTGTCACCATGGCAACCGGGACACGGCAGATAGGAGAGCGCAGCCAGGAGACCAGAATGTCCTGGCTGCCGCGAGATCGGAGGCCGACCGCGGCGCAGGGAACAGGAAGCCCGCCGTCTGCCTCTCGTGACATATGCTTTAAGGAAATCCAGTGATAAAATTGCCAGCTCTTGTTTTCTTTCATTCTGATACCATATTCAGTCTTTAATAATGTTGAGATTTTCACTTAAAGGGGTTGTCCGGGTTCAGCTTTTTTTTTTTGTTAATGGTACTTGACTAGATTATTTTGGTGGTAAATATCTAATTTTTCAGCTCACAGTAAATTCTGGTAATGAGATCTTATCAGTATATTGAGCTATAGACATATATTTTTTATAATCTTTTTCATTCATTATGGTTTTCCAATTAGTCTGTAAAAAATATTGTCCGTCTGTGATTTTGGGATAAGTTGTCCAGAAAAAAGAAAAATTCTAGGTGGCAACCTTGGTTGGGGGTGCTAGCCTCCATTGCCAGTAGGGACCTCTGCTGGGCCATTTTATTTCCTTATTATCCTTCAGGCTGCTGGTTTGACATCTCGGTCCAGTCTCCAAGACTACATGAGAGGCGTTAGGTGGACTCCTACCATATCCTTTCTAAGGGGAGGAAAGTTAAAGCCGACGCCCTACCTCGCTTGTCGCATTTCTAATATTATCATTTCTATTTCTTGCGCATGTGAAAGTGCAAACAATTACAATGTTCTGACAAAATAACTTTGTAGAAGAACTTGAATGTTTCCATTCTTTATTCACAGAGATTGTCACAAGGTAAACGGAACGCTTGCTCATCCGCTCCGCTCATTTTTCTAAATCAACCGAATTTGACAGATTTTGAAAGAAAAAAATATTTCATTGCTTTATCCATCTCTGTCATGGCTGAGATAGGTTTCAATTCGGAGCCTTCGGTAAGGAAGTAATTATACATCTTTCTTCCAAACTCCTTACAGAGAGAATATTATTTATAGGGTAGTTATAAAAAAAAAGCTGCATTTTATAAAGCGAAGACATTGGTGCAATTTCAAAGGTAAGAAAACAATGTACGCATTCTTAAAGGGGTATTCCCAGCTTAGACATTTATGCCATAAAAATCTAGGGACAACTCTATTCTCCAGAATGGGGCCCTTTAACCCGAAGTGGGATGTCAGATATTTATGACATAGTCTGTGGATATTCTATGTATGTCTAAGGTGGGAATACCCCTTTAAGGATGTGCATATTATTGTCTTATCTTTACAATTCCATGCTTTATGAATTTATTGAAAAAGAAAGGTGACGCTCCACAACAAAAAATCCCTGACTATGATGTGTCATTAGGATACTGGTCTTCTGGCACAGAAGGGCCTTAGGACCATTTCATGCCAAGGCTTGACAAAAGTCTCAGCCTTGAATTGAATTAAAAGGGTTTTCCAGTTTGCATCAACATCCTTTAAAATAACCATTTATAATTGTAGCTGTCATTTTGTAATGTATTTTCGTTACCTTTATTTCTTCTATCTGACGTACTTTGCTGTGGTCACATGACCATGTCCATGCAACTCTTTCTCATTTCCTGTGATGTTATGTCCATGGGCGGGGCAGTGATAGCAGAGTATCCATGTAACTAGCTGTGTGGGAGGAGCTATAAACTAGCTGGGCTTTGTTAGGGAAGGTGCTGGAGTGGTGGCAGAGGAAGGAGAAGTGCATCATGGGTTTGGTTGAATATGCAGTACGCAGCCCTGCAGGGTGTTGCGAAAGTGAGGTCACAGGGGTAGTCACTAACCGAGGGTGTCTTTGGTACTCACAGTTTATAGAAGACCCTGGGCAGGCATACAGCAGTGATGGGGAGGCTGGCACAGGGGTCCTCTGGGGAACTCTCTGTGTATAGGAACCAGGCCGATGGTAGGTGAGGTGCCCTGGGTGTTGCAGGTTTAATGTGCCGTTGGCAAGATCCCTTTAAGTTCGTGACGCCAGTGCCGGTAACGGTGGCACATCGATTTATGGTAGTAATAAGTGAGGAACACAAGTTGCAGTGAACCAAAACTTCCTTTTACTGAAACAGTTAACTATTTACAGTCTTTGGTCAGAGTTCCATATGTAAGAAGTAGTCACATGCAGGCTTTACATCAATTGGCAGGTACAATGTTCTTGCAAGATACTCAGAGGGTTAAAACACTTACAGATCAGGCTGCACTTTTCCTCAGAATCCTGTCTGTCTTTATCCCAAGGCCCGTATGCCCTATTGCTGGCTTTATCCTTGGTTAAGGAAAACTTCCTCTCGTATATGACTCCTTGCTTTGAATATATCCTGCTGCCCTTCAGCTCTCTGTTTGGCTGGAATAATGGCTCTGCTCTGTACTCTTCTAGGAACTTCAGGTTTCTCAGGAGGTAACCTCTTCTCCTGGTGGCAAGCTAGAAGCCTGGGCTATCTAGCTGCATGTCAGAGCCTGCTCCTCAGCTACTCTCTGGCTAAGGTGCAAACTTGGCTTCTGAACACTCAACTCCTCTCTCTGGTCTGGACCTGGCTATTTATACTATAGTGTTCCCTAGCTCCCTCTACTGCCTAGGAGGAGGAACTACACCCCCTAACAGGCCTGGTACATAGGAGATAACATAAATAACATGACAATTCACATTAAAATGCAATATAAAATACAATGACCATGTTCCACAGGAGGTGGAGAACAACGTGACCCAATTGA